>NC_067402.1:154517219-154859719 GCF_016432865.1 Antechinus flavipes
GATCTAATCCTGTTTTTCATTTTAATACTTTTTGTTTTTATTTTCAGCACCTACCACAGTATTTTCTATATAATAGGCAGTTACTGAATATTTGTTGTAGTGGAGTGAAATATTGGAGTAGACTAAATTGAAACTTGAATCTGTAGTATTATTCCTAAACAATCTAAATAAAAGAATAACAATTAGCAATAATAGCAATCGACATCCATTTCATTTAATTATAATAAGCTCCTTAAGAGTGAGGACCATCTTTTGCCACTCTCAGATTCTCAGGGCTTAACACAGTTTCTGGCAAATAGTTGGTGCTTAAAATGTTGGGTAATTTTAAAAATTATTTTAAAATAATTAACATAAAATTACCAGCAACTGCTAATTATCACTTTAACATTTTTTAAATCCTGCTATAGCAGCAAATGTTTATTGTTTCATCATGAATTGATAAAAAAAATTAATGATGTGTTTATCAATGAGTATTATTTTGGTTAACTTGTTTAGAAATAAAAGCTATATTACTTGTTACAAACTTTATATTTTGTTATCAAAACAGAGGTATCAATGAGTATTGGAGAAAGCAACATTTTGTATGTCTTATAAATACATTTTGTTCATCAATAACATTAAAAATGTTCATTTGAACAAAAACCTAGTAGATTGAGTGTTCACAAGCATTTTCTATTTGTGATAAAAAAGTGAAATAATTCTACATATAATCCCAGATACTTTAACTCACACTAAATTCAGACTACGTGAATGTCTAATTAAAGAAATGGTTGAAGTGCAGTGCTGATTTAGTAATGTTTTTCTAATGATCAACTTATACCAAATTATTATATAACTATTACAGCAATATCCACATTGCCCAGATAAATCTATTATCAACTTTCATCAAACTTATGAAGATTAATTTAATATAGCACTTTAATATCATTTATGTTAATAAGAATTTTCTATGTATACACAAACTCAAAAATATCATCCTGCACAGTAATATTGGCTCCCTTGTATCAGGGACATTTGTCTATGCTACTCTCACCAAAAGGTTGGAATCTATCTGAAGCTATTTGTATTATTACAGAAAAGCCTTTCTCTCTTGTATATAAACATAAATTCAACCCTAGGAAAGATTTTTCAGGAAAAAAAAAACCTGAAAATCTTTCTACACATTTCACAAAATATGTGAATTTTTTTCCTTCAAGAGATATAATAGAGAAGTCCCCTTCATATTCTTGCTATGATTTTTTTTTTTTTTTTGCTGAGGCAATTGGAGTTAAGTGACTTGCCCAGGGTCACACAGCTAGGACATGTTAAATGTTTGAGGTCAGATTTGAACTCAGATCCTTCTGATTTCAGGACTGGTGCTCTATCTACTGTACCACCTAGTTGCCTTACTCCTGTGATTCTTGAACTGATGTCTATCTATAAACCAAGCTTCTAGTTATAAAATGAAAAATTAATCTAGTCATTTGATTTTTTTTCCCTGAATCCTCTCTCAATAACAATATTTGTTTGAATAATTTTATCCTAATAATATCAATTGAACAATATTGAGTAGTTAATTAACAATTTAAAAGATAGTATGAGGAAAGAATTTCACATAAATTAAACTTGCTCATTTGGCAGGAATTTATTGATAACATCAGTTTTTACTTGAAAAGCCTATATTAAGAAATCATTGTGGAAAAGAATCCTCAATAATGTTTCTTTATGTTTTAACTATAGATTGAGTTATTGTATTCTCTTCTTCACAAATGTCCTTTAGTTGATTTGTTCTTCCATTCATGGTTATTGATATAACAAAACAATATATATTTTTCTTCATTTAGTATTTTCTATACTATAGCATAGTGAGAATTTTTTTTCTTGAGTATTGATTGAAATCTGTTCTTTTAGTTTCAGTGGTTCAAAAAAATTCATATAAAACCTATGATAGGCCCAGAAGTACTATGTCAAGAAGCAATAACTTCTAGCGAAAAATTCAGTGGAAAACTGAGCAAGAAGCATAGCATAATTGTTCAGTAAAATTCTAGTCAGCAAGATACAGTTTATAAGACCTTTTTACCTAGGGCATACAATTTGTTCAATGTAAAGAAAGTATGATTTCATTCATCTGTTCAATAATAACATAACACTTTAATAAAACCGTATCTCAATTGCTTAGACCTCAATTACGAATCTCTGTATCATTTAAACATTTTGCGTCTATTTCCTTTTTCCTGTTATTTGGCTTTTGAACAGTGATCTGCTGTTTATCACTGTCACCTGAGGACAGGAAGAAAAAAAATCCAAAGAAAATAAATTTAAACCAATTCTCCTAGTTTGGTGAAAGTGGGTTTTGGTAAAAATTAAAATAAGGCAGAAACTAGAAATGTTATAGATAATAGGATGGCATAATTATCAACTAAATTGAAGCTTTTTGATCCCTGTTACTCTTGTATCCCATTATCATAAGTAACTAATAATATATATTAGAGTAAAATGGTATTATATATGTGTGTACATACTTATATGAAACTATAATATATATGAAAATATGATATATAAAATATATTATACACTATATATAATATACACATAGTAAATGTAATTATAACATATCTGATTAATGATAATAATTAACATTTACATAAAGCACTTACTATGGGGCAGGCATTGAATTAAACTTTTTATAGATGTTATTTCATTTGATTCTTATAATAGTCCTGTAACATAGTTGCCAATATTGTGCCTATATTAAAGCTGAGGAAATGTAGCAGAGAGAGTTTAAGTGTGTTGTCTATAATTGTACAGAAAGTGTCTATAACTGGATTTCAACTCAGATCTTTCTGACTTAAGCATGGAAACACTATCCATTATACCACCTAATTGCCCCTACATTGCTTATCTTATATGATCTAACATAATACAATATAACAACATAATATGATGCCATTAATATGATGCAAATGATAAAACAGTATAACATTTCACAACATAATATACATGTGTATAATGATTTTTAAATTAAATTATTTTTCCCAATTAACAGTATTTTTTCCTCTCCCTCCCACTTCTCCCTCCTTTGTAAAAAAGTAAAAAAAAAGAAGAGAAACAAAAGAATAAACTTTAACAAATATGAATACTCAAGCGAAACAAGTTTTACATTGACCATATCCAAAACGTCTCATTCTGCATAGTTGGTCCTTTACCTCTATGATTTTTTAAAAATTAACAACTTTTAATTATTACTTTTTCACTTTATATCATAAAAACTTGACTTAAAGATCTGTTATAGTGAAATCTAAGCTTTTTTATACATTTTCGATTAACATTATTCTTTTTTAACATACTAAGAAATGTTGACATTTCTGATATTTTTGCTTTTCTTTATGCTGGATAATAGGACCATAGATTCTGAATAATGTGATTGATATTCCTGTCTCATTGAAATAGAATTTTTTCATATCTACATAAGAGAGATAGGAAGAGGATTCTAGGTGAAAGGGTCAAATATAACAAGAAAACTATAACAGTCAAATTTCCCTACTTGTGAAATTTTTTGGCTATAATTCAGTGGAATGGATCTGGGCAAATGAAAAGCAATTTATTGTATTTTTGCAACATTTGTGCCTTTAAGAAATAGAATGTTATTGTTGTTATCTTTATTGTTATGGTAGCAACTTGTCAGGATTAGTAGAGATGTCATTTAAAAGAAAAAAGCCACAAACAGTTTGTTTGGGGTGGGATTAAAACTATTGTCATCTCAATTCTATTGATGACAAACTTTTCATCTCTTACCAAGATAGTAAACATGCAAATAGAAGATTCCTCTTAAAATTTATATAGCCAAATATTGATCTGGCCCTTTGTCAAAATGCAAATGATGATTTCTCCATTCTTTTGCAAGCTGGATCAGGCTCTTCCAGCAATTCAGCTTCCTGATGTTGACAAATAAAAGCTAGAGGAAACTCTCTGTCAGGTCCAGGAGGTGAAGAAGGGTATGGCAGAACTGTAACTCCACTAATGGAGTGGCAGGGCCTTTACAGTGAAGGTTGTATGACAAAATCACGTTTCAATTTTGTATTTTATTTGGGGGAGGCAAAGTGGGAAGGGTAAGGATACCCAAGTAAATTACATTCTGTGGCTAGGATTAGGACTACTTCTACCAACAAAAATAGAAAAATCCTCAGAGTCTCTTCACAATAGCTTGTGTATAGTTCTCCATGAGCAACTAGCTGGGAACTCAGAACTTCAAACACTGAAGGTTGCAAAGGAGGTTTTCTGAACTGTGTGGTGGATAGAATAATAGATAATTTGGCCATATCCAATTCTGATGCCTATTATCTAGGCCCAAACTAACAGCAAATGTCTTTTTTTCACATTCAATTCCACTTTCATAAAGGTTAATGGACAACTAACACTTGCATTAAATTGGAAGTTCAATGGATTGGAAATGCCACAGAGTGGCAATAAAGTTGAATGAATAAAAAAGGGGAAGACAATATTCAGTCCATCCCATTCACTTAGGTTGCTTTAAAAAATACATATTTTGGCCCTTCTAATATCTTTATATTCTGTATGTGTTAGTTTTGTAAAATTTTAAAATCTTAAATAACTATATTAATGATGTTACTATTTTGAAAAGACACTACAAGTACTGTGTACAGAATCAATAATTATCTAATTATCTTTCTGTTTTGTGTGACATTTATCCTAAGTAATTAAATTTGTAGTTATATCTTAAGAGGTCAATTGAGTCATTCATTTTAGATCATTAGAATAATCTTGTATTCAATTATGTTGAGTGAAAATTTTGCCTTATTTATATCTTTCTATAGGCAAATGAAAAACTCACAACATAGTTTATAATGTGAATTTTCTCCCCATTTAAAGTTTCCAAAATAAAATTATTAAAATGTTTTTCCCACTTATTCTGTGTTTCTGTGTTGTGAATACATTTTGTTCAATGAAAATATGTCAAATATTAATAAAATGAAAAATTTTCCCATTTCAGACTGTTAGTTTGGGTGTCAAAACAAAATCTTTAATAAACAGATATAATTTAGAGGTTAAAGATATATCTTGGTGATTCTTTTCTAAATCAATTGAAGGGTTATTAAAATAAATGTTGAAAGTTCAGCAACTCATATCTGCAGATACTAAACAATAAATAGCACTAATTTAGTTTTCTATGTGTGATATTATATAATAAATGATTATTGATTGCGGGTTTCCCACTGGTGAAAATTTTATATTGAGGAATAATTATAGGATTAGGAGAATGTTTTAAAATATATAATCTCATTTTCATCTCTTAAAAATTCACAAAATTTAAAAAAAAATCACATTTTCAGTGTTAAATACTCTCATCCTCTATAATTTCTGCTGTATAAATGGAGATATTTGTTTTGTTTTTTATCTGTGGCTTAGAGGCATAATTGGATCAAATCACAAATATTTAGATTTCAATGGAATCCTAATGTTTAAATCATTTGATGATTTAAGTCATCTTTCTATAGGTCAGTTTTCATCCAGAAAAAAAAATAGTGTCCATGACACATTTTTATTATTGCCTGAAAAGATTATATCCTTAGAAATCTAATAAAACTCTAATTGTACAGTAACATATTTATCTAAAGGCAGATTCATAAGTCACCAGGTCATAGAAAGGCTAAAAATATGAACTAGAGCTACAATGATTCTATGTGCAATCATGCTTTCATGCATCCACTAAACATACACAACTCCAAAGGCAGTTCAAAGCATGACATGGAAAGGTAAGGCACTCTACCTTGCATTCTGGACAACCATGACTTGGCTGCATGGGATCACCAAAGGATATTTAAAATGAAGAAGTAGAAAAAGAGCAGCAGGGGTGAAAAGGAGAGAAATAAGAAAAATGTGAAAAAACAGCAGAGTAAGTATGCAAGAATTATAGAATCAGAAATTAATATTAGATGTATGAAGGAACCAAAACCTCAAAAACCCAGTTGATATGATTCCAGACAGACTCATGATTCAAATTTAAAAAAAAAAACAAAAAACAAAAAAAAAAACCTTACATTTGAAATATTGTTAATAGCCAGGGCTAATGCTTTAGTTAGCCAAATATTCTTGGTGTTATTATTCAATAACATCTTGTAACTCCTGGTATGGCTAATACAATGACTGCTGAAATCTCATGTGATATAGTATAATCTATTTTGTAACTGAAGATTTTTCATTCCCTACTAGAAGTTGCAGATTCTCATATTTTTCTGCACTTTTTTTAATGTATTCATAGAATGAAAAACAGTAAAAAATTTTTATCAATAGTAAAGACAGAAATAACTGAAAATATCACACTTCACTAAACATAAATACACATAATGTTTTCTTCTGCCCAGCACTGTGATAATTATGAAACAACATCTGTGATCCAATAGGCATTTCTACAGAGAATGCTAATTTTTATTTTGTCCTTCCCTACCTCTATGCTCATTCCTTTATCCTTTCCTATAGCAACTGCCTTGATGGTCACAGGTAGTTCAATTATCTCACACTCCACTATTATAAAAATAAATAAGAAGGGCTCATGTCTCACTAATTGAATTCTTGATTGCTCACCTATTCACATACTGCTGAATAGAATATCATTAAATTATGCTGGCTAGGTCCATTACAAATGTATGTTATCTCATCTCAACTGGGTTTTCACTTTAGCATAACAAATATTCAATTCCTGAATAGATTCATTATACTCACTCTCCATAAAGCTTCCCCTGGTGTCCCTTTTTCACATCCTTTCCACTAAAAATCCTGCCTCCAATTTTACAGAAAAAAAATTACAGAAAGAACCACCGCTTTTCCATATCTATCTCTGATCATTCAGATCTAAACTTCCCCCTAAACACATACCACACACATACAATGCTTCTATCATTCTGGTCTGGAACAAAGAGTTGATCCTTCTTACCATAACTACTCTAGATCTTGTCTCTTCCCATCTTCTCTAGCTATCTAGTACTATCATGCTACCCCCTCCACCTTTTCTTCCTCAATATTTCCTTATTAGAGTTTTCCATGCTTGTTAAAAACATGTTCATGCCTTCCCCAATGCCCACTCCATTCTCAACAAACTCTCACTTGAACCTAACATTCACTATTTACCCCAGGAAAAAAGAAAGCAAATTTTTACTACAATGTGCAAAGCACTGTGATAAATTATTTTCATATATTATCCCAGGTGATCCTCACAAAACCTTTCAATATTAGGATAATTTTTACCTCCCCCCTCCCCCCCCCGTTTTACAGTTGAGGAACTTAGGCAGATACAGGTTAAAAGATCTATCCAAGGTCACAAAATCAGTAAGTATCTGAAGTCGAATTTGAACTCAGGTTTTCCCAGTTGTAGGCCTAGAATTCTATTACTGAGCCATCTAAGCTACTTATAGATAGTGCTTGAAATCTCTTCCCTTCTGAACTAATCTTGAAAAAAGCCACTTCTTTTTCCACTGTCTTCTAAACTTGGTAATTTGGCTTCCAATAAAATTTTTGAACTAAAATTGTTCTCTCCGAAGTTAGTAATGATTTATTGGTTGCCAAATATAATTACCCTTTTTTTTTTTTAAAGCCTCATCATTGACATTTCCATAACAATTCAAATTGTAGGTCACTTTCTTCTATATAGTCACCTCTGTAGACTTTCCTGTCAATGTTGTCTCTTCATTTTACTCCTATCTTTCTGACATCTCTCTTCAATCTCCTTTTCTATCTCCCAAGTACTTAAGCCACTTTAACTCCTCAGATATAAATGGGCCAGAAAAGCCATAATAGTGCTCAGGTACAAAAAACATTTATGAAAGCTTTTAAATATTATTGATAGGCCAGAACATAACACTTACCACATCTCACATAAACATTAAGCATCTTCAAAGAGTTCATACAGGCAATTGATAGATTGTAGTAGTTAGAGAGTTCAAAAGAAATCTATTATATTCTTGCCAAATTAGAATTTTCAAAGATAACTAAATAGTTTTGAGCAAAAAATTTGATAGATACTTATGAATTATGCTATATGTTCTTGTCCATTTGGAAATTAAATTATTTTAAAAAGTTTTGAAAGTTGCTTTGACAAGGTCAATACACTTGAAAATTTGATTTACTTCTTAAATTTTACTATATTAAGTTTCCTCTATTGTAATTGACACTGATATAAATTGCATGAAAAAATATGCATTAAATAACTTATGAGCTCATTTGCGTATGGATTTTTGAGCATTAACTGCTGATTAAAACAAAGTGAATATCAACTTGTAGCAAATATATGCAATGGGCAGGAGATCAAAAGATCAATTAAATTATATGGCAGATAAGACTGCTGATATCAGTGTTTTTCAAATCAAAGGACAATAAAAATAGGATTGGAAAGGACCCAAGGGGCCCTCTAGTCCAAGTCTGTCAATTTAGAAATGAAAAAACTTAGGCCTAGGAAAGTTAACTGATTTTCCCAATGTTACCAAAGACATAAGCATCAGAAGAAGATTTCAACCTAAGTTCTTAATGAGGGATAACTTTTGAAAGGAGTTGATTAATACAGACATTTACTGTAAATTTTTTCTTCACTTACCCTCTCCCTGGAAGAAGATAAACTTTAACAAAAGGATCAGAATATCCATTGTTGTCTCGGGGAACAAGATTTCTTGCTTGAAGAATGTGGATAATAAGATTTCCAAGGTGCTTGTCATAGTTGATTTGAAGCTATAGTGAATATTAAAATATTTGGTTAAGTTAGGGTTTTTTGACCACATTCAAGTAAAATATGATTCCCTCAAGGAAGCATTCTCTGATTCCCGTAACTCTTAATGTCCCTCCTATTACAATTGCATGAGCATTTTATTTTACAGCTCCCTATTGCATTTAATGTGGAGAATTTTACATTATTAGTATGTGTATTGGAAGACAGTACAGATGTTTAGTAGACTAAGCCCTGGTATTGTAGTCAGACCTGATAGGGTTCAAACTTCACTGGCAATAATTCCTAGTTGTGTGACTGTACACTTAGCCTTTGCCAACCTCAGTTAAGAGTCCCATTACCTGGGAAGTTCTCTCAAGAAGGAATTGTTTTTGTGTATGTTTCTTTGTATATCTTGGTGTACTGTAATGGTAAGGACCATGCCTAGGTGAAGGGGCAGGTCAATTCTCCAAGAGCTTCCACAGCTGTGAATCATAATATCTGAAGGAGCTGCAAAGCAGCCTTTACTGACACAGGTGACACAGTCCCTTGTGGATTGGGAATGAAATACATTGGAGGCAGAGGGAAGAGGAGAGAAGTCAAGTAATGCAACAGCCTCTCAGTGGAAAGGCCGGAGTACAGCAACTGCCTCATAGTCTCCTTGTTTCATCATCATCCTCTCACATGAAGGGATCCATTCTACAGGTCTGAGTTAGACTTCCAGCAGAAACTTGCTATTGCTATACTGTAGGAATTTAGTAAATTCTAATAAACTCTGTTCCCTCATTTTTCAAATTAGGACAATGGTACCTAAAGTATTTATTTCATAGGTTTCTTAAAGGAATTGTATGAAATAATATATATGGAGTGCTTTGCACACTAAAAGTTTTATATTGTTCTTATGTTCTGTCATTTTTCAGTTGTGTCTGACTCTTCAAGGACCCCATTTGAGATTTTCTTGGTAGAGATACTAGAGTGTTTTTTTCATTTCCTTCTCCAGCTCATTTTACAGATGAAGAAATGGAGGCAAAGTTAAATGACTTGTCCAGAGAAACACAGCTAGTATATGTCTGACACCAGATTTGAACTCAGAAAGATGAGTTCTTAATTTCAGGCGCAATACTCTTATCTACTACAACATGTGGCTACTCTATTGCTATCATTACCTCCCTATAAAATCATTGAGAATAAGAATCAGCATTATCTAAATTCCATTTCATTCCCATTCTTAACTCCTACCCTCAGAAATTAGCACAAGTAGTGCTTTATAACTGTGTATCCCCGATTTTGTTGCATTTTTCTAGAAAAATAATTTTCTCTTGATTACAGCAGTATTTGCTTTCATTTAATTTAAATGAATAATAGCTATTCTACAAAATAAATGATTTAAGCTTTATTTAACATTGAAGTAGTTTATTTAACTTCTGGTTCTTGTTGAAGGTAACATTTTATATTTATATATGTTAGCGTTTACACAGTCATGTGACAACTATATTTCTTCATTTTACAAATGAAGAAAATGAGTATTAAAGAAATACAAATCATACAAAGGTACATCTAGTATCAAGTTCTCTATTATTCAATTCTTTCTCAATGTCTATTCATTTCAAAGGAAAAACAACAAATGTAGGCATTATTAGCATGGGTTTCTAAAAGGGAAAACTACAGGAATATCAATTTCATTTTACAATAAGTCTTTGAAGTTTACAAATATGAATTAGTTAGAAGCTTAGCCTAATTCTTTTAATATTTACTGGCTCATTCAGAATCAAACACATAATTGATAACTTTGTTAGAACAAGTAATTTGCTGTCTCCCCTACATGATTAGCCAGAGGCATTAAGATAGATACTACTTAGAGACAGATACTTCTAAGAAGATAAGTATGATGAAAAAGGCAGCAATTAATGAATTTTTAAGTGTTGTTATCCTAACTCTTATGATAATCCTACAACTTTTTTCTTATTCTGTAGTTTCCAACTGAACAAGAGCTTGAGATAAAATAATCTGTTAAAGTCTTTTTAATCCTGGAAACAAGAATAAAAATACTATGATATTACTATAATTGATGGTCTGAATGATACTTTAACTATATCTACATAAAACTGACACACTGAAAAAAAGAAACCAATTAACTTTAAAATGCAAAGTGACAACCAGGTCAATAAGAAGCAAAATAATTGGTTCTAACATCTTGGTAATGAATTAAATGATCATTTTGGCATCATATAGATGTTTGCTTCTTTTTAGAAATTTTGTTCCCATTAAATTAAAAAAAAAAACTAAACCTATAAACAAATGAACATATCACAAATTTTATATAGGGGATTTTTGTTGAAAATGCATCAGGCAGTTAGATTGTCTACCCTACTCTTTCAGACTGAGTAATATCCATGATCATTGAGTACTAAAAACAAATTGAATGGTGCTTTGAAATTACAGGTGGTAAAATATTGAGTTAATTTTGTCATTTATTTAAACTCTGAGTAGGTTTGACATTGGTTTCTGGCAAAATTCTACTATGGTTATTAAAGAGATGAGTTCTAAGCATTTATATTTCAGAACAAGTGATGCCAGATTCATTCAGTCTTTGAAAAAGTTCCCAGACTGTGGATGAATCTGATACCATTTATCTAACATATTTGAAATTTATAAAGCATTTGACAATTTTTTTCCTACTCATGTGAAAAATGTGGAGAAATATGAATTGTACTGTAAGGTATGTTTAGAACCGAGCACAGAAAATACTAATAAATGGATTAATAATCAACCTGGAGCAAAATCTTTTCTACTCAACATTTTATTAATAAGCCTTGACAATTTGGTTTTCTTCTGTGATATTTTTTCATTAAGACTGGAATAAAGACACAATTGGTGTACTCAGCAGATTTGCAAATAGTATTCAGCTTAGAGGGATAACAACTTGGAGATGAAGGAATTAGGATAAAAAAAATCTATATAAGCTAGAACAGTGAGTTAATGCTAACAAAACTTATAGATGAAATATAATAGATAATATTAATAATGCAACATCATAACTTCTATAAATTCAGAATTAATAATATCATATATTTAGAAATGCAATAAAAACTTAGAAGCTATCATGTCCAAATCTCTTAGGTTACAGAGGAGAAAATAGACACAGAGAGATTAAATCAATTACTTGTGATTATAGAAATCATAAATACACAAATATAGAATAGATAGTGCTGTCTCCAGATAGCAGTTCATATGAAAGAGACTGATTTCTGGACAACAAGCCAAATGAATCAGTAATGTGATGTGTCAGCCAAAAGAATAAGATAAGAATTAGCATTATCTAAATTCCATTTCATTCCCATTCTTAACTCCCACCCTCAGTACTTAGCACAATTGGTGCTTCATAACTGTGTATCCCTGAATTTGTTGTATTTTTCTAGAAAAAATAATTTTTATTGATTACAGTAGTATTTGCTTTCATCTAATTAAAATGAATAATAGCTTCTGCCTCACTGGATGTACTAAAGTCTTTGACCATGTGGGTTACAGCAAATTTTGGTCAGTTCTCAGAGTAGGAGAATCAGATCATCTTAAATAAGATGCTTGTCTCCCGAGGAATCTATGTTCAGGTCAAGAAGAAAGGAAGATGACAAGCCTATATATTGTTATCTTATTTATTTAACTTATATGCACATTATATCTTGCAAAGTGCCAAGGTGGCATGAATGAATCAAAAGCTAGGGAAATATCAAAAATCTCAGCTCAGATACTACCATTCTGAAGGCAGAATATGAAGAATTTGATGAGGGTGAAAGAGAAGCATATTAAAGCTAGTTTAAGCTTAACATGAAAAACAAACAACAACAACAAAAAAGTAAGATCATGGCTACTGGTGTAATGATGCCAGTAATATTAGAAGTCACAGGGATTGATGAGTGGAGTCATAGAATTGTGTAATATTCTGATAAATAAGGGGAGAAGAAATGGAAACTGTCAGATTTAAGAGTGCTAAGACAACTGCCATCATGAAATTTCTCCTTGGAAGGAAAGCAATGGCAAATCTATATAACATACTAAAAAGCAGAGACATCACTTTGCTGAAAAAGGTCTATACAGTCAAAGCTATGGTTTTTCTAGTAGTGATATGGCTGAGAGTTGAACTCTAAGTTGAGTGCCATAGAATTGACATTTTTGAATTGTGGTGCTAGAGAAGACTTTTGAGAATCTTTTGGATAGCATGGAGATTAAAACAGTCAATACTTAAAAAAAATTTTGACCACATATGAGAAGATGGGACTCATCAGAAGAGACCCTGATGTTGGGAAAGATTGAAGGCAAAAAGAAAAGGGGATAGTAGAGGGTGGGATAAGATAGATAGTGTTGTGGAAGCAAAAAATATGAGCTTGGAGAGATGTTAGGAGATTGTAGATGATAGAAGGGCCTGGTATATTTTAGTTCATGGGAGCACAAAGAGTTGGACATGACTGAACAAGTCACCCCACTCAGGTGACTCTTCATGGGTTTTTAATGGTACCTATCTTTGTTTGTATATATATGTATATATTTATCTATCTCTCTATCTATAGAGATATATATATATATATATTTAATGGATTATGTGGATTTTACTGGTGCCTATCTTTGTCATAATATATATAAATTTATTTATTATATCTATCTATCTATCTATCTATCTATCTATCTATCTATCTATCTGTCTCTCTCTATATATATTTATATATAGGCCTTACCTTCAGGCCATGTTGCTTTTGCAACATAATCTATTTCCACCCACAATATTATTTTATTTATTTGGGTAACTTTATATTCCATGACCAAGTTATTCACTTTATCTACTGCCCTGGTAACTGGGCCTTTGATTGATGGGTCTTCATAATTTCTAGCTCTGTATGTTGCAGGTTCATGACCACCTTCCTGATAGAAATTTTTTAATAGCGAACCTTTCTCTCCCCTTCCCTCAATCTATATGTACACCTATACTTTCGTTTTATCTCTTTTCTTTTGGAATAGCAATCAAGAATTGGCATTGACCTTTCGAGAAGGGACATGTTAAACAATTGTTCTATGACTCCACTCATCATCCCTGTGACTTCTAATATGAATATATTATATAAATATATAAATCCTACTTCCCTGGCCACCACTCTTCCAGATGTATTGTCTTTCTGGTTTAGAACATAAGCATTTTGAATGTAGAGACTGTCATTTTTTTCTTCCTTAAAAAAAAAAAACCTTACCCCACCCCCTCAAAAAATGCTTGCCAGAATCCCTGGCCCATAATGTTTAATACATTACTTTTAATTCTCAAATTTAGATTAGATAGGTAGTGATCACAAGGTCTATTTATGCTTTACATTTATTTGGAACCCCTTCCTGCATCATCCCTCAAAGTCCACCAGCACAAAGAAGCTATTAAACAAACATTTCCTTGCTACCTGATCAGTGAAGAGTTCACTAATATGCAATGGAATCATATGTACTTAAAGCATTTTTTAAGTAGTTGAAAGTGATTAAGGTTTTTAAAGTTATAGCCACTAAAAAAAGTGAGAATGTTTTGAATACTAATTAAAGCAGTAACATTCTTGGAGTGTTTGGACCTGTTTTCAAAAGCCTTTTTAAAAGGAAGCTGAGAGGCTATTACTATCTCTTTTTAGAGCAGAGAAATTAAAGACCAAACAGCTGTAATTATTCAATGAAATGATTTCCCTTGTGGACTCAGGGATACTGTGTGTGGGAGTTGAAATTAGATGTTAGGTTTATCTATGAGAAAAACTGTGGGGAAAATAGTGAGTAACAAGGTGAAGAGAAACTTCTTTCTCTTGAGAACTGTCCTCACATTTTAAAAGAACATTAAAAAGTCATTTTATAAGGAATGAACCTGGAGAGAGATTGTTAAGAATATGAACTTGAAAGAATCTAGAGAGACTTTTCTTGTCCAAGTTGAAGATTAGTTAGGGAAAACTGGGAGAAACTATTGTAAGTTTTGTCTAACAAAGAAGATTCTTATGAAAAAGATCTTATTTGTTATATTGAATAAAATAAATGTTCTCAGAAGTGAAGTGATCTGCAATTATACGAGAGAGTTTGAGAAGATGCTAGCTTTGGTTTTTCATAAAGATAAATTATTTTAATACATCATTTTATTATTGATTTTATTGTCAACAAATTATATATATGCACATATATATAATAGCTTTAATGTTTTTAATCTGAAAAGATTAGGTTGTTTTAGTATAGAAAGAAACATGAAGCAACTACTATGGGAAAAATAGGTCTACAGGTTTTAAAATAATATCTGATGAACTGAATGATTTTTATTTCATTTGACAGAGGAATGCATTGAAATTTTACAAATTAACAAAGAAACATATAAACATACCCCCTGTATTACCTTCAAAATCTGAATGACAAGATTAAATATGTCAAGTAGCAGCTTGAGAGAAAACCTGAAAATTAACTTTATGATCTAAGTAATCATATTACATTTTGGGGGAGGGGTGTCTTCTAAACCTTGTTACCATAGGGTAAGTGATTAATTTTATTTCATAAAAATTCCTTCAAAGTAAAATATCATGCTGTAAAAATTAACATAAATTAAATATACTATCTTAAATAAGAAGGAAAGATTTTGTTTCTTGGATTCACAATATCAATAATGCCAGTAGGGAAAATGTTACTCAAAAACATACAATAATCATTGACTTATTTTATTTTCATACCTGAATTTCTCCAGTAATTGGATGAGAGACAGACTTTGTTGCATCAGTGGGCTGTAATATTAAAGAACATATGCAAACATTATTACATGGAACATTCATAAAATTAGATATTTTAGCATTCTGAAATTCTATTAATTTTGCTGGTTACACAATTTTGATTTGATAGTAAATTGCATACAATTTTCAGTTGATCTGTTTCAAATACGGTTTCTAGTTACACATTATAAAGAAGAAGCCTACAAGTTGTCTCTACATAAATCACTTTTATGGAGCTGACTTTTTAAAGTTATAACTTAATATCAGAAATAGTAATTTTTTTAATACTCCAAAAAAACACATAGGGATTAGAAATTCATCTTAACCACTTCCAATGAAATATATAATTTATCTATTAAATTGTGTTTACCAAAATTGGATATGAAATGGGGGAGGGGACTCAATAGTAAATTATGAGGTTTTTATTCATATATATATATGGTTTTTCCATCACTTTTATTTCCCAAAATATCGTTTTGCCCTCCCAGACAGTTATCCCTTATACATTTTTTTTAAAAGAATACTTCAGTAAAACTAATTCATCAGTCAAGTGTAACAGATTATGTAGGATCCCTCATCCTTAGTTTTCCACCTTTGAAAAAAAATGAGAGTGGTACATTCTCACATGTGATGCTTTTATAATAGGAAATAGAAATAAGTAATACAAAATTGTCAGGCAGGTAAAATTTATTTTCAATGTGCTTCTTTCTTTCTCCTGTAAATGTCTTTTTTTCCATATG
Organism: Antechinus flavipes; assembly: GCF_016432865.1. Classification (NCBI taxonomy): domain Eukaryota; kingdom Metazoa; phylum Chordata; class Mammalia; order Dasyuromorphia; family Dasyuridae; genus Antechinus; species Antechinus flavipes. The sequence continues at coordinate 154,533,404 of NC_067402.1, forward strand.
CATACTGACTTCCTATTGCTTCATGAGATATAATTAAAATGACAATATTACCCTATATTCCAAAATTTTCCTTTTCCTTATTTTCTGCATTCATCAAAATTTTATCTATTTTATGATACTTTTATCAGTTAGGTTTCAGGCATGATAGTTCATATTTTTGTAAATGTCCGCAAGTTTATTATATATTATCTCCACTTTCCAGATCAAGAAATTGAGATTCATAATGGTAGAATGAATTGCTCAAAATTCAAGGTTGGTAAATGGAAGAGCTGGATCTACAACCCAATTCTTTAGATACCAATTTCAGGATTCTTTATGCCATATCATGGAATCAGTATTGAAACTGATCTTTGTTAAAACCAGGCATAAGGACTGCTTGAAGACATTGAATTTGTTATTCCTTCCTATCTCAAATAATAAATGGAAATTAAATTGTTTCCAAATAAATTATGTTGATGGCATAAAATTTAGGCATTAAATTGTGCTTATAAAGGTATAGTATAGAAAGGTATAGTATACAAATTTGATTTTTTTTTCCTTATAGAAAGGTCCTACATATAGCCAATCATTTATAGCAGCATATTTTTTTTTCAGTTGCAAAGAGCTTAAAATACATTAGACGTCCGTAGGTTGGGGAATGGTGAAACAAAATGCAATATGTGAATGTAATGAAATATTGCTGTGTTACAAGAAATGATAATAAGATGAATAGAGTAGCTTAGGAGAGGACATATGGATTGATGTAAAATGAAATAAGCAGAAACAAAACAACAATGTGCCAAATGACCATGATAACATAAATTAAAAAGAACAGTAAAACAACTGAAACAGAATGGTGTGAAATGATAAAGATCAAGATTATCCCTAAAGAAAAACTGTAAGAATGCATTACTTTTTAGAGAGGTGGGACATTATGGATATAGGATACTTGACATATTATTGAAGTTGATTGATATGTTGGTTAAAATTTGCTGTTTGTTTTTTTTCTCTTTTTATTCTTTACTATAAATGATGCTGTATATAAGGGGATTAGGAACTCACTATTCAAAGAAATATTGCAAAATAAAAGGTTTATTTTTCTTTAATTAAATATAGCAATATCCATTTATATGTATATAACCTAGATATTTTAAAGAGACTGCTTATTACTGTTAAAAATTCATATAGTTTAGTAAAATTTTAAAAAGATATTTAATTATGCTATTTCACAAATACATTTTATTTTTGAACTATTGTACTAAATTATCGATTTCAAATTCTAAATATGTTGCCAATAATGAAAATAAACTCTAAATAATTTAAAGAATACAAAACAGGGAAGCACATCTAGGCAGAAATTAACCTGAGGGAGGGCTTATTGAACTCTTGCTTATTATGAATTGAGAGTTTGGTATGATATTCAAGGAAGTTAATGCAATCCTAGACTTCCTTATTTAAGAAATAGGGTCTAGAATATGGAAGGTGATAATCTTTCTTGCCAGATTACCTATAGAATGGTTTTCAGTTTGGGGCATCATAGTTTAGAAAGAACATTGAGAAACTGGCACTCTCAAAAAGAGAAGAACCAAGATACATCAAGGCTTTGAGTTCATGCTATATGAGGACTATGGGAGGAAAATTAGTGTGTTTAATTGGGAGAAAATAAGACCTGGATAGGGGGCATGATAGCTCTTTTTAGGTTTTTAATGTACTGTTATATGGCAGAAGGGTTTGATTAGTTATATCACAGCTCAGAGGACAAAAATAATAGTAATATGTAAAATTTGTTAATAGGAAAACAGGTTTGATGAGAAGAAAATCTTCTTTAATATTAGAATGATCCAAAAATTGGATTTTTTACCCTATAAGATAGTAAATTCCATCCCTTTTACTTGATGTTTATAAACAAAGTTTTAAGGAAATGATATAGAGGGAAATATTTTTTTTCAGATATGGATTCAGCTAATTGTTTTCAGAAGATCCTTTTAACTATGAAATTCTTTTATTGTGTTTACTAGACCATCCACAAATCAATCTTGGATCCCCTTTCCAAAAGACTATCATTACTCCCAAAGGCATCTGAATTTTTATACTGTCTGTAGCATGTATATGTAGCAAACCGAAGAAGATTTGTGTCACCTAAGTATGACTACTTTGAGATAAGATGTGTTTTCAGAAAATCACCCGTTTTCAAGGAGATTATGGCAAACTGATAAAGGAAGAGGCAGAGTATATTGAAAAATCTGGGTTTGAAAGCCTTTTAATTTCAAGCTGATGCTTTTTACTAAAGAACAAAAGAAATAAAAATAATTTCTCCCTCTCTGCTGCAAACAAACAAGCAAACAAATAAACAATTAATAAAAATTCCTTCTTCCTTGAGTTATATGAGAAACATGTTTTGGCCTTTCTCTTGCTAGGGAGAAATAAGAGAGCTAGAGAAAACTGACCTCCTTGTCAGTAAAATGAAAGAGCTTGCAACTTTTCTCAAGGAAATGGGCTGTAACATAATTAAAATATGTGCAATTATGCATAGAAGTCTAAATTTACTTGATGTTAATAATAATATATTGAGGAATGTGGCCTAATTTGAAGTCGCCACACAGTTCAATGCTATAAATCTTAGAAAATTTACTTAGTAATGAAATCCTGGGATTCTATTTTATGTGAAAATATTAAAATGCTGAATCTATTAACTATAGTAATTCTTACTCATTGTCTTGATTACTGTTAGGTAGCATAGTAAATAGAGTGCTGCACTTGGAATTAGGAAAAGCTGAATTAGAATCATGCTTCAGATATGTAGATATAGATGGATCCACATTCTCTTATTTGGTCAGTAAAATATTCTTTCCAACACAAAAATGCATCAAAATTATCCCTGAGACTTCAGCAAAAATAGCAGAAAACCAAAAAAACCACCTGATTTCTTGCACAAAATAAAAAATACAGTACATCAATACATCCAGCAACATCCTACTGTGCTGCTTTGATCTTTCATTAGTTACCAAAGAAACTATAGAGTATTTTTTTTCCATCTCCACATGACATCTGTCAAAAGAAATACTAGCTAGATTTGTAAGTGACTAGACATTGAAAATCTTTGTATTTTATTCTATAAATGCAAAATGTACTTAGGTAGGCATCCATCACTCTGGTTAATTCTAGGTATTTCTAATATTTCTTAATGTTCCTAGATTTAGAGGATTAACAGATAATATGCGACTAGGCAGACATAATTCTATATTTGAATGTTTGTTCTGGAGAATTATCTTTTGCGAAGAATGTATTCTAATACCACACTATAAGCTTTTCACTTGAACCTGGTCCTTTTAGTAATGTTAAATCTCAGCTAAAGCATATGGGTTTCAGCAGGATTTAAAACATAAGAATTTGACCAGCCAAAGAAAAATGCTAGCTGCCTTATTTCTGATGCCAGCTTCATATAGTCTCCTGAAAAGTCACATTAACAAATTTATAAATAAAAAAAAATCCTTGTCCAGTCTTGCATATCCTGCTCATTACTTTATAGAATAACTATCTTTCAAATGATGTAAAGCGAAAGATTTTTATCAAATTTCTCTCGGGATGTTCTAAGAAATATGTGATATTGTCACGTACACAAAAAGAAACTACTATTTTGATAAGGATGGGGATACTGGGGCTGCTTAATCTTAGACTCATAGGTTAAACTCTATGACTCTTTAGAGCAATTGAGTAGAAGTATCTATCACATAATCAGTTGGTTAACAAGAAGTTAGTAAGTTCTTATGATGTGCCAGGAACTGTGCTAAGTGCTGAGGATTCTAAAGAAAGACAAAAAACATAGTTCTTATGCTCCAGGAGTTAGCATTCCAATATTCATGATAGCATATAGATAACTATGTAATATGATAATAGATAGGTAGATAGGAAGAAAAAAAGAAGAAAGAAACAAAGAGAAGAAAAGGAGGAGGAGGAAAAAGAAGGAAGACAAAGAGAAGGAGAAGAGAGAAATCTCAGGAAGAAGGAATTAGAAAGTGATGACAAGGTCTAAGAATGAAAAACATCCTAGGGAAAAAAAAAATCAGCTTGGGAGTCAGGAGAATTAGGTTATAGTCCTTATCCAATGAGCTATCTGCAAGACTTTGGCAAATTATTTGATATCTCTGGATCTCAGGATCCTGAAAAGAGGGAGTTAGACTAGATGGTCCATTCTAACACTAAAAATCTGTGATTTTATTCAATATAAAGAACTTGAATTCTGAAAAAGGAATGAAACTGTTGACTGAGAAAATTACATATTATTTATGTTTGTGTGTATAGCGAGCAGAAAAGGAAAGTACTTTTTAGTGGACAGAGATGCCCTGGGGAAATTTTATAAAGGCGAGAAAAGGAACACACACATACACACACACACACACACACACACACACACACACATATCCACATACATTTATGTGTATATATTTGTATCTAGGTATGCATATAAACATAGATAATTATGCATACATACTGATGCATACATACAATGCATATAAAGTAATTATATTTGAATATACCTGTATACCCACAGTACAATCTCTAAATGTGCATCTGTGAACATACATGCATATATATATAGATTCTGTATTTGCATAGTAGTTGTGGGTGTGTCTAGTGAGTTCAGCATAGTTGAACATAAGAGTCATAAACACATCCTTTTGCAGTCTCTTGCTTGTCTCAGCCTTGCCTGCCCATTATTTCAGAAGTGGTAATGATTTTCATCTTATAGAACTTGCATTTGATGATTTGGTCTTTCTCCTTTTCCTCTTCATAAATACAAACTTGCTCTAAAAATTGTATCTTGTTCTATTTTTCTTTCTGAAAGGTTCACAACAGCTATTGACCAATGCCAATAAAATTTTGACCAGGAAATCTTCTGCTTTGTATAGTTACAATGTACTGAGCAGTCCAGGAAAGAAAGTCTAGAATGGGCAACTCACTTGTTTGACATTTAGGAAGAGACAAAAACAAAATGCCTATGTATGAAAGGTGTAGACTGACAGCTATTTATTTAGTAATTTTCATATCTTGAGATACAAAAACTCTAGAACAGAATTTAGTATCAGAGCTTATCTACTGAGTTTACTGACTCTCCGATTTTACAGGTAATTAAATTGAGATGAGAGGGGTTTAAATGGCTTACTCTAAGTTACATAGATGTTTTTCTTTCTCTTAACATAATTATTATAATAAAGTTCTGAATATCAAAAGTAAACTTTAAAAAACTGTATTAAACATAAAATCGTTGTGGTATATTCTACTGTTATATTTGCATAAGAAAAATCACTTGCTAGATTAAAAGGATAGGTTATAAGAAATTATTGTAGCATATAAGAAATATAATTTTGACTTTTGTGTCTTAGCAATTATCTTGTTAGAGTAAAAAGGAAGATGCTTGAGCAGAAAGCTCAGGGAATCAAAATTGTTTCTCATTTGTTTTTCCCTGATCTAAAGATGGGATAAAAAGAGAAACCATACTGACAACATATTTAGACATGACTTACCTTGCTGCTGTGCCTCTTTTTGCTCACAGAGGGTGATCCTGGTTGACCAGGACTAGGAACAGCACTAGATGCAGCTGATGTGGGGCCAGAGTGAACATGTGATCCTTTTTCAACAACTGAAGAAAGAACCAATGGTGACTGCTGGAGAGAAACTTTTTGGAGCTCAGCCGCCAGTTGCTTTGGATCCACCCCAGGGGATTTTGCTTTGTCTACTGCAACAAGATAAAAACAGCTTTATGTACTAAATCCATGTTAAAGAAATTTACTTCTATACCATCAACTATATCAGCACTATTAGAATTCTGGGTATCAAAGGTAAAATGTCAACCTTCACTTGATTACAAGGAAATTGGTAATACATTATGGATAGTGTAAACTACCTGTGGAGTCAAGAATGCTTTCATTTTTGTCTTTGTATTGAGAGAAATGATTATTATCATAGGCTCATATATTAAGAGCCAATTTTTGAATTGGGCCTCAGGTTTTTCCCCTTTTCTACTTCCTCATTGAGAAATAATCCCCAGTAGGTTATTCAGGAAGCCTTTGAAATGTAGGGCTGTTAATGAGAGGGGAAAACTCAGATTTGTTCAAATGTTAAAGAAATTTGAGTTTAGGTGAATTGATGGATTCTAGCCTGTAGTATTTTCCTTAGACAAGACTAAAGATTTGTCTAGATCACTTTAGGTGGGGTGATATAGGTATAAATAAAACTCTGATCAAGTCTGATGATCAATTATGTCCCCCATACTCTAATTAGAATAAGCTCTGACTTCTCATAATTTTCATTCTCTCATTACCTGTTTGCCAATCAGAATTGACTGCCATCCTCAGGAATACCCATTCTTCTAAAAGCATATAATTAAGTGGGTTCCATTGGGACTTTTGGGCATTTAAGATTCAACTTTTATTATTTCTAATATGATGAATAAAATGATCAATTATCCAGAAATTATTTCTCTTTTTTATTATAGCTTTTTATTTACAAGATGTATGCATGGGTAATTTTTCAGCATTGACAATTGCAAAACCTTTTGTTCCAATTTTTCCCCTCCTTCCTTTACCCCCTCCCCCAGATGGCAGGTAGACCAATAAATGTTAAATGTGTTAAAGTATATGTTAAATGCAATATATCCATATAGTTATTTTGCTGCATAAGAAGAATCAGACTTTGAAATAATGTACAATTAACCTGTGAAGGAAATCAAAAATATAAGCAGACAAAAACAGAGGAATTGGAAATGCTATATAGTGGTTCACACTCATTTTCCAGAGTTCCTTCTCTGGGTGTAGCTGATTCTATTCATCATTGAAGAAATGGAACTGGTTTGGTTCATCTCATTGTTGAAGAGAGCCATGTTCATCAGAATTGATCCTTATATAGTATTGTTGCTGAAGTATATAATGATCTCCTGGTCCTGCTCTTTTCACTCAGCATCAGTTCATATAAGTCTCTCCAGGTCTTTCTGAAATCATCCTGCTGGTTATTTCTTGCAGAACAATAATATTCCATAATATTCATATACCACAACTTATTCAGCCATTCCCCAATTGATAGGCATCCATTAAATTTCCAGTTTCTAGCTATTACAAAAAGGGCTGCCACAAACATTTTTGCGCAAGTGGGTCCCTTTCCCTTCTTTAATGTCTCTTTGAGATATAAACTCAGTACTAACATTGCTGGATCAAATGGTATGCACAGTTTGTTAATTTTTTGAGCATAGTTACAAATCACTCTCCAGAATGGTTGGATTCGTTCACAATTCCACCAACAATGTATCAGTTTCCCAGTTTTCCCACATCCCCTCCAACATTCACTGTTATCTTTTCCTGTCATCCTAACCAATCTGTAGTGGTATCTCAGAGTTGTCTTAATTTGCATTTCTCTGATTAATAATGACTTGGATTATCTTTTCATATGACTAGAAATAGTTTCAATTTCTTTATCTGAAAATTATCTGTTCATGTCCTTTGACCATTTATTAATTGGAGAATGGCTTAGTTTCTTATAAATTAGAGCCAATTCTCTATATATTTTGGCAGCGAGGCCTTTGTCAGAACCTTTGATTGTAAAAATGTTTTCCTAGTTTATTGTTTCCCTTCTAATCTTGCCAGAAATTATTTCTCAAACTTTTTTTGTATATCATGGTATACATAGTGCTAAACAAAATGTCTGGCACATGTTGGCAATCCTTGGTGTGAAGCAGTAAATTATATTTTATATATAATTTACTCTCATTCTCCTTCAAAAGTTTAGTGTACAGAAGGGACTAAAAGTTAGGGCTCTTGCCTACCTTATTTACTTACATTTCTAGAATGGACATAAATTACTTCATTTTGAGAAATAAGTAAAATATACTGTGTGAAATCAGTGGGTAGTTCGTTCTTGCTCCTTGGAAACATGTTTTATGTGACTTGAGTTGTTTTTGTTTTTGTCTTTTTTCTCATATTTAAGCATTCTTTTTAATCTCAGAGCAAACATTAACAGAAAGTCTTCATTTATTAAAAGAGAGATTTCTTTGATATCTAAAGAAAATATCACTTTTACATAAATAGGGAATAGTATTAACCTAGCAACTGAATAGAATAGAGAAAGTGTCTTACTTAGCATCATGAACACTTGGGCTTGAGCTCTTTCACTTATTAATTAGGCAAACTTGGACCAATCAGGAATCTCATGAGATCTAAGTTTTTTCATTATTCACTGTGTCATTCAATTGGAACTTCTTAAGCATCTACATTGTGCCAGGTACAATACTAAACGCAAATAAGTCTTATAGAGTTGTTGATAAGAAAAATGATAAAACTGAGATGTAAGCACTCTGCTAAGTGTCAAGGAGCTACATGGATATAATTGGTTCTCATAATTTCTTACATTAAGTAAAAATATTTGTTTTATTATGAACCTAAAAAGAGGTTGAATGGTACAACAGAGAAAGAAGGCCTTGGAGTTTCAAAAACAAAGGTTCAAGACTTACCTCTGACACACCTACAAATTGTGTGACCTCTCAGTTCTGCAGATAACTCCTTAAGATTATAAATTTCTGAAAAGATGCTCACTTGCATTAGTAGAATGAGTGTTCTCATTTAAGAACTCTCTCTATGAAATCAGGTCTGGTCTCTAACTCTATGACTAAATCTTTTTAAGGGATTTGATTTCAGGCAGTTGGAAATATATTACTTTCACCTACCAGCCTTTGGTGGTTCATGTAGTTCCAAGTGTTGGGGATTCTCCGAATCTGAGAGCATGTTGATATCCCTAAAGAAAGCAAAAAAAAAGCCTGAGATAAAAGGTTCTTCTTCCTTCTAAGAACAGTCTTTTATTTAGTTAGATAAATGAAAAGTGATCAATGATATATAAAGCAATTCCCCAGCATAACCCCCTTCTGTAATTGATACATATTTGCAGTGCTGTTAAAAAAGTCAAGTAGCTGTAAAAATGATTCTTTAAGGTGAAATCTTTGATGGAGCAAATGTAAATTCATATTGAAATGTTACAAATTCTGCTAGGTCAGAATTAGTGTGAATAATGAATCCCCTACAGAGATTCCATATGAAAAATGTGGTCACTTGTTCTCTCCCAAATAGAAATGTGCAGTGTGGATTTGAATATTTGATAATTAAATAAGATTATATATTTGCACTAACTGGAACCTAGGTGTACATTTCTCATGGATTATAAATAAGTTATAGCCTTCATCTAAATGAAGCATGTTTAATAAAAGACATGTAAGGGAAGAACTGTTGACATTTTTTTGAAAATGAATTGAATGCATTCTCTCTATGCTAAAGAGCTTTTGTTTTATAACAGACACAAGAAACCACTAAAGCTTTATTTTAAAATTACATTTAAATACAGATAAGTCATACAAACTGGCAAAAGGTTCCACCTTAATAACTTTAAAGAAAAATAAGACGTGAAAAGCCAAAAAAATGGAAACAAAAAGATGGGGAAAAACTCACAGTCTTACACATATTTCTGCTTCCCCACTTTGTTGATTAATGATACTCTGGACTTCTTCATAGGTTTTAGAAGTCAGGGGGATTCCATTCCATTCTAAAACTTGCATTCCTAGGAAAACAAGTAAGGGAATAAGTTTAGATAAATTCCATACTTCTAGCATGTTGTATTCCTTAAGGAATTTTTTTTTCTTAAATGTAAGCAATTCAGCACACGCTTCCAGAAAACCTCAACTAAATGGCTTCTGGAATGTTTAACAAAACCATCTCACAGCACGAGAAAACCATTTTATTTGTTCTCATCAACTTACCTGATCACATAAGGATATCTGGCTGGACATACAAACTTTTGTCCTTTCTTGTGGAGGCCCAAGTCTGTCAGATAGCAACAAATATGCATTGTATTCAAGCAGATGTGAAGAAAACACTATAGAAATACCTATTAGCATATTTTGTCTCTTCTGGGACAAGAAGGTATAACCTACCATATATATACACATATATATACACACACATATATACACACACACACACATACACACATATATATATGTATATGCAAGTATAAGTGTGTATGTGAATGGTGACTGGAAATCATCTGTAGTATAGTTATGCCTAGTCATGAATAGATCTTCTCATGATCTTCTCATGAAAGGAGCATAGATATAGTGCTGGAAGGAATGTTGGAAGTCATTAAATCCAACTTTCTCATTTTACATAAGAAAGAACCTAGTTTTGGAAGTAAATACCTTGCCTAGGATGGCATAGCTGATATGTTTCTGAGGCAGGATTTGAACCCAGTTTTTCCTAAATTCAAATCAAAGACATTAATCAATGTCTCATACTTTGACAAATGATCCTTCAAAGAGTGTGGTAACAGCAGCTCCCTTTCTATATAAGAATTCACTATTTCCTGACCATATCCCTCCTGACCTCTCTCCCTTTGGTATATTCTTAAAATGAGATTTCCTAGGAATGGTAAAAAGGTATTCTTTTTCTCCTCTCTCCACAAACAAACTGAAACAAACTGAAACTGAACAAACAAAAACTCAAATAAAGCTCAATAATTTTTATGTCTAAAATACACAAAAGATTTAATGGGTCATAAAATTTTTTCAGTCATTTTTCCCAATTATATTTGACTTATGACCCCATTAGGGGTTTTCTTGACAGATTAAGACTTATACATTAAGCCAGCTCAACATATATATGTGTGTGTGTGTGTGTGTGTGTGTGTGTGTGTGTGTGTATAAAATAGCCATCATTTAAGTATCTTCTTAGAGTTTGCAAAATGGTTTATAAAGGTTATTTAATTTGACTGTAAAAACAACCCTGTGAGGTAGGTAGTATTATTATTATATTTACTTTACAGATAAAGAAACCGAGTCACAGATAGGTTAAGTAATTTGCCCAGGACTACATAGTTAGTAAGAGTATGAGGAAGGATTTGAACTTTGGTCTTTCTGACTTTGGTCCTCCTGACTTCAGGTCCAATGCTCTACCTACTGAATTATTTCTGTGTTGAAACTAAGTGTCACTGCTAATAATTCCATACTGTCTGCTTTAGAGACACTCATATGCTTATTTATAATCCCAGATTAAACTGTTAACAAAGTCAATATGTTTTAGAATTGTCATAATTCTTTCCAAGGGATTCTAAAGAATGAAAATGTGTTGTTATATTATCTGATTTGGCTAAACTGCAGAAAATCACGTGTGAAATCCCCTATCATTTCTTCTACTCATTCAGTCCTCCCATTGACTAAGAAATCAGATCCTTAAATGTTAGGGTTTAATCAACTAGTCAACAAATACTGATTAAGTGACTATTATGTGGCAACACTTGGCTGAGTCCTGAAACAAGAAAGGGAAAAGCAGTCTTTGACATCAAAGAACTTAAAATCTTATGGAGAAAGATAACACACACAATTATGTTCTATCTATCTCTTTATTTTATAAATTGTCAATCTCAGAGGGACACTATTAACTTTCAGGAGGACTAAGAATGGATTCTTGCAGAAGATGAAATATTAGCTACAACTTAAAATAAGCCAGTAAAGTGAGCAGGAAGAGATAAGAAGAGAGAATTCTGGTATGGGTAACAGCCAGCAATGTGTTGGAAAGCATATTATTCATTACAAATTACTATTATTTTCTCACAAAAATAAATTGGAGAGAAAAGCTCACACAATCATCACCATCAAAACAAACTGTTCACAGTAAAACTTATTATTTTACTAAACTTACACCAAGGAAATTTTATCCTCAAATAGTTTATATTTGTTTCAGTAGTCCCAAGCTGTTGTACATATAAAATGACAATTTCAACACATGTTTTTGATCAACAAAAGAAAGTATAATTCATGAATGTATGATTTTATTTATGTCATATTTATTATTTATGCTATTATAATCTGGAAACCATATTATCATATTTATCTAGGAACAGATTGATATTCATAGAGATTTGACTCAAAACAACTTTCTCCTTATTTTTTTCTTAGCAAAAATGTCTTCCCAAATATGAAAGTAACTAATTTTCTAAAACCTCTTATCTAACATAATGCAAAATACACAATCATCTTTTGGTCAAAATGAAAGCATATTATTCAGTATTATTAGTTAAATCATAAGAGGAATGATAAGGAAAACTTGGATAATGATTCAATATTGTCCCAACTATTTGAAAAGGCTACTATTTTATGTGACTTATGTGATACCTCCCAAACTCTTTTCTCTCTCTCCTCATATAATCCTATACATTTTATGTTATACATTTAAAAACATTCAGATATGTCAACAGATTTCACCAAATTGTTAGTTCTACTGCTTTAAGCATACTATAGAACAACAAAACCAACAAAAACCTTGGCAGCCATTTTATTTTCCAAATCATATCTTATCACATTTAATCAATGGAAATTACATTAGTCAGTCTGTCATTTAACAAACATTATTAAATACTATGTGCTAGGGATATAGAGTAGGAATATTTTTTTAAAAGTCCAAAACATCATCCGTTAAGCTCAAGAAGGGCAGCTAGATGTCACCATAGTACACAGAATAAGGGCCTGGAATCAGAAACTTTTTGAGTTCAAATTTGGCCTCAGATACTTACTAAGTGTGTGATAGTCATCACCCTCTTTGCCTCAATTAATTCATCTATAAAATGAGGCAGAGAAGAAAATGACAAACATTTCAATTTCTTTGCCAAGAAAACCCCAAATGGGGTAACAAAGAATCAGATGTGAATGAAAAACAACTGAACAACAAAAACCCTCAATAAGCTTTCATTCTAATGAAGGATAGGATATATAACTATGTGCCATATTTTGTAAAATTCTACCTAGTAGTGGAATTGTCATCAGTTTGGGGAGAAAATTAGCAAGAAGTCATGTTAAGGCCTTGTCACTAATTAGCTACCTGATTTTGATTTTTCTCATCTATAAAATGGCCATTATGCCTAACTAAGCTCTTCTACTATTGTAATAATTAAATAATATTTTATATAAATGAATTCCCAACTGATAGCTTCATTTTCTTAGTAATCTGGAAGACAAAATTCTTTGCTGAAGGAAAAGGGGGTGGCAGATGATTTTGTCTTGAGTCATCCAATGTTACACAAAGTCTACAGAGGAGTTGAAAAAAATCACCTAGGGACACTTGATATGTTTTATTCATGTAACCATATATCCTTAAAAGAAATATACTGAGCAGAAAAGCTATATAAACTAAATGGGTGTGATTCATCATCAGTCATATGCTGTAGATCATTTGTACCCTTAGTTTAATATGTTAAAAATGAACCTGAACAGAATGGCTAACTAGATCTTGGAAACAGCATTTGATAATAGGAATAAATTTTACAAATCTACAGGGACTATATATTCCACTAAGTGTTCTAATTTAACTGAAATTTTGAACATCATAGGATTAAGATATATTCATTGAAAAATCTTCACTGGAAATCAGTACAAAGGATGCTTCATGATCATAAACAAAACAAAACAAAACTTCATACCTTGATATAATATATAAATATTATCTTTGTAGAATAAGGAGGCTCTAATGATACAATGGCACAACAGGACTATAAATAAGCTTTCCTATTACAGAATACTGAATCTAAAATTAAAAAAGACAAAATAAAACAATAAAAGGTCTTTTAAAAGGATTTATATCAATATTTTCCTATTCAATACATATTAAAATTAAATTGTTACCTAAAATATCTTTTTAAACCTACAAAAGACAAAGAATATAAGAATCAAGCATACTTGTATATTTTATGCCTATGATAATTAATAAAAAGACATAAAATAATCATGTGAAACAATTTTAATAAATGAATACATAAATACTTAATAAATTATTGCTAACTTGGATGTAATGTAAGAATAAATAATTTTAATAAATGAATAAATAAATAATTTATAAATAAACTATTACAAACTTGAATGGAACATAAGATCTCTACTAATATCAGAATGAATTAGAATCTTCATTAAGATTACTTAAAATAATGAGCAGAAGACAGTTTCTTCAGTTACAATGTTAACTCATAATGTTCATCACACAAGTTCCATTGTTTTTCTAGTCATTTCATATATGTATATATTTTTTCATTCTAAAGGATTAGATTATAACTTTGTCAAAAGCAGAAACTTGTATCTTCTCAATTTCCACATATCATAAAAGAGAATTAGATATGGAACAAACGTCATAAAATTTTTGTGATATCTTAGTTATTTAAGGAATTGATATGACAGTTATTTATTCTTTAGTAGATAGTCGTTATATAAAAGATCTTCAGAAGAAAACTCAGAATGTCACTGATCATAGAAATGTTTCTTCACTAAGAATAAGAAAAATTAAAATTAAAATAATTGCAAGGTTTTAACTCATATTTATCAAATTGAGCAAAGACATCAACGGGAAGACATTATCAGTGGTAAAAAGCATCACGATTAATTAACATTAATACATTGTTGGTAGAAATGTGAACTAGTCCAATCATTCTGGAAAATAAGTTGGAATCATACAAGGAAAGTCAATACACTTTATACCTTTTTACTCAGCAACACATTACTGCAAATATATTCCAGATAAATCACAGATAGAAAAGAAAAACTAAAATATTCCTTGTAGCATTTTTTTGTCATAGGAAAAAACAACAAGAAAACAAGCAAGTACTTTAGTACGGAAGACTATATGAACAAATTTTGCTGTATCAATTTAATGGATCATTATTGCACTATAAAAAATGGCAAATATGAGTAACTCACATAGATCTGAGAAGAAAAACTTTCAAAGACTGATACAGACTAAAGCCAGGAAAAACAATGACAATGTTTAAGGACTTCTAAATGTGATGATCACTAATTTTCAAGAGATACATAATCAAACACAATTCTGTACATTTTGGTTAAATAGGTGGACAATTAGGGGTGCAGAATATCAAAAATACTGTCAGATATAGCTACTACATTGGTGGGCTGTTATTTTTTTTCTGTGATATGAAATCACTTGCAAGTTACTTTGGTTATATTTGGTTTATTTTTCTTAAAACATCAATAAAATTTTTTTTCAGAACATGAAAAATTAGCAACAATTACATCAACATAGCTGAGTTGAATGAGATTGAATTTACATTGTTGATTTACCATCTACCCTGAATTTCCTAGAAAGCCCATGATTTACTGGCAATCAACAAGATGTCTCCTACAAGTGATAGAAAAAAATGAATTGGCCAAAATTAGTCACCCATGTTACTCCAATATTACTTTTTACATGATTTCTTCTTCTCTTAGTTAGTGTTTTGTCTTTTTTATTACTAAGTATCAATAGCACATATTCTGATTTCCAGATATCATCATCCTTTGAAGGGTAGCTTTAAATGAATTCTGAATTTTCACTTAAAACTTAAGATTAATAAAATAATTTACCATAATTTACCAAGATTATTTTCTCAGTATATTATGGTTCTGTCTATTCTCATCCAAATAAATTTACCCTATGTTCTATTCCCAAAACCTGTCCTGCTAAAAAAAAAAATATATATATATATATATATATATAGATATATAATACTTTAATTGGCTAAAGTTTCTGGGTGGGAATCTTCAGTGCTGAAAGGGCTTGTCACTTAATTTCATCAGCTCAGCCTAGCATCTACCAAGATCTAATCCCATAAATGTCTGTGGTTATGAACTATGTATATCTCAACATCTTTTTTTCATACCTTACATAGTCATACTACAAAATAGCAATGGTTTAAAAGGATTTAACAACAATATTTTATAAGGTCAATGTACAAGAATTAATCTAAATGGCCTCTGAGATTGCTTTTAACAGTAATTCTGTGACTTGATGATGTCAAATAATTGTGATTGTGATTGTTAATTTATGTATGAGTCTGTATATCTTTATAACAAATTGTGACATTTTTCATCATAAAAATTCTGAATTGTGTGATTTTTTAAAATGTGGAAATGACAAATGAATTACATATGTAAATATAAATCTCTTTTTATCTTTTCTTCCTTTTGAAAAGAAGGAGAAAGGGAGAAAAGAATGGAAGGGCAAATTAGGAAAAAAATAGAGGAAACATGGGGGAGGGAGGAAGAGAGACTGCTAGAGACTGAAAGGAAACTATATTGTCTTGTAAATGATTTCATTTTGAAAAACCACAAATCACTTTTAGTCACATTTTCTCTCTAAAATATCTTTAAGATCCTGCCATTTTTAGTCTCTTTTTAAAAGGGTAAAAACCAATAAATCATTTTCAGAAAAAGATTACAAAAGAATCAATCATTGAACTATATATGAATAATGATATATAATCAAGTTGATTACCCCCACACTTTATATTAATGACATCTCCAAAGTCTGTCTTTTTTGTACTAAAAACAATTTATAAAAGAATGTTTTTAGATATGTATATGACAAAAATTACACAAGACCCAAGTCAAATAAGCTGTAGTACTCAATTATACTTTTAATACTTTCATGTAGCTTTTTTAAAATAAGAAAAACGATTTTAGCAAGAAATGGGAAAAGCAGTATCATTCTAAAAATATGAAACAGAATTATATAAAGGTCTTTCTATATTACATAGAGCTTAGAATATTTTATTCCCATTTTACAACAAAACCAAAGCACCTCTATACAAAGCATTCAACAAAAATATAAAGTAGTCTGAGACCATTGAAGAGCCCAAAAAGGATTTTGAAAATCAAGTAAGAAAGGTAGGAAAAAATTGAGAAGAGAAATGAGAGTGATGCAAGAAAATTATGAAAAGCAAAACAATAGTTTGGCACATACAAAATATACAAAAATAATACTGAAGAAAATAACACCTTAAAAACCAGACTAGGGCAAAAGGTAAAAGCAGTACAAAAAATCATTGAGAAGATGAATGGTTTAAAAAGCGGAATTAATCAAACTGGAGCGGGGGTGGGGGGGTGGAAGGGAGGGGAATCATTGAAGGAAACAACTCCTTTAAAAATAGAATTGACCAAATGGAAAAGAAGGTACAAAATCTCACTAAAGAAAATAATTCCTTAAAAATTAGGATTGAGCAAATGATAACTTGTAGTGTGCTTTCTAGATGCCTCAATTTGAGGTGCCAAAATGTACTGTGCTTTCTTGAGTGTCCATGCTGGGATGCCAAAATATACCCTCTGACTAGGCTCTCTGAAGGCTCTTGAGACCAGCCCCTTTATTTCAAGTTCTCTCAGCCCTACATACTTAAGTAAAATTATATCACCACAGCCCATTGGACATGTGCTAACGAAACACCCTGCTATTACTATGTAAATGCATCTTTTACAGCAAGTATCTCTGCTTCAGGTAGAACACAGGTTGTCATGCCCTCCCCCTGACTTCTCAGGAAGGTTGAGAAGCAATAAAGGGAGATGAGACCTGAACCAGATGTAAGCAGGTTCCCTCTGGGCTGAAGGGTCTTATACTGAAAGTTCCCCCATTGTCTGTGGCTCTCTACAATGACTTTATGAGAAATTAAGAAATAATAAAATGAAAGCAAAAAAAATGAAGAAAAATAGAAGACAATGTGAAATATCTCATTGGAAAAACAACTGACCTGAAAAATAGATCCAGGAGAGAGAATTTGAAACTTATTGGCTTACCTGAAAGCCACGACCAATTCAACAAATTATCAAGGAAAACTGCCCTGATATTCTAAGACCAGAAAGTAAAATAAAAACTAGAAGAATGCAGCAATCACTTCCTGAAAGAGATCCCAAAATGAAAACTCCCAGGAATAGTATAGTCAAATTCCAGAGCTCCCAGCTCTGCAGCAATCGGAAAAAAACAAAACAAAACAAAACAAAACAAAACAAACAAAAAAAAAAACCACAATTCAAGTACCTTAGAGCCACTCAAGATAATACAAGATTTAGCAGCTTCTACATTAAAGGATTGAGGGAGCTTGGAATATAAAATTTCAGAGGGCAAAGAAGCAAGGGTTACAACCAAGAATCATCTACCCAGAAAATCTAAGTATAATTCTTCAAGGGGAAAATAGATATTGAATGAAATAAAGTATTTTAAAACATTCTTGAAAAGACCAAAGTTGAATAGAAAATTTGACTTTCAAATACAAGACTCTAGAAAAGCATGAAAAAGTAAATAGAAAAGGGAAATTATTAACTTAGTAAGTTTAAACTGTATAACATTCCTACATGGGAAGATAATACTTACCATCAATCAAAACTTTTTCATTAGTTTAGTTAGAAGTATGTATAGACAAAGAGCATGTGTTAGTTGAATGTGAAGGGATTATATCTAATAAATAAAATTAAGGGGTAAGAGTGGAAAGTATCAGAAGAAAGGGAAAGGGAGAGGTATAATGGGGTAAATTATCACATATAAAAGAGCAAGAAAATCTTTTATAGTAGAGGGAAAGAAAGAGGAAGTAAATGGGAGTGAATGAATTTTATTCTCATCAGATTTGGCTCAAAAATGGAATAACACTCAATGAGAAATAGAAATCTATCTTACAATACAGGAAAGTAAGAGAGGAAGGGGATAAGAGGATGGGGTAGGGGTGATAGAAGATAGGGAAGATTGTCAGAGAGGGTATTAAGAAAAGTGCAAAACACTTTTGCAGAGGGACAGGATGAAAGGAAAAAGAATAGAATAAACGGGAGGAATACAATTAGCAAAAGTAAATGTGGAAAAATTTAAAACAAGTTTCTCTGATAAAGGCTTTATTTCTTAAACATATAGAGAACTCAGTCAAATTTATAAAATTAAGAACCACTCTACAATTGACAAATGATCAAAAGATAAAAACAGTTTTCACATGAAGTAATTGTAGCTATCTATAGCCATATAAAAACGCTTGCATTATTGACTGGAGAAATGTAAACTAAAACAATTCTGAAGTATTAACACAAACCTATTAGATTGGCTAATGAGACAGGAAAAGGTGAATGACAAATGTTGGAGGAGATGTGAAAAAAAAGGAACTTTAATATACTATTGATGGAGTTGTAAACTGATTCAATCCTTTTGTAGAGCAATGTGGAACTATTGCAAAAGAGCTATTAAACCATTAAACCTTTTAACCCATAATACCAATATTAGGTCCATATACCAAAAGACATTAAAACAAGGGAAAAGGACCCATACGTAAAAAATATTTACAATTGCTATTTTCTGGGTACAAATAATTGGAAGTTGGTGGAATGTCTATCGATTGACTAAATAAATTGCATTACTTAATTGTGATGTAATACTATGTGCTGTAAAAAATTATGAGCAGGATGCTTTCCACACAACCATGAACTGATACAAAGAGAAATGTGATGTGTACAAAGTTATAGCAATATAAGATGATCAAATGTGAGTGATATGACTGTTCTCATCAATACAATGATCCAAGACAATTCTGAAGGGTTTGTGATAAAAAATGCTATCCATACCCATAGAAGGAATTAATGGTGTCTAAATGTAGATTAAAGCATACTTTTTTTTTTTACTTTATTCTTCTTGAGGATTTTTAATCTATATTTTCTTGTATAACATGATGATTAAGGAAATGTTTTGCATAAGTACACATGTATAAGCTATATTGAATTGTTTGCATTCTCAATGGGAGCTGGGCTGGGGAGGGAGGAAAGGAAAGAATCTGGAACTCAAATCTTTTTTTTTTAATTTTTTTAAGTTCAAAATTTTTAAGTTTAAGGTTTTTTTTAAGTTTTTAAGTTTAAGTTTTAAAGTTAAGCAAAGTTAAGTAAAAGTTTTACAAATGAATGTTAAAAATTGTTTTTACATGTAACTGGGGAAAACAAAATATTAAATTAACTTGGAAGGATTTATCTGAAAAAAGCTATTGGGGATAGAAGCCAGATTATAAGGGGTTTATGTGTTGTGTCTTGCTTTCTAGTGGCCCCAAGTTGGGGGTGACAAAATGTACCGTTGCTTTTGAGAGCCCCCATGTGGGGGTGATTAAAATATACCTTCTTAGTGGAGAAGTGATGAGGTGGGACTCCTGAGGATGGTAGAAAAATGGAGTCCATTTATTTCAAAGAATTTCCCCTTTATATAATGTATCAAAAATAACACTGCTCACATGAGACCACATGAACAACTTGCTGTTGTATGTAGTTTGCCACCTGGTGTTGGAATCCTTACTAACTGCTAACTAATTAGAGTTGATCTAATCTTACAAGAAGATGTTTTGGGCAGAACCTGAAACAAGGTACTAAGTAGAACTAATTAATACAAGGCTTGTGTTCACACCTTTACTCATTGGAGTTCAATGAGTTCACACCTCCCTTGAAGCTCTTTGGGCCAGAGAGCACTATGGGAGAAAACCCACAATCCCTCTCTTGAGCATAAATAGAGCTTCAATGGGCCAGTCGAGGAAGTTCTTCAGAGTGAAGAAGCTACAAGTCGAGATTTCACTGGAATGACATGAAGAGTGGTGCTGGCTCTGGAGGCTGAAGAAAGCAGAGGCAGAAGCAAAGGACAAAGCGGCAAGAGCTCTTGGAACCAAGCAGAGAGAGATAGACCTCTAAGCTAACCAGGCTATATTGGAGATAATAAAAGATCTGAACTTTTATCACCTGGCTGCATCTTAAGAAGAAAAAACTCACAACATTTTGACGCTCGAACAGGGACCGATTCAGATCCATCTGAACTAGATCACAACAACCTGGTATCACTCTTTCACTTGATATCACTCTGCTTCAATCTCAACACAGGTTGTCACCGTCCCTTGACTTCTCAGGAAGGCCGAGAGCCCTTAGGGGAGATAAAGAGCTGAACCAGATATTGTCAGCAGGTTCCTTCTGGGCTGAAGGGTCTTACACCTCACCCAGACTTTCTTCATTGACTGTGGCCCTCTACATTTATGGAAGTGACTTTAGGTATAAACTATTTCCTCTAAAAGTTTAGCAATAAAGGGTAGGAGAAAAAGAAATGTTAGAAAGTGAAAGGTGGATGTGGGAGGGAAACATTAAAATACTAAATAGAATTTTGGATTTGGAAAGAAATTTAGAAAAAAAGAATTTTCACCCAATAGAGGAGACTTCAGAATATCTGACTACATCATTAAAAAATCTCTGTTCAGTTATGCCTTTATCTCCAACCTGAAGTCTTTTCTTCCTTTCTAATTCATTAATATGTCAGTCAGTCACTATCATGTGCCAGCAAGAGATATAGGAAAAAATTTAAAACACATTTCTTGCTCTCATGAAGCTTAAATTCTAATAGTGAGATGACATGTCAATAACTGTGTGCTTATCAAATATATACAGTGTAAATAAAGGTAATCTCAGGGAAGGCAGTAATTGGGAGAGTCTCATACAAAAGATAGGATCTGGGTTTACTTGAAGGCAGACAGAGAAGACAAGGTAAAAGTGAGGATGGAGAAAATTTTAGGCACAAGGGATAGAAAGTCAGGGACAAAGGATGAGTGTTATGTGCAAAAAGACAGTAAAGATCATAGAGTGCATTGAAGGGAATAAAGCAGAAATAATGGACAAGTAGGAAGGAGCCAGATTGTGAAGGACTTTAAGTGCCAAACAGAGGATTTTATATTTGATCCTATAAGTATTATAAAGCTATAAAAAGTAGGAACACAGTACAATTTCTATGTTTCAGGAAAATCATTTAGGGATCAGAATGAAAGATTGATTGGAGATGGGAGGGTTTTGAGGAAGAGAAATCAATCTAAGAGCTATCACAGTTGTCCAAGTGTCAGGTGATGAAGATTTATAGAATGGTAAGAGAAGAAACACAGAGATTATTGCCATGAAAAAATAAGAAGTTAATACTATCCAGGAGGTTTTATCAAAACTTGAAGTGAAGAAAGATGTAGAATGAGAAAAACAAAAACAAAACTTCAACATTAGATTTTGCAGTTAAGAAGTCATTAGTAACTTTGCAAAGAGGAGTTTCAGTTGAATGATGAATAAGAAGACAGATTGTTTAAAATTTAGATACGGGTAATGAAAGGAGAGGAAGCAAAGGCAGATCTGGCAAGTGGGGAATGGGTTTCCATAATTAATAGAAAAGTGTCTGTAAATCTACTAGCATTTTCTCCTCTCAGTGGAATCAACACAGCATAGGTCAATAAAGTATATCAGTCTAATTCCAGACAAAGTGGCTTTAAATGTGAAAGCCTAATACAAACTTAGAAGAAAATAAAAAGGCTCAACATTTCAACCCTATACCAAGATAAGGTTGAAATGGGTTCATAATTTAGATATAAAGGGTGATACTATAAGCAAATTAGGAAAGATAGGATTTACTTGTCAAATATTTGAAGAAAAGAAACTTATGACTAAACAAGAAATAAGGAATATTACAAAATGCAAAATGGATAATTTTTATATTAAATTTTAAAAGTTTTGCACAAAGAAAACCAATGCAGCCAAGATTAGGATGGAAGCAAAAAGCCAGGGGAAAATTTTTACAGCCAGTGTTTCTGATAAAAAATAAAAAAAAAACCTCATTTCTAAAATATAGAAAGAACGGAGTCAAGTTTATAAGAATATAAGCCATTCCTCAAAAGATAAATGGTCAAGAGATATAAACAAGCCATTTTCAGAGCTCAAATTTCAGAAATTAAAGCTAATCTATGATCATATAAAAATACTCTAAATAACTATTAATTAGAGAAATGAAAATTTCATACCTATCAGACTGTTAAGGTTACAGGAAAAGATAATGATAAATATTGAAGGGGATGTGGAAAAATTGGGAATATCCATGCATTGTTGGTGGAGTTGTGAACTGATCCAGCCATTCTAGATTTTAAAAAATGGAACTAAGACCAAAAGGCTATAAACTGCACATACCTTTTGATCCAGCACTGCTTCTACTGGGTCTGTATCCCAGAGATAATAAAAGAAGGGAAAGGATCTACAAAAATGTTTGTAGCAGCTTTTTTTGGAAATTGAATAAATGCCTGTCATTTGGGGAATGAATGAATAAGATGTGGTTTTTGAATATAATGGAATATTATTGTTATGTAAGAAATAATGATCAGGTTGATTTCAGGAATTCCTTTACAGAATTTCATGACCTGATGCTGAGTGAAGTGAGCAGAACTAAAAGAACATTTTATACAGTAACAGCAAGATTATGTGATGATCAATTATGATAGACTTAGTTCTACTCAACTATACCATGATCCTAGGTAATTCCAACAGACTTGGATGGAAAATCCCAACCTTATGCAGAGAAAGAACTATGGAGAGTGAATGCAGATCAAAGCATACTATTTTCAACTTTTTTGTAGCTGTTTTTTCTTTCTCATAGTTTTTCTTCTTTGTTTTGATTTTTTTCACAACATGACTAATATGGAAATATATTAAAAATGATTGTACATATATAACCTATATCAGAGTGCCTTGTTGTCTTGGCAATGGGAGAGGAATGGAAGGAAGGAAAAAAAAATTGGAACTCAAAGTCTTAAAAAACTGAATGTTGAAAACCATCTTTATATCTAATTGGAAAAAATAAAATACTATTAAGTGAATAAATAAAATAAACGGGCCAAAAGACAATAATATCAAGAGAGAAAGATTGCGATTACTCTCCTGACTAGATTATTATTTAATAAATCAATAGCAGGATTCTTAGAGGAAAAAAAATGAGCAATCATACAAAAAGAACACAAGAAAATGAAGAGGTATTTTGATTTAAAGGGATGTAAATAAGAAAATATATTGTGTAGACTTCCTAGAAATTTTGAGACAATAGCAAGAAATGCCAGAATTATTCAAAAGAGACACAAATTTTAAATGAAGATATTAGGCTTGAAATGAATTCATAATTATAGACTTCCTAAAGAAGAAATAGATTAGACAAACATCAGTCTAGATAACTTAGAACACAAAATGGAAGATAGCTCTAAAGCAGTACTAGCTCTGAAAAAAAGAGAATGAGAGATTTAAAACTCAGAAATATCCATGTGGAAGAAATTTTAGCAGAAGAATAGCTAATTAAGACAAAAATTCATGAATTCTCTTTAAATTAATATTACTGACCTTGAAAGCAGGATGTGCAAAAATATTATAGTGAACATAGGAATCCAAGAAAATCATAAATTAAAAGCTTTAATACTATACAGAAGGAAATAAAAATATTCTGGAAAATTTAAAAATAAATCATGAAGTGTTAATTGCTACAATTCATGTTTCAAAATTTCAAAGAAAGAAAGACAGAGAGACAAAGACAGAAAGTTAGTCCAAGAATCTTTTCACTATTATAGGCATACAAATTTAAAGTCCAATATTTATCCACATAAGGAATCAAAAGTGAGATTACAACATGATCATCCCCAAACCAAAGGATATATGCATGCCCTCCCAAATAACAGAACTTTGAACCTAAACACAAATTCTTTTATGCTTCAAGGACCACACAAAGTTACTTTTACAAAAAAATAAAATAAAATAAATCCTTTCTTGATTGTCAATCACTGAAAGAACTAATGGATTGTGAATAAATCAGAAAATCAGGAGAAAGGAAGGAAGAAGAATTCCATATCCTATGGGTTAAATGAATGTGTTTAATCCTATACAACAATATTCCTTTTTAAGAATATCTATTGTGTGTGGTGTTTGTTGTGAATATAATTATTAAGTAAGAGATGACGCAAAGAGAAACACAGAATTAAATAGGAAAAATGGGAGGCTGGCAATACTAGGCATGTGGTCATAGAACAGAAAGTGAATAGTGATCTCTTTAGTTTCTTGATCAGCATAAGAAGATTTAAGAGAAAATTAAGGTAATAGCAGAAGTATGAAGGGACTAGGTGGAACTGGATAGCTAAGGTCTGATCTTGCTTAAGAAGAACCAGAAGATAAAAGTTCCAATGAATCATATCCCCATAAGATGAGAATTGTGGCCTTTATAAGAAGCTTATTTTTAAAGTTTGTTGCACCATAAGAGACTATCTTCATTCATAAAGTTTCATTCTTCCACATATAGCATCATACTAGAAAAATGGTATATAGATCCCCTATGGTAAGGACAATAATCCTACCAAAATAGAGTGGTTTTTGGAGGTATGGAAGCCAATTATAAGGGAAGAATCACAAAACTTACACAAAAGAGTGTGAGAAAGACTATGAAAACAGTAGCCATCCAATATAGTTTAAAAAACAAAGAACAAAAAGAAAAAAGAAAAAAAACAATAGTCTGTGACATAAAACCCAGATTCAAAACCCTTCTCTGATTTTACTATTTATATAACCGATCTTGGAATTATCCTACCTAGGCATCAGTTTTCTTGACTACAAAATGAGGGGGATGGTTTAGGTAATCTTTCAAGTTTTAGAACTATTACGCATAACATGAAATCAGCCAAAGCAAAATAAATCACAATGATAAACTGATAACTTAAATGGGAATGAGGAAAATTAATACAAAATATATAAACAGGAGAAATTGCAAATATAATTACAAGTATAAAAATGAATTGACTAAACTTGATGCTAAATTTAAATAGAATGCAGAATGAATAAAAATCACGAATATTTTGTAGCATAAAAGAAAAATATGAAACTTAAAATTACATCTGAAACAAAAATGAAACTAGAAAATTTTCTAATGTATCAGGGCATGATTTTTTTTTTAAAAAGTGAGATGAAATTATCTTTCATAAAAAACAAAAATAAAAATTAACTATGTTAAGAAAGATAAACAAGGAAACTATGCTTAAGGGTACTATTGATAATGACACAATAATTAACAAATATGTATTAATAATTGGTAAAGAACCTAAATATATCAGTAATTTTTTTAAAAAGACATTAATGAGAATATAATTGTAAAATACATTCATATTTTTCTTACAGATAAATAAATTTAACAGAGGAACAAAAAGAAATATATAGAATTGAATGGTTTTCTAGAAAAGATAGACTGGAAGACATAACAATTTTAGAAGGGAATATTAAAACATTGTCATAATTCTCATTATGGCATATACTTTTTAAAAAGGGGACCAAGTTTTAGAGCACAGACAAATCATAAATAAATAAAAACAGGACAGAAATCTTTAAACCATACTATGATGAAATATAACAAGAAAAATATACAAAAAAATTTAGACTTAAATTGAAAGTAACAATATCCTGAATAAAAAATGGGTGAAAACAAATCATAAAAATGATTAACAACAATGTAAAAAGACATTTATGCCAATATTATCCCAATTTATCCCAAAAAGACAATATCCCAAAATATTTAGGTCTTTGGAGGAACTAGCCTTTAGAGGAAAAATGATATCTCTGAAAACATATATTAACAAAATAGAAAAAAAGAGGATTTATAAAATGAGCAATTTTTAAAAATAGAAAAACAGCAAAGTAAACTAAAAAAATAAAAGAAGAAATCTTTAAAAGAGAAGAAATGGGATGCAATAAAAAATAAGAGGCATATAGAAATGACAAATATAACAAAATTGCTGGTTTTATAAAAAAAAAAAACATAGATTATATTCATTTAGCTAGCCTGACTTTTTAAGAAGTGGGTAATAAAATGTTAATAAAACAAATAATGAATATAATAGAAATGTAATAACTATTTGAGTCATTTTTTGGCGGGGCAGAGGGGGCAGAGGCAGGTGGATCTTTAACTTCACGAATATGGAGTATTCCCACTGTAAAGACTCCTAGTATCTGATGCAGATAAGAAACTTGCTTGTAATTTATAAATCTAGACAGTTTCCTCTTTTAAAAAACCAAAACAAACCAAAGCACAGAAATAATAATTTTTAAAAAGGCTGCATTATCAATAAAAAATTCAAAGAAAACATATAACAGATAATTACTTTCAAATGCAGATGTTTCCATGAACAAAAGAAGAAATAAAGATCTTAAATACCTCAATCTCATTTCTGAGATTTAGCAAATTATAAACTAACAAAAAATTTAAAAATAAACATTTTATCTAGATGTATTTATAAGTAAATTTTATCCATTATAGGATCAATCAATAGTTATACCACAAAAATTAATACTCAACAACTGAGAAAATATTCTATCTAAAACCTTTTATGAATTAAATATGACATTGAAAAATAAAGTCATTAAAATTTTACACATATACATATATATTTCTTGCTAATGATTGAGCTACCCCAATATAATAAAAATAGAAATAACCACTGAAATAATTTACAGAGTTAGTATTAAACCAATAAATAGAAGTTACTACTTAGAACTAGACAAAATAACATTTATTTAGAGAAGCAAAAACTCCAGAAATCTAAGGAATGTAATGAAAAAGAAACTTTACCTCAAATGAAACTAAAACATTTATTGAAGCTATTTTGCCCAATTAAATGGCAATAAAGCTAACAATCAAAGTGCAATGCATGAATATTTACAGAAAATAAATTATCCTGTACAAGATGACTTTACAACTGAATTCTATGAATTTTTTTAAAGAAAAATTAATTCTGTTGTGAACGAATCCAGCCATTCTGGAGAGCGATCTGGAATTATGCCCAAAAAGTTATCAAACTGTGCATACCCTTTGATCCAGCAGTGTTTCTATTGGGCTTATACCCCAAAGAGATACTAAAAAAGGGAAGGGGACCTGTATGTGCCAAAATGTTTGTAGCAGCCCTGTTTGTAGTGGCTAGAAACTGGAAAATGAATGGATGCCCATCAATTGGAGAATGGCTGGGTAAATTGTGGTATATGAATGTTATGGAATATTATTGCTCTGTAAGGAATGACCAGCAGGATGAATACAGAGAGGCTTGGAGAGACCTACATGGACTGATGCTAAGTGAGATGAGCAGAACCAGGAGATCATTATACACTTCGACAACGATATTGTATGAGGATGTATTCTGATGGAAGTGGATTTCTCTGACAAAGAGACTTAACTGAGTTTCATTGGAGAAATGATGGACAGAAACAGCTACACCCAAAGAAGGAATACTGGGAAATGAATGTGAACTATTTGCATTTTTGATTTTCTTCCCGAGTTATTTTTACCTTCTGAATCCAATTCTCCCTGTGCAACAAGAGAACTGTTCGGTTCTGCAAATATGTATTGTATCTAGGATATACTGCAACATGTTTAGCATATATAGGACTGCTTGCCATCCTGGGCGGGGGGGGGGAGGGAGGGAGGGGAAAAAACGAAACATAAGTGATTGCAAGGGATAATGTCGTGTAGAAATTATCCTGGCATGGATTCTGTCAATGCGAAGTTATTATTAAATAAAATAAAATTTATAAAAAAAAAAAAAAAGAAAGAAAAATTAATTCTAATGTTTTAAAAACTACTTGAAACCTGGGCAAGTCATTTAATCCCAATTGCCTCAGAGGAAAAAAAAAATTATCCCATTGATCAAGTCAGGATAGGAGTATCTGGGATATAACCAGAAAAACAAAAGGTCAAGAATATCAAGTGAATAAAAGAGGGAAAAAGTTAAGACGATGGCTTAGCAATACTGTTTTCAAACTATACCACAAAGTGGTAATCATCAATATAATTTGTACTAGATAAGAAATGAGTGGCTGATAATTGGAAAAGCTTAGTATATCTTATATAGAACTAAATGACCAGTATTTCATAAATCCAAACACATCAGTTATTGAAGCAAGAACTCATTGTTTGACAAAAAATATTTTTAGAAAACTAAAGAGAAATCTGGAAGAAGTAGGAATAGACCCTTATCTAATACTGTGTATCAAAGTAAGTTAAAAATGAATATGTGATTTTGCCATAAATGGTGATGTCATAGGCAAATTACAGAAACAGAAATAAATTATTTATCTGATCCATGGATAAGAGAAGATCAAACAAAAGAGCAGATTATAAGAAATAAAATGAATAATTTGGAATAATTTGGAATACACAAAATTAAAACATTTTTGCATAAACAAATCCAATGTAGCTAAGTTAGAAAGCAAGCTGGAAAGTAGGGGACAATTTTAATAATAACTTTCTCTGTTAAAGTTTTCAATTCTAAAATATTTAGGAAACTGAGGTAACATTATAAAAATAAGAGCCATTCTAATTGGATACCAATAGGTCCTAGGCCAAGTCCATTTGGTCACACTGTTTGTGTCCCAATTGACTGAGATTGAATACAAATATCAATATTTTCTGCTTTGGCCAGAAACCCTAAGGATCTTCCCCTTCTTCTTCTTATTTTGTTTATTTGTTTATGTAGGACTTTTTGTTTGTTTGCTTGTTTGTTTGTTTTGAACTAGGAGAAAAAGGAGATTCTTTGCTTCAATAGCTATCTAGCCTAAAATATTGAACCGGTACAGCCTCAGTCAAACTGAGACTTGTGGAAGATCTCTGCTTAAAAAGGCCAAGGTCTGCTACTTCATCCAGGGCCATTGCCAATCATTTGGATCTGTAAGTGGTCACTGGACTAGCAAATGGCTCTAGAGGGGAAAGTGAGGCAGGTTACTTTGCTTAGTCCTCCCTCATTTAAAATTCACTTGCAGGTCAGGGCATTACCTCCCTGAGGTCATGGTTCTTTAGGAGAACAAAAAACAAACAACAATAGTCAAAGAATATGAAAAGGAAATTTTCAAGAGAAGAGATTAAAGCTACCAGTAGTCATCTAAAAATGCTTTAAATCTAATAACTAGAAAGAAATTAAAACAATTCTGAGATACAACTTCACACCCATCAGATTGGCCAACATGACAGAAAAGGAAAATGACAGACATCAGATGGGATATAGAAAAATACATATATTGAGAAATTGTTGGTGGCATTGTGCATAGCAGCAAGATATGTGATGACCAATTGCAATGGACTTGGCTCTTTTCAACAATGAAGTGATTCAAAACAATTCCAATAGTTTTGTGATGAAGAGAGCCATCTGCATCCTGAAAGAGGAGTCCGGGATCTGAGTGTGGATTACAGCAGAGTATTTTCACCTTTTTTGTGTTTGCTTGCTTTTTGTTTTCTTTTTTACTTTTTTTTTTTTTCCTCTTGTTGATCTGTTTTTTCTTGTGCAGCAAGATAAATGTGGAAATAAATTTAGAATTGCATGTTTAACATATATTGGCTTATTTGCTTTCCAAGGGAGAGAGTAGTAGAAGGGAGAGAGGAAAATATGGAACACAAGGTTTTGCAAGGATGAATGTTGAAAAGTATGTTTGCATATATTTTGAAAATAAAAAGGTATCATTTAAAAAATAAATAAAATATATTAAAAATTAAAGAGAAAAAAAGGGAAGTACTTGGTAATGGTCATTTACTTGAATCAAGAAAACTCCCTTTATTTCCAAAGTATGAATTTTTCAAACCTAGTAATATAAGATTGTGCAAACAATACCTTTAGGAAAGGTCTGCCATCACTATTTGCACACAAGATATT
Organism: Antechinus flavipes; assembly: GCF_016432865.1. Taxonomy (NCBI): domain Eukaryota; kingdom Metazoa; phylum Chordata; class Mammalia; order Dasyuromorphia; family Dasyuridae; genus Antechinus; species Antechinus flavipes. The sequence continues at coordinate 154,563,713 of NC_067402.1, forward strand.
CCAAAACTAATTACCCCTGAATAAAAAAGAAATAAAACACACTCATAAGAAAGTGAAAGGAACTATTCTATACATCACTAGACCAAATAAATACTTGAAATATTTTGAAGAATTTAACAATTTTATGTTAAATTAAAAAAAATTATGTAAGGAGACATCTACTTACTAAGAAACATCTATTTACATGCCTACCATGCTAATAAACAGATTAATGAAAAGTATAGCTATCATGAAGTTTTTTTAAAAGGAATAATATATCTTAGTCAAGTTAGTAACCTTTTTCTCATTCTCTAAAAGAGCAAACACAGCTTTTTCCTAAAGTGCCTGTGGGGAAGCTTTGAATCTAAATAAAATGTGACTACTAGCTCAGTATATCTAATATACAGTCTTAGAATTCTGACTGAGCTCATTCTAATGACCAATCCATACCTGGTAATCTCCCTGGAACAAGAACAAGAAAGATCCCTCATCTGTATAGTGGTTATTTCTTGGTTTCCATATTTAGTCATTGCCAATTCATCTGTAATATATGTCAAAAAAGCATAAGCAGAAATAGAGAATTTTCTTTTCTAGGAATATAAAGTCTCTTGTATCTTATGAGAACCTATTCTCCAACAGTGTCTTTGAGATCGCCAACTATTCAATTATAAAACTCTCCAGGTTATTCAAAGCTGATGATAGAATTCTAACACCAACATGACCAGTTCAACAGCGACTGAATTTAAAATCACTTCAGCCACTGTTCCTCATTAAATCCAAATTTTTACTTCTGCCAGTGTCATCTTTCAAAACTCCAGAGAAGTAAACCAAGCTGAATAAACTTAGATCAAGGCAATGAGTAACTAAAAATTTCAAAAAGACAGAAAATGAAAATAACTAGAGCCAAAACTTGTCAGAATTTACTACATGATATTCTTCTCAGAAAGAAAAATCTCAAAGGCAGCCTGAGCACAATCCACTGGAGCTCAAAAGAGTAAACGAGAAAAAATGCATTTCTAGTAATTTGAGTTAAATCTATAATCAGCATTAGATATAGCAGATTTATCTTTATACCCTACAGAAAATTTTTTATTGCAGCAATCAAAAAAGATATTTGAGGAACTATTAAAATGTGATTAAGGACATACACTATATAAACAACATGGCTTGCTTTCTTATATGCATTTTGTATTTGTGTGTGTGTGTATGTGTATGTAATTTTCATAAGCAATAAGCCAAAATTTTCAATACCAAAGGTATTTTTAAATATCTGATGTATTATAGCTACTGGTCTACCTCCTTACCAATTGACTTAATCCAGTGTTGCTGACTGGAGGCAATTTAGATATAGAAAATTACTCTTCATGAAAGATGTAGAATGATATAAAAAATTAATTACTCTCTTGTGACTTTTAAGTTTTTCAAATGCTGTTCCAGGAATATATTTTATCATGCTGAGTTTTTGCCTAAATAATACCAAAATCTAGTTTGTTCAGCTAAAAAAGATCCATCAATTCATTTAATATATAAAATTAAGAAGCCAGAGTTGTTTATTATTATATCATTCTTGGTACAATGGCTCTAGACAGAGGGGTATCAGGTTCAATTTATGCCTCTCCTCCCTGCTATTTGTGTCACCTGTGACTAAAACCATTCACCTCCCCAGACCTCAGTTTTCTTATCTGTAAAATGTGGGATAGGACTATATGAATTCTGAGATCTTTTCTAGCTCCAAGATGATCTTGATCCAGTATTCTATAATCAACAGAGACCTCTTTCTTTCTTCTATTATCAATATTGATAATCCAGCTTTTCTTAGTGGTCATTTTTATGTCTGCCATTCATACATTTTTCCCTTCCGAATAAAACCCTTCTTTATACAAGGTGCATCACAGAAATCTGAAGAAGGGAATACTTTCCACTTGGGGCCTAGCATTATAAAGAGAGATCTCCAAAGGGAAAGATTTTGATAGGAAAGGGAAAGAATATATTCCAAGTACTTGGAGAAGTTGAAGAGATTAAAAGTGTGTTTATGAATAGGAAGTTGAATTTAGGGAGGATAGAAGTCCAATCTGTCTTGAAAGTGCAGTGATTATATAAATGAGAATAACATGAAACAAAGCAGTAAAGGGAGGATGAATCTAGACTAGGAAGATCTTTAAATGCCAGACTAAGAAATGTGTCCAGTTGTAATGAGGGCAGTGTGATAAAAGCTTTGTCCCAGGGTAGTGAATTTAGAGGACATTGGCAGTGTTGACTTCATTAGAATAAAAACAGCTGAGCTTAATACCTAACTATTAAGAATAATTACCTGAAATAATAAACTAAAAATGGCACGATTTCTTCCCTTGCTTGCCACATTGCAGGTGAGCTTCACCCTCACCTTAACTTTCCTCCAACTATCCTCTCTTCCCTCTGCTTGCTCTCTCAAAATGAATTTATCTTAAGTTGATTTGAAGTCCACTTTTCCCAAGTACATGTTTGTTTGTTTTAAGATCTTCCTTGCTACCAAAAGGGCTACTTACGCTTTATTCTATATGGAAGAGAGAGCCGCTCTGATTTATTTTAATTTTTTATTTTTTATTAAAGCTTAAAAAATATACATAGATAATTTTCAGTATTTACCCTCGCAAAACCTTGTGTTACATTTTTTTTTTCATTTCTTCCCTCTGACCCCCTTCCCTAGATGGCAAGAAATTCAATACATGTTAAACATGTACAATCCTTCCATATATATTTCCACAATTATCAGGCTACACAAGAAAAATCAGATAAAAAAGGGAAAAAATGAGAAATAAAAAAATGCAAACAGCAAAAAAACAGTGAAAATGCTATTTTGTGATCCACACTCAGTTCCCACAGTCCTCTCTCTGGGAGCAGATGGCTCTCTTCAGCACAAGATCATTGCAATTGGGCTCAATCATCTCATTGTTGAAAAAAGCCATGTCCATCAGAACTGATCATCACATAATCTTCTTGTTGCCATGTATAATGATCTCCTGGTTTTGCTCACTTCACTCAGCATCAGTTCATGTAAGTCTCTCCAGGTCTCCCTGAAATCATTCTGCTAACTATTTCTTACAGAACAATAATATTCCCCAACATTCATATTCCATAACTTACTCAGCCATTCTCTTATTGGTGGGCATCCATTCAGTTTCCAGTTTCTAGCCACTACAAAAATGGCTGCCATGAACATCTTTGCACATGTGGGTCTTTTCCCCTTTTTTATGATTTTTTTGGAAAACAGGCCCACTAAAGTTTGATAGCCTTTTGGGCACATTTCTAAATTGCTCTCCAGCATGGTTAGATCAGTTCACAACTCCATCAACAATGCATTAATATCCCAGTTTTCTCATATCCCCTCCAACAATCATCATTATCTTTTCCTGTCATCTTAGTCAATATGAGAGCTGTGTGCAGCACTCATGATTTCTAAGTAAGATAGTTGCATAATTATGCCTGTATATGAAAACAACATTTAGAAATTTCTTTGAAAAAATAGATTTCAGAAGGAAGACATTGGATGCAGGAATACCAGTTTGGAAGTTCTGCTACACTACCCAACAAATATTTAGTTAGTACTTATTATGTACCAGGCATTATACTAAGCTCAGGAGATACAAATAAAAAAAATTAAAAAAAAAAAAAGACTGTCTCTGTCTGTAAGGAGCTTACTAATGGGGAGAGACAATACACAAGAGGAAGCCAAACAGGGGTGGGAGGCAGTGCCGGCTCAGAGGCATGATGGTGAAATCAAAGCAAACCGAGCAGTTGGTAGCAAAATTTATTGTTATAACAAAATAAACAAATCTTTACTATTTTTACTATTATTACAATAAAACAGACAAATTATGTTGAGGCCCTGAAACTGAGTGTTGGTAGCATGAACAAAGAAATGGGGATTTCTTTTAGAAATGTTGAGAAATAAGACTGCTAGGCCTTGTCAATTGATTGGATGTAGGTTGTAAGAGAAAGAAAGAGTCAATGATGATTTAAAAATGTAATTATGATATAATTATGAAAATGGGAGTTTTGCCTCCATAAAGAGGAAGCGGTTAAGCAGAATGGATTAAAAAACAGAATCCTACAATATGTTGTTTACAGGAAACACACTTGAAGCGGGGAGATACACGCAGGTTAAAGGTAAAAGGTTGGAGCAAAATCTACTATGCTTCAGGTGAAATCAAAAAAGCAGGGGTAGCCATCCTGATCTCAGATCAAGCTAAAGCAAAAATTGATCTAATTAAAAGAGATAAGGAAGGGCACTATAACTTGCTAAAGGGTAGCATTGATAATGAAACACTATCTATATTAAACATATATGCACCAAGTGGTGTAGCATCTAAATTCTTAAAAGAGAAATTAAGAGAGCTGCAAGAAGAAATAGACAGTAAAACTATAATAGTGGGAGATCTCAACCTTGCACTCTCAGAATTAGATAAATCAAACCACAAAACAAATAAGAAAGAAGTCAAAGAGGTAAATAGAATACTAGAAAAGTTAGATATGATAGATCTCTGGAGAAAATGTAATGGAGACAGAAAGGAGTACACTTTCTTTTCAGCAGTTCATGGAACCTATACAAAAATTGACCATATATTAGGACATAAAAACCTCAAACTCAAATGCAGTAAGGCAGAAATAGTAAATGCATGCTTTTCAGACCACGATGCAATGAAAATTACATTCAACAAAAAGCCAGGGGAAAGTAGACCAAAAATAATTGGAAACTAAATAATCTCATACAAAAGAATGATTGGGTGAAACAGCAAATCATAGACATAATTAATAACTTCACCTAAGAAAACGATAATAATGAGACATCATACCAAAATGTATGGGATGCAGCCAAAGCGGTAATAAGGGGAAATTTCATATCTCTAGAGGCCTATTTGTATAAAATAGAGAAAGAGAAGGTCAATGAATTGGGCTTGCAACTAAAAATGCTAGAAAAGGAACAAATTAAAAACCCCCAGTCAAACACTAAACTTGAAATTCTAAAAATAAAAGGAGAGATCAATAAAATTGAAAGTAAAAAAAAAACTATTGAATTAATTAATAAAACTAAGAGTAGGTTCTATGAAAAAACCAACAAAATAGACAAACCCTTAGTAAATCTGATTTAAAAAAGGAAAGAGGAAAATCAAATTGTTAGTCTTAAAAATGAAAAGGGAGAACTCACCATTAACGAAGAAGAAATTAGAGCAATAATTAGGAGTTACTTTTCCCAACTTTATGCCAATAAATTCGACAACTTAAATGAAATAGAAGAATACCTCCAAAAATATAGCTTGCCCAGACTAACAGAGGAAGAAATAAATATCCTAAACAGTCCCATCTCAGAAAAAGAAATAGAACAAACTATCAATCAACTCCCTAAGAAAAAATCCCCAGGACCAGATGGATTTACATGTGAATTCTATCAAACATTTACAGAACAATTAATTCCAATGCTAAATAAACTATTTGAAAAAATAGGGATTGAAGGAGTCCTACCAAACTCCTTTTACGACACAGACATGGTACTGAAACTAAACCAGGTAGGCTGAAAACAGAGAAAGAAAATTATAAACCAATCTCCCTAATGAATATTGATGCTAAAATCTTAAATAAAATATTAGCAAAAAGATTACAGAAAATCATCCCCAGGATAATACACTATGACCAAGTAAGATTTATACCAGGAATGCAGGGCTGGTTCAATATTAGGAAAACTATTATCATAATTGACTATATCAATAACCAACCAAACAAAAACCATATGATCATCTCAATAGATGCAGAAAAAGCATTTGATAAAATCCAACAGCCATTCCTAATAAAAACACTTGAGAGCATAGGAATAAATGGACTTTTCCTTAAAATAGTCAGGAGCATATACTTAAAACCATCAGTAAGCATCATATGCAATGGGGAAAAACTGGAACCTTTCCCAGTAAGATCTGGAGTGAAGCAAGGTTGCCCACTATCACCATTATTATTTAATATCGTATTAGAAACACTAGCCTCGGCAATGAGTCGAGAAAGATATTAAAGGAATTCAAGTAGGCAATGAGGAAATCAAACTATCACTCTTTGCAGATGATAGGATGGTATACCTAGAGAACTCCAGAGATTCTACTAAAAAGCCATTAGAAATAATTCATAATTTTAGCAAAGTAGCTGGATATAAAATAAATCCCCATAAATCCTCAGCATTTTTATACATCACCAACAAAACCCAACAGCAAGAGATACAAAGAGAAATTCTATTCAGAATAACTGTTGATAGCACAAAATATTTGGGAATCTATCTACCAAAGGAAAGTCAGGCATTATATGAGCAAAATTATAAAAAAGTCTCCACACAAATAAAGTCAGACTTAAATAATTGGAAAAATATTAAGTGCTCTTGGATTGGCCGAGCGAACATAATAAAGATGACAATACTCCCTAAACTAATCTATTTATTTAGTGCTATACCAATCAGACTTCCAAGAAAATATTTTAATGATCTAGAAAAAAATAACAACAAAATTCATATGGAACAATAAAAAGTCGAGAATTTCAAGGGAATTAATGAAAAAAAAATCAAATGAAGGTGGCCTAGCTGTACCTGACCTAAAATTATATTATAAAGCAGCAGTCACCAAAACCATTTGGTATTGGCTAAGAAATAGATTAGTGGATCAGTGGAAAAGGTTAGGTTCACAAGACAGAATAGTCAACTATAGCAATCTAGTGTTTGACAAACCCAAAGATCCTAACTTTTGGGATAAGAATTCATTATTTGATAAAAACTGCTGGGATAACTGGAAATTAGTATGGCAGAAACTAGGCATGGACCCACACTTAACACCATATACCAAGATAAGATCAAAATGGGTCCATGACCTAGGCATAAAGAACGAGATTATAAAAAAAAAAAAATAGAGGAACATAGGATAGTTTATCTCTCAGACCTGTGGAGGAGAAAGAAATTTGTGACCAAAGATGAACTAGAGACCATTACTGATCACAAAATAGAAAATTTTGATTACATCAAATTAAAAAGCCTTTGTACAAACAAAACTAATACAAACAAGATTAGAAGGGAAGCAACAAACTGGGAAAATATCTTCACAGTTAAAGGTTCTGATAAAGGCCTCATTTCCAAAATATATAGAGAACTGACTCAAATTTATAAAAAATCAAGCCATTCTCCAATTGATAAATGGTCAAAGGATATGAACAGACAATTTTCAGATGATGAAATTGAAACTATTACCACTCATATGAAAGTGTTCCAAATCATTATTGATCAGAGAAATGCAAATTAAGACAACTCTGAGATACCACTACACACCTGTCAGATTGGCTAAGATGACAGGAAAAAATAATGATGAATGTTGGAGGGGATGCGGGAAAACTGGGACACTGATGCATTGTTGGTGGAGTTGTGAATGAATCCAACCATTCTGGAGAGCAATCTGGAATTATGCCCAAAAAGTTATCAAGCTGTGCATACCCTTTGATCCAGCAGTGTTTCTATTGGGCTTATATCCCAAAGAAATACTAAAGAAGGGAAAGGGACCTGTATGTGCCAAAATGTTTGTAGCAGCCCTGTTTGTAGTAGCTAGAAACTGGAAAATGAATGGATGCCCAACAATTGGAGAATGGCTGGGTAAATTGTGGTATATGAATGTTATGGAATATTATTGTTCTGTAAGAAATGACCAGCAGGATGACTACAGAGAGGCTCGGGGAGACTTACATGAACTGATGCTAAGTGAAATGAGCAGAACCAGGAGATCATTATACACTTCGACAACGATATTGAATGAGGATGTATTCTGATGGAAGTGGATTTCTTTGACAAAGAGACCTAACTCAGTTTCAATTGATAAATGATGGACAGAAGCAGCTACACCCAAAGAAAGAACACTGGGAAACGAATGTGAACTATCTGCATTTTTGTTTTTCTTCCCGGGTTATTTTTACCTTCTGAATCCAATTTTCCCTGTGCAACAAGAGAACTGTTTAGTTCTGCAAACATATATTGTATCTAGGATATACTGTAACATATCTAACATATATAGGACTGCTTGCCATCTGGGGAGAGGGTGGAGGGAGGGAGGGGAAAAATTGGAACAGAAATGAGTGCAAGGCATAATGTTGTAAAAAAATTACACTGGCATGGATTCTGTCAATATAAAGTTATTATGAAATAAAATAAAATAAAATATTAAAAAAAAAAAAAGAAAGAAAATGGGAGTTTTAGAGCAGTGTAAATGTACCTGAGTTGAAAATGATGTAATGGCTTAGCATGTAATGGCTATTTCCTGATAGGAAGACTTTCCGAATCAACTTCTAGGCCTTGGACAACATTCAGTGGCTCCATTGGCTCCAGAAGCGAAGCAAGGGAACTGTGTCTTAAGTGCAGAACCACAGGCTCTGCCCAAAGATCACCAAGTGAAAGAATGGTGTATAAAACTTCCTTTTAGAGATACAGAATTAAAGGAATCAAGCCACTTGAAGGCCTAATATAAGAACCCCTTTGTCAAGTAAGCACTAAAATAACAGACTCACCATGTGTTATATTTAAATCTAAAACTGTAAGTACAAAAAATATAGAATATTTGTCCAAAAATTAATTTTTTTCCAGATTTGGAAAAAAATGAGAACAGGCCTGGGAAAGAGATGACTCGAGCTTTGAGGAACAGTCATAGTTACTTGATGGTCAATTACTTTTGGTTGGATTGGACGGCAAAGAATTTGTGCAGAGATGATAGCAAAAATTGAGAATGTGAACTGCATTGCTGTCCTTGATAGAATATTTTAAGTTAACATGCTTTTCTAATATTTTATGATAGGTATTTAAGAAGCTACCTTTAAATCCTATGGCAGGATTTTGACTGGGAGGGGGGGAGAAGGGGGCTAAAATGACACATATTATCTATATCTAGGATTGTTCAGAGTGAGCTCAAGACTCCCAAAGGGATTTGATATCAACAAGAAAATAAACAATGTTGCTGATTCTTCAATACTCACTGAAGTATTAACATTATTTCAAAATAATTGTAATCCTTTCAGAATTATGGCAGCAAAACGCAAAGCCAATTATGAGGACCCCTGTATACTTTGACTATCCACACAAATTGTGTAGAGATTTTAAGGTGGTAAAGACAAGAGATATCAGTGAACAACTAAAGAGCACTAACTTTACAAGCTCTGTACTGAACAGGGAAGTATTTGACTTTGATGACTTCTTAGTATCAGAAGAGTGGAAGGATAGATTGAGTCTGAAATTTAGCAAGAGGAGAGACAGACAGAAACAGAGAGATAGATAGATAATCTACAGATAAATAGAATAGTGCATAGTATGCACAGGATGCAGGTGAGCAAAGTCGAAAATGAGAAGTGTCACATATATAACATTAAAGAAAAGTGCTTGAATAAAGTGAAGCATTGATTCAGAATAGGAAATTAGGGAATATTATTCCCATTTTGAATAAATTATATACTATATTTTCCTCTATCAATTAATACATGCAATAGAAAATTAATCACTCAATCCTTTCATTACCAATTACCAATGTTCCAATGCACATTTATCATTTTAGCAGCAAGTGAATTAGAAACAGACATTTTAGACAGTACACATTTCCACAACTCTCTGTAGCAATTCCAGGGTTAGTAAGCTTAAGGCTGGAGCTCAGCTCCTAGAGCCTCTTTATTTTGTGTTCTTCAATAAAAATAAAAAACAAACAAACAAAAAAAAAAAAAAAGATGTTTTAGGAATCCTGTTATTCATGCTGAGCCAAAAAAAAAAAAAAAAAGTGCTGGCACAGAAATCTCTCTTGCCCAGACCCAGGCACAGCATGGGCAGATGTTGTTACTTTATTTTCTAAGTTTACAAGGTTTTTTCTTCCCTCAGTGGTAGCAGTTCTTTGAGAACTGAATGTAAATGTGAAGGCAAAGAAAAACCATAGAATAACATCCTACTGGGTGATATCTTATACTACTTTATCTACAAATCAAACTCTTAAGTAGTGGGCTTAAGGCCAAGAGGAAAGACTTCCTGTTCTAATGATCTATGATGAAAGGATAGCCACAAATAGATTATTAAGTGGGATGCATCTCAATGCCTTTGAAATATGGCCCAACTGTTCTTCCTTAAAACACATTCTTATATATTCAGCTCAAGTCAACAAGTATTTATGAAGTGCCTACTATTTGCCAGCCTCTGTTTTGGATGCTGGAAATTAAGAGATTAAAAATAAATGTCTTGCCCATACAGCACTTTAATTCAATACTCAGGGAAAACAACGACACCCGTGCACATGAGCGCGCGCGCGGCACACACACACACACACAAAGACAGAGAGACAGACAGAGAAAAAGAAAGAGAGAGACAGAGAGAGAGAGAGAGAAGGAGGGAGGGAAGAAACAAAGAGAAACAGATACAGAAAGATAGAGATAGAGAGAGAGAAACAGAGGCAGAGAGAAACAAACATAAAATACATACCAATTGTTTCTATCGAGGGTGGTATCAAGTCAGGGGAGATATTTAGACATTTCTTATAGATGGTACTATTGAAGCTGGACTTTGAAGGAGGATAGGAATTATGTAAGAGGTAAAGAAAGAGTACAGACTATGTATGGGTAACACCCTGTGTACAAAGGTAGAGAAAATTCCTGTATAAGAAAGGATTTGATTGGTTTAAACAGAATTTGTAGTTTGAAAGAGAGTAATGTGCAAGGTCAGAAAAGGTCTTAAATGTAAAAGTCTTAAATGCCCAATAGAAGAGTTTATATTGTATCTTCTAGGCAAGAAGAAATCTCTGAAGTTTCTCAAATAGGTGAATAGCATGGCCAGAATTCCTCTGTAAGAATACTGATTTGCTTTAAACAGGGGAGATTGGAGGCTATTTCAAATGTTCCAGAAAGAGAGGATTAAGGCCTAAAATGTGTGTGTGTGTGTGTGTGTGTGTGTGTGTGTGTGTGTGTAACATGTATATATCTAAGCAAAGAGAAGGGAACAGAAAAAAGCCATATTGTAGCAGTAGAATAAACAAGATTTAACAAAAGATTAGATATGAACTTAGGAAAAGTCAAAAAATTAAGAATTGACACTATGATAATGAAATCTGGATTATTAAAAGAATAGTGATATTTCCTCAATAGAGAAAGAGAAATTAGGAAGAAGAGAAGAATCTTGCAGTAGGGAGAGAAGAAATGAGAATCAAGGACATTTCTCTATGCTACATTCCTATATAGAGAGTTGAACAAAATTGATGATGAAAATTGAGATGTTGCTACAAATATAGGAAGAGAACCAGGAAAGAGCAAAGATATAAAAACAGAGGGAAGAGAGATTTTCTAGGAAGAGGGAAGAAGTGGGGATTCAACAATATCAAATAATACAGAAAAATCAAGAAGGAATAGGACTTTGTATATTGATATGTTTTTGATAATGATTAAACTCAAAACTAAAAAAATAAATTTCATTACATTGGACAATTATTATGCCATCCATCATTGAAAACTAGAGCATAAATTAAGTGGTAAAATGTGAAGTCAGATTACTAATGGCTGAAAAATGAAGTGGGTGGTGGTGAAAAATGAGAGATTAATTACAGACTTCATTTTCTGGGATTTTATCTGTGAAGAAAGAAGGAACGGTATAAGGCAGTAGCATGAAAGCTTAGTGTAAGGGAGAAAAATCAAAGGGAAAATTCCTGTGATAAAGACCTCATTTCTAAAATATGTAAGGAATATGTCAAATTTATTAGAATATGTCATTCTCCAATTCATAAATGGTCAAAGGATTGGAACAGATATTTCAGATGATGAAATTAAAACCATCTACAGTCATATGAAAAAATGCTCTAAACTACTATTGATTAGAGAAAAATGTAAATTAAACAACTCTGAGGTATCACCTCACCTCACACCTCTCAGATTGGCTAAAAGGATAGGAAAAGAAAATGCTAAATGTTGGAGGGGATGTGAGAAAACTGGTACACTGATGCATTATTGGTAGAGTTGTGAAACGATCCAACCATTCTGGAGAACAATTTTGAATTATGCCCAAACGGCTTTATAACTGTGCATACCCTGTAACTCAGCAGTGTCATTATTGGATCTGTACTCCAAGGAAATCCTAAAGGAGGGAAAAGATCCTCTTGTACAAAATGTTTGCAGCAATTCTTTTTTGTGGTAGCAAATAATTGGAAAATGAGGAGATGACCATCAATTGGGGAATGACTGAACAAGTTGTAGTATATGAAGGTAATGAAATATTACTATTTTATAAAAAAATGATGAACAAGTTGATTTTAGATGGCCTTGAAAAGATTTACATGAATTGATGCTGAGCAAAAGAAGCAGAGCCAGAAATACATTGTACACAATAACAGCAAGAATGAGTGATGATCAATCATGTAAAAACTTCATTCTGCTCAGCGATTCAGTGATCCAAGGCAATCCTAATAGACCTTGGACAGAAAATGCCATGTGCATCCAGAAAGAAAACTATGGAGATTGAATGTAAATCAACATATGCTACATTCACTTTTTTTCTTTTTTTCTCTCTCATGATTTTTCCCTTTTGTTTTGATTTTTCTCCCTCAACTTGATTCACAAAGAAATGTCCATTTAAAAAGTTAATATACATTTAACACTTTCTAGCTGTGTGACCCTAGGAAAGTCATTTAAACACAACTGCCTCAGAAAAAAAGTTAATATACATGTAAAAACAGAAAAAAATAAAACAATTAATAGAAAAAAAAGAAAACCAAATGGTGTCATGAAGAAAAGAGTTACACAATTGAAATGACTAAACAACAATAATGGAGCATATCCTGGATTCAAATATTAGGGTCCAACTGCAGAATTAATTGTTAATAGTAATCTTTATAGGTTTGTCCTATTCTATTTCTAGTTTTTCCCTCATATTTTCACCCTTAAATACCTTTAGCGTAATTGTACTTAATTGGATTTCCTATCAAACTTTCTTTAAACTAATTTTACTTTACATGATTTCTCTTGGCGTTATGATATGATTCCACTCATAATTGTCATCCTTTTACAAAGGAATTTATATTTCAAACTGCTGTTTCCTTTCATCTCTTTATACTTGACAAGTAAATAAAATTTCTATTGAATCAGCAAATCCCTGGTCTACTTTCTCCTTCTTTATCTGACAATAGACTTAATAGCAATTTAACTTCTCTTTGAAACTTTGTTCAAAGCCAATGCCATTTCTATTGTGCATTTCTGATTGTTTAAATAGTTCAGAATTAAATGGTTTCAATTAAATATCATGTTTCACATTATCATTCCTAGTCCTTTTTGCCTTCTAATTATATCCTTTGCCCTAATGAAAGAAATTTGACTGCACACAGACAAGTAAATGAGGGATAATCGTCATATCAACAACAGATATTTTTCAATATGCTAGATGATATTTGCTTCCATTTTGTGATGTTACTTGGTTCTTGTTGCATTTAGTGCCTACCAACTCTTTTCTTGAAGAAATTAATAAACTCATGTATATTTTTAAAAAGCAAAATAGCACTGTTTTCAATTCTAATCCTGGTTATATTAATATTTGATGATGAGAGACTTCTGTTATTATAACAAATAGAATATAATTTTGCTTTTAGCTATAGTCAAAACTTTAAAATATTCCATTTTAACTCATGACATAAAAATCTTTATAAAAGAAATAACTGCAAACAAAATTCTTTGAAAAATATCATGGTTATCTTTGGGCTTTTCAATCCAAATCACTAGCAAATGATCTTATTACATCAAATTTTACCTAGTCTGAAATTTGTGCTATAGATGACTCTGAATTATGACCTAAATCAGTTTTTAAGGAAACCACATACTTCACTGCAATTGCTATACATTCACTTTTTGTTATTTGGCTTGAGAAAAGTACCAGGAAAACAATTTTCAATCAAGCATATTACTCAATTGTAGAAGAAACTTGATGCTTTGGATAAGTAGAAAACATGTAGAAGAATATAAACTTATGAAGCTCAATTGTCCATAAAGCGTCTCTTATTCATTGTGCTCAGGAAAAAGATTTGTTAGCTGAATTAAAAAAAATAAACCTTTAAAAATATAATTAGAATGATTGGATAACTCAGGAAATCACTGTGCCTTTGGGTATTCATTTGAACATTAATTGTTGTAGCATTATATTTGTTGTTCATTTGTTTCAGTCCCATATGACTCTACATTACCCTATTTGGGGTTTTCTTGACAAAGATACTGAAGTAGTTTTCTATTTCCTTCTCCAGCTTATTTTACAGATGAGGAAAGTGAGAAAACAGGGCAATGTAACTTGCTCAGAGATCACACAGCTATTAAGCGTTGAGGTTAGATTTGGACTCAGAAAGAAGCCTTATTGACTCCTGGTCCAGCACTTTATTCACTGAATCACTTAGCTACCTAGCATTGTGTATTAGAATTTATAACAATTGTATTATAAACTCTTAATATTTCATCTTAACCAAATTACAACTAAAATATCAACTTATCTTCCTGTGGCAAGATGATTGTAAAATGATATGTTAGGTCATAACTACTCTGTGAGGTAGTTGCAAGTATAATCTCGATTTTACAAATAAGGAAACTGAGATTGACAAAGGATAATTAGCCTGTCTAGTATCACAGAGCTAGTAAATGGCTCAGACAGAATTTGAATTTACCTAATAAAGAAGAGACTATCACTCACTCGCGCTTAAAATGGACATATTAATTTGAAATTCCTGGGATCATAGATTTAAAGATGGAAGAGGTCACTAAGACTGTAATAAATGAAAAAACTGAAACCAAATTGGAAAGTGACATTTCAGAGGTTGCAAAAGTAGTTAAGTTTCAGAGCGAGGTGTCAAATGCATAGATTCAATATTTCTACTTCAAGATGCTGAAAAATAATGTTAGGTAATGACATATTAAGCAAATCCAGATATAAAAAGCTATTCTAAGTTATTTCCATTTTCTTTCTTTGCTTTATCCTCTTTATTCTACAACTTAATCTAGTTTACTAGAAGTACATCAGACTCTGATACCAATAGTGAAAAGAAATGTAGTAAATAAAATATTTTCTTTTTTACAAACTACAATTCTAAGCATAATTGCATAACCGAATATTAAAATATAATCATATGATATTATAATATAAAATGACAATAGAAAAATAACTTAGAATAACACAATAGAATTATAGAATCTCAGAGACAGAAGAGACTTTGGCTATCAGAAATCTAATCCAATCAAAATAAGCAAGAATTCACTCTATAATATATTTGACAAGAAGCCAATAATCTTTGATTGATTATTTCCAAGGAAAAGAAACACACTACTAGTCATGGCAGTTACATGTAGCCATTTCTAAACTTTAGAAAGTTTTTGCTAATATTAAACCTAAATTTGCTTCCTTGGAACTTTCATTCATTGCTCCTAATTCTTCCTTCTAGGGTCAAGGATCAAAAAGTTATCCACATGGCAGCCTTTGAAATACTTGATTAAAGGTATGTCTTATCTTTCCTAATCATATCTTTTCCCACATAAAGCATCCTAGATACTTTCAACCAATCCTTATCTCACATAACTAGCTTCCATATATAAGTATGCAGTATAAAAATCAATCTTTGACAAGTTAAGAACTCACTGTTCTACATAAACAAAATGCTGATTGATTACCATATGTTTAATGAAAATGAATTCAAATTATAAATTAGAATGAGAAATCTCTAGAAGGAAAGAAATAGTCCTCCAACTCCTAACTCCATTACATAAATTGTGCCTAAAGAATTTGAATTAAAATATGGAATCTTGTGACTCAAAAAATAGCTTTGAATTCACAAACCCAAGTTCATAACTTGGACACTTCTCAATAATAGCTTATATCCTATCCAATATCTCCTCTGAATTTAGTTCATATTCTCCTTTAGAGATATTGATTTTTCTCCTAAAAGCAACTGAGGTTACCAATGTAATTAAACTTAAATGCACCTTATTAAAATAAAGTTTGTAAGCAAAATCCCCCATTGGAAACTGTCCCTTACTATTCAGGAAAGAAGTCCTTCAGAGACCTATAACAACAATAGATGAAGCCTCTTGATTCAATGCTAGCATGGTTCTGGGTCCAGTTCATGTGAGCTACCATTATCTGGGCTCCTCCTATGTGGCAACTTGTTTCTTACAACATGATCCTGCAGGAGACTGCTGCCATCTGACCATAGCTCTTCTCTTGCTTCAGGCAATTTTAACTACTAATCTTTCAAATGTCTTCCTCTCTTATTTTTCCCTGTCATCAGTGGAAAGTCTTTATCTCTTCCTTAACCCAAACTCTAATAAGTCCATTTCTGCCAATGTTTCTAGTGCTCTTTCCAGGAAAGGGAAGATAATTCCCTTTCCTATAAATGCTTGTACACTCCTGCCTTCCTCCTGTACGTCTCTTCTCTGAAAAGACTGGAAAAGAGAAAAGAATGAACAGCTCTTCATACTCTATCAACTCTCATATTTCTTTACTGCAACCACATCTATTTCTTTGTGCTCTTCCTTCTCTCTCTGATTATATATAAAATAGAAAACATATAGAAGAAGCTGACTATCAATCAAGCATTGAATTAGAGAATCAACAAGTTTTTGTTTGACGATCTGGAAAATTAATTCTGAGTGTAATATTTTGTACAATAAGAATTTGCCATCTGAAAAATACCATATGAAAAAGCAATATCTTTCTGTAGTCTATTTTTCTTTTTTTCAGTTTAGGCTTTTAGGTTCTTTTTGCTTGGTAGCAAATCAGCTATTCCCATACTCAAAAGTACTTTTCCCAACATCAGTCAATCAAT
The DNA here is from genome assembly GCF_016432865.1 of Antechinus flavipes. Classification (NCBI taxonomy): domain Eukaryota; kingdom Metazoa; phylum Chordata; class Mammalia; order Dasyuromorphia; family Dasyuridae; genus Antechinus; species Antechinus flavipes. The sequence goes on from NC_067402.1 coordinate 154,580,530, forward strand.
AAATCAGCGATTTATGAAATATTTATGTTATGCCTGGTAATATGTGAAGCATTGAGAATACAACACTTTAGAGTTGTGAGGTTTGAGAGTTTTTTGATATCTTATATAGCAAATAGCTTACTCTTTGATTCCAGATAACAAGTTGATCTTCACATCAAATTCACCACTATCTGCACACGAAAAAAATGTAACTTGTTGACTAATGGCAACTCTCATCTTCAAGTATAATTTGTTTTGGAGTTGTTTTAGCAAGAGGATAAATACTCAAGGTGTATGTTCTGTCTACTTCAAAGTTTCTATGATATAAAACAAATTATCATTTGCATTAGAGATTTTGAATATTGATTTCTTAAATTCTCTGCTAGCTAGTAAACCTTATTCTTCACGTTCACAATAATAAAGCAGTATTACTTTTGACTGATTTCCACTCTAGATGGAAAACCCATTTTATGGGTTTGTTTTATGAAATGTCACAAAATCAAGTTAGTTTCATATTATGGTAAAACAATATCCACTTAAACCTTATATAGTGTCTAGGGAAGATGGATCATGTCATCAATTAAAACTGAATAGCAAAAATAGGTGTATCTAGAGTTATTTTAACAATAGAAACACATTTTTATGAACTTCTACTGCATGACACATCAAGCATTACTATTCTTATTCAATAATTTTATATGATTCTATATACTAAGATATAGGAGAATAAGTAAACAAACAAAAATGAGCTCAAGTGATAATAAAGTAGCAAATTCCAAAATGTTACCAAGTAATTTATCCAAACCCATCATTTTACATGTGAAGTAATAGTCTCAAAGAAATTAAGTGATTTTTTTGATAAGAACTATTTAATGAGGACAGTGATTCTAATAACAAACATTTATAGAGAGCTTTAAGATTTGCAAAACACTTTACAAATTCACCTCATTTTTGTCTTCAGAACCACCCTGAAAGGTCAGTGTTACTATTATTCACACTTTACAGATGAGGAAACTGAGGCAACTTAAGTAAATGTCCCAGGTTCACATGGCTACTAAGGATCTGAGGCTGTATTTGAATTCAGGTACCCCTGCCTTCAGGCTTAGGAACTAGTGCAAAGTTGCGATGTGTACTTTATTATGTAACTATATATGCTACACATCTATTTGAATCATGAAGCAATTTTGTCAATATAAAAAGAACAATAACAAATGTGAATGAAATATTTTCTTTTTTCAGTTAATAAGCATTTATTAAGTGCCTACTCTATACTAGGTACTGTGCTAATCATTGGAGACACAAAGAAATGCAAAGCTAATTACTACTCTCAAGGTTCTTCTAGAACATCAAAAGTTTTTGAACAAACGTTGGATTAATTTAAAAATGCCTAACCTTTTTTTTGAACCAAGAATCTATTTGAAAACAATACAAAAAAAAAGTTCTAGTACTTTTATTTCTATCTATATGAAACTTCTAGTCCCACAAATAAAATAATATTGGAAACTTTCACCTTTCAATATGAAGAATTTTAATTAAGCTTGTAAAATCTTAACCATTTCAGTTATAATTTGCTTGTCTCTCCTGAAATGGTAGCAGAAAACATAGTCCTGATAAGTGCCAGTCTATCTCTGACACTTCCTCATCTTGGTACAGACTCTCATCTTGCATCTTGACTATCTAGCAACATGACTATCAAGATCTCATGACTTGACAAGCAATTTGACAACATGCTGATTATATTGTCTCAAGTCTCTCCTTACCAGTCCATCTTCCATTTAGCCACCAAAGTATTTTTCCTAACGCACAGTTCTCAATATGTCACAACTTCAACTCAGTAAATTCTAATGATTCCCTATCATTTATATGATGAAATATAAAAAAAAATTCTTTGTTTGGTGTAAAAGTCATTTAAAATCTAGTTCCATTCCCCAGTCCTTGCTCTTTTTCAGTCTTTTTAGTCTTCTTGTACCTTATGTCCCTCACATACACCCAACACCCACCCCCACCTCCAAATAATCTTCCAACAAGTGATACCAGCCTCCTGGTGTGCCACAAATATATTTCATTTCTTGAGCCTGGACATCTTCTCTAGTTGTCCTTTATACCTGACATGTTTGCCTTCTTTATTTCTACCTCCTGGATTCTAGGGCTTCATCCAAGTCACAATTAAGATTTCACTTTCCATCAGAATTCTTTGCCAATACCTCTTAATTCTAGTGTCTATATTAAAGCAGTTATTTCTTATGTTTCCCTTATATAGTTTGTACATATTTGCTTGTTTATTGTCTCTCCCATTAACTTGTCAGTTTCTGGAGGTCAAGGACTATCTTTTATCACCAACGCTTAGCACAGTATCTGACATATAGTGGGTATTTAATAAATGACTACTGATCAACTTAATATCTATAGTTATTTTTCATTTCTATTTCCTGAAATTAAATCAATACAGTTGTATTCTTGGAAACTATGATATGACAAAAAAAAAAAAAAACAACTATACTTCCATTTTAACAATTCAGTATTATATATAAAACAAATAATTTCCACATTTACTATTCCTCTTCACAGTCAGGTAAATAGAATTCATTTTAAAATCTCTCATGCTGACATGTGAGAATTTGTACAATGAGGTACAGTGATCATAAAATTTCTATTATGGCTATTCTATGTTATACCATATATACTATAACCCATTCCTTTTTAGATCACATCAATGTGAAAAGATCATAGGGTACAAATCCTTAATATGTGGTCTAATTCAATGTAACTACTCTGCATTCATTCTCAATTGACAAATCAGGAGAATAAAAATAGAAGGCTAATAGAATTAAATAACTCCAACTTCAACAGATCTTGATTATTCTCCCTACCATGTTCTGCTTTACTAACATAACATTTATCTCTTTTCAACTTATATGCTCCACAGCTTGTTAAGAAGTAAAAGACTTGTACAAATCCTATTTTTATTTTTATTTCATCTCCATCATCACAGAAATTGTCTGCTTCCCATTATCTTCTCATTGTCACTTGGACCAAAACTACATGATATCTAAGTCAGATAGATTGAAATGAGGATAAGTTTTATTCTGAGGAGGGGGGAAAGAAGTGTTAGGAGAAAACCACAAGTTTCCATTAAATCATAAAATAAAAGAGGAAAAATATTATGGAAATAAATAACCACTAAAGTTAAAAAAGCTACCAAATGGATGAGATGACTAATATTTGTTTTTGAGAAGCAAAAGGTAATATACGCTATACGTTTGAGTACAAAAGGAGGCTAATTTTGCTACTAGGTAGCAATTGGAAATCAACTCCTAATGATTTCAGAATCCAGCTAAATAGTTCTAAAAAGGAGAAAAAAGAAATACATATTTAATGGAGCATTAACTACATTCTCTACTTTTCATCATAACTGGAAGATTCTAAAGATATAATGAGGCAGATTACTCTCTAAAACTGGAAAAATCTTTAAGCATCTAGAATTTTTTTTAGCTCCTAAGTTGCCATGTATTTATGGCTGTTGTGATGCTAATAGCAATTTGCTTCTTTTTTTATGGAAATATCAATAAATAGTTCAACTCAACCTATTTTGGAAAATTGTTCACAAAGCACAAATATCTTGGAATAACTAGATTTGTCCAAATAAAACAGGATTTTCAAATGGTTAACAAGCCACTAAAATGAAAAAATGAAATTGAAAATAGAATATAATGATATTATCAGTAAAAATTTTAAGAATTCAAAAAAGAATAAATGCCATTTGACTAAGTAAATAAATATCCAAGGCAAAGTAAATAATGTACCATTAAAACTCATAAGTCTAAATAATAAGCTATATAATATGTGTATAAATTCTTCATTACTGGAATTTTAACTGAATTAATTTTTCTTACCTTCAATTAGCTTTCCTGTCTGCTCCGCACTTCCACCAGGGAGGATCTTGGCAATATAAGCTCCAATTTCTCCACTATTTCCTGGGATTTCTTTGCCACCTACTATTCTGATTCCTAACCCATTACCTATTTAAAAAAATAGATATTGGAAGCTATAAGAATCAATGTCACATATTAAGGGGATAATAATTAAAGCTGCATGAATTTAGACATTAACAGTGTTACAATATATACAAATAGTATGCAAACCATTCCAATCCAAAAAAGCATTCATTAAACTCTTAAAACATACAAGACACTATCTACACATATAAGTTGGAATAAGATATCATGGGAATAGTCAGTCATTATTTCAATAACTTTGTGATGTGCTGATTGGACTTTTCTGAGTGTTTTTCCAGTCCAGACGTAGCTGGATAGAAGGTCTAAATTAAAAGTGAACAATCCATTTTTGATCATGTCTGAATCTAAAGCATCATTCACATGGATCTTATTTGATAGGTTCCAGCTCCATCCTCTTTAAAATTAATGCATGTTGTGTATATGTCCTTCTTAGGAGATCTGATGAAAGTAAAATATAATAGCATTTTAAAAAATATTCTCCCTAAAGTCCTGTTGGGAAGGATAATCATTTGCTAATGCCAGCCAGCCTTTATAAAAACTGTCCTCTTCTAAAAATGATGTCTAAGAAGTACACCCATCTAGGAAAATTATATAGCATCCACTTCATATATATGTGAAATCCAATTACTTCTCATTTTAGTCATGGGGAAAATAATAACTAATAATAGAAGTTAGTATGCATATAGTACTATAAAATTTACAAAGCAATTTAAATGTTATTTCATCTGAACTGCACAACAACTCTGAATTATATGATTATTATCCCCTTTTTACCAATGAGGGAAATGAAGCAGAGAGAAATTAAATGACATGCTCTGGATCACAAAGCTAATAATGATCAAGGAAGGATTTGAACACAGATCTTCCTGTCTTCAAATCTTACTTTCAATCTATTAAGCCATAAAGTTATCTTATTAATATAAGATACCTCCATTTGATCCTCATTCTACTCTGTGAGATAGATAATAGCTGTATTATTATTATTATTATTCGCATTTTCCAGATGAAGAAACTAAAGTCCAGAGAAATGATAGTAAATGGCAGAATTAAGATTTGAACTGAGTTATTTTCCCAATAGGTACATTAAAATCTCTGTTCAGTTGTTTAAAAAACAATCCATCTTTTAAAACCTTACTTCCCCCCCAAAAAAAATTCTTGTTGTTAATGACAAATAAATCCCTATATATAATACTTTTGTGGCAAAATCTGAAAATACCTCAGAATCAAATATATATGGAATCAGAACCATTTCAAGATAGTCCTTCAAATATGTGAAGGCAGCTGCATATATGTTTTGATGCTCTGATACTAGTACTTGGCATAAAATTATCTTGGGGATTGGAAGGATCAAGACAGAAGGAAATTCTCAGTATATGCAGATATATACTTATAGCCACTTTTAATAGGAAAAAACTGGAAGGAATGTTATTGTAAATCAGTTGAAAAGTAGTTGAACAAAATGGAAAAAAATAATTAATACTCTTACAATATAATAAATGATGAACATAAAGATTTGAGAGTACTTGGAAAAACTAGAACAGAAGAAAATAAGCAGAAATAGTTGACCAATTAGCAAAATTATCAAATAAAATAAAGAATAATAAAATTCTAATGAACCATGCCTCCTGGCTTTCTTCATTAACATGGCAGATAATAGGTGTAGAACAAAGTATGTGTCATTAAACATGGTCCCTCTTTGGATTCAGCTTAATCACACTTGTTACCAGGAAAAAGTTCTATTGCTGAAGTTTGAGACATTCATCATGAAATGACAAATATTTTTTAAAAGATCATCAATTAAATTTGAAAAATGGGGAAAAATCCCTACAGACATAAAAATCCAATGAACCCATTAGTTTAAACAAGTTGTAACTATTAGTGTTCAAATAGTGATATTATGAAATCCATTAAGTGTGAATTCTATAGACTTGAATTCTAAAAAGAGAAATATGACGGACAGTTGAGAACTCTAAAGTCTTTTTTTCTATATCTGAGCAAAACTAATAATTAAACTGGGAAAACAAAGTAATTAAGGCACAGAACATATCATAAAACCCATGAAATCTTTCTAAAAGCAATTATACATATGTACCATTCTCTTCTCGGCTAAAATTTCTATGTGGAAGAATAACCTCGTGACCTAATTGATAGGACACTGGGATATAAGGGAAATTGCTGAACATGGCATTATATTATCCCCAATAAGAGATGTCTCTTGACAATTCATTGTACCAAGCAATTAAAAAACTCAAACTAGATTTCTTCCCTAACTGCTTCCTTAAGGAGACTAAAGAAAAAAAAAAAAGGAAACATTCAAAGCATAATAAAGGTGCTATATTAAGGAACAGTTCTCCAAGATGTGTAAAACAAAGGAAATTAATAAGAGCTGTTATGAATTGTGCTGTTAGGAACAGAAATCTAACAAGTTCTTCAAATTCAATTTTTGCCTATTTGCCTCTAAGAATTCTTAGATTTCTTCAAGGCTCAACTCATAGGTCACTTCTGGGAGAAACACATTAGCATTCTTTTTTCCTTACATTAACTTGTATTTATCTCTTTGTCTGCTTCACATCCCTCAATAGAGTGTAATCTCTATGACAGCAGATTGTCACTTTGTCTTTCTATCCCCTATACCTAGCATACTATATCTCCTTATACATGGTAAAATATCTAAAAAAAAGATTGAATTAAATCTAATCTAGCTTCTTCTTGATATTTTATTTCTATGAATGAAATGATCATTCTTCCAGTTGCCTAGGTCAGAAATTATCAGTTCATTTTTGTCTCCCTCTTTCCTTCTGTCACCTTATAAATAATTAGTCACCAATCCTGTCCATTCTTCTTTCTCTTACATCGCATGTCCTAGAATGGGACTTTAGTCAAGTAGTCATTTCTCTTTATTTCACATATTAGGAAAGTCAGGCCTATAGAGATTAAGTGATTGGTCTCATTATTGGTTAAGTGGCAAAGTGGGATTTCAACTCTGGTTCCTTTTCTCCATATCTAATATTCTTTTCATTGCATCTTTCAAACCACTTCCACTTTATTTATTACTATCGTCACCATTGTGTACCAGGCTCTCATAATATTATGTTTCAATTATTATAGTAGATTCCTCACAATTCTTATCCCCAGTTCAGGTGAAATTATTAATTTACTGTGAAAGTGATATAGCAATTTTAGTGGGAAGCTTAATTTGCTTTTGGTAAATTATCTTACTATGGCATAGAAAGTTAAACTACTGCTTGGTTAATAGTTGTTTAAACTGTTATTCCTATTAACTAGAAAGGTTGCTGTGTCTTGAAAAATGAAGTGCTAAAAGGGAAGTAAAGGTGAAGGGAGTCCTCCTAAGGTCTGAGGAAACTGAAGCCAAGGAATTTCTTGTTTAAAGTCCTACAAAAAAATATCTGCTTTATAGAATTAGAGTTCGAATTGCCATGCTATTTCTGGGACTTAGTTTCAGAATTTATATAATGGACATAATACTGAATCTACTGATTTCACATCATTGTTGTGGGGATATCAACTGAAATGTGAAAACATATGAAAATACTTAGAAAAATAAAAGTTCTGGGTAAAATGAAATATATTATTCATATTAAAATGATTAAGCATATACATTGAGCAGTCACCAAGAAAGGGGCCTGCATCCTGCCTCATCCTCAGTTCACTGAAACTCAGCAAGAATTCTTTCAAAAATTTATGGTGCTCTAATATATCCACAAAGGGGGTAAATGTCTGATTGAATTTAATCAACTTTGTGCCTGAGATCCCATTTTGGAAAACAAAACAAAACACAAACAAAAAACAGCTCCTTTACTTCTAGTTGCGACATTTGCAACTCATCTCTAGATAGGCTGACAAGATTAATGGGAGAGGTTCATAACATGTATCAGAACAATTATGAGTGAAATTATGTGTGTCTATTAATAGTGCATCCAGGTGAAATGCAGAAAAAATATCATCTAAGAAAATTCCAGTCACTGTAGGATGCAGATATAAAAAAAAAATTAAAGGAGAATATTTGAAAACATATTTTTTATTATAGTTCATAAAAAGCTCAAAATACCTTGTCTCACTATATGATAGCCATGTACCCTGGTTTTCACAAAGAAATGCCCTGCTGTGTGCTGAAAAGATTTATTCTATAGTTTTCTATAAATTACCTTCTGTATAAAAAAAGTGATTCCTGAAATTTGTATCTGAATGTCTTTCCACTGGCTGGGAGATACATAACTACATAAAAGGACAATTTCATAAGCTCACAGCATGAAGAAAAACTGTTAAAATATATCTCATTCCTCTATGAAGAAATCTATAAAGTATTTATATACTTTGATAATAACTATAAATGTACATATATTTAGCATAGGTTTAGAACAGGTTATATTCTTCTGATAAAACTGAACTTTGTATGAACTTCTTAAACATTTTTCACATACTAGCCACATATTTCCTTATTCCTTTTACAAGAGCATCAGCATTTTATCTTTTATAATTTCCAATTCCTTGCCTCAGTATCAGTCTGAAAGGTACTTAGTCTTCAAGTCTGGAAAAATCCCTCATTCCCCCTAAAAAAGGAGAGTTATGAATGACTTCTTTGAAAAATAAACAGTTTAAAGTAAAACAAACTCTATCCCTTTCCGCATAGAGAGAAAACAAAACAAACTTCCCCCACCTCCCAAAAAAATTTAACTTTTTTACTGTTTGGAAAAAGAAAGCAGTAAAAATATCAGGTGTTTCTCAACATTTTGATACAAATTCCATTCAGCAAACAAAAGAATTCCTCAAAATATTACAGGACAAATCTTTCATACATTAAATGACATAATTTTCTTATCTATGTGTTTCTATAAATGCTGCCTTAGGAAAATGAGAATGAAGAATAGGTTTTACTATTCCCCCTTCTTACTATAACAACATAGGTTATAAAAGCTATTTAATTTAAAATATTGCTATAGTTAGTTTATATGTAAATGGAGAGAGTGGGAACAAAGGGGACAGAGAAGGGACAGAAGAAGAGAGGGAGGGAATGAAGAGGGGAGGAAAGAAATAGAGAAATAGAATAATGGAGAGGGAGAGAGGTAGAGAGGGAAAGGGAGAAAGGGGGAGAGGGAAGAAGAAGAAGGAGAGGAGGGAGAGAAGGAGGAAGGAAGGGAGGGGGCAAGAGAAGGAGCAGAGAGAAGTAAGGGAGAGGGAAGAGGAGGAGAGGGAGAGGTAAGGAGATAATAAGGCAATTCACATAGGTGCCTTGCCTCTGGAGTAAGGCAGATTTGATCTCAAACATTCCCTGACTTCAATATACTATTGACTAAACTTTTTTCTCTCTCTCCTAATTAAGGATTGTAGAATCAAACCTTAGGTTTCTGTGTGGATTATATCCACAGCAGAAGAAGGACCATTACAGGTTTTCTTGAAAAAATTGTTAAAAGTAATAAATCACAAATAACAAATAATAAAACAATGCTTAGAGATGAAAACACTGCTTGGTCATATCCTATAAGAGATTTATACTACATGGCCCTTTTAATGACATTGAGTGTGTTTTTTCCCCATTGTAGCTGGTTTAAAAAAAATAATGACAAAAAATTATTTTCATTCCAGAACTTTATTCCTCTCAGAGGTACCTCACTTGCAAGTCACTGATCACTAATGATCACGGCTAAAATGTTGTGATTTCCACATAGTTGTTCACACAATAGAAACAATAGGAAGTTATTGGCTGCTCTGGTATTAGACTGGTAATTAAGTCTTGCACTTAATCATTTGACACAAATGTGACTGCCTTTTGTTAGGTCCAACTGAGTATTTGCTATCTGTGCAGGAGTAAATAAAAAGGGACCCAGAAATGCAATACTTCCTCCTTCTAAGTATTCTTTTTCTCTTCTGTAAAATTATGGACTAGATAACTTTTAAAGTTTTTTCTTATTCAGAAATTAATGGTAATGACTGTATGTATGTATGCACATATATATTTAAGTGCATGTATACAGATATATGATATGTATGTATGTAAGCGTCTACGTATATACGTATGTATATATCTCTGTGCTTAACTGTAACCTACTTGTGGGAGGTAGGGAATGAAAGGGGAAAAAAAGAATAAAGTAAAAAGTGTATGGTAAAGGACAAAAGAATACAAAGCAAAGAAAAGATGGACAGTCATGAATATATTATCTTCTATTATCATTGTATGTTTCTTAAAATTTATTATTACATATTTTGAATCCTCCTGATATTCTGCTGGGCACATGATAATGTTTTGTTTTATTTTGTTTTCCTTTTTGTTTTTGTTCTTCTATTTGATTTTTTCTTATTTTGTATTCAGTTTAAATAAATAAAAATTTTAAAAGTTAATGGTAGATGTTCCTTCTAGACAATTAGAGATATAAATTTAAGAAACATACATTATCAACATTTTGGGATTTTGATAAAAGTATTCCATTTAAAATAACTGTCATAGTATAAAATATTTGGAAATATATCTGCCAAGGGAAAGTCAGGAACTATAAAAGCAAAACTACAAAACACTTTCCACACAAATAAAATCAGATCTAAACAATTGGAAAAATATCAAGTACTCTTGGGTAGGTCAAGTAAATAAAATAAAGATGATAATATTACCTAAATTAATCTAATTATTTAGTGCTATACCAAACTCCTAAGAAACCATTTTACTGACCTTGAAAAATTAACAACAAAATTCATTTAAAAGAACAAAAGGTAAAGAATTTCAAAGAAATTAATGGGAAAAAAAAAGCAAATGAAGGTGGCCTAGCTGTATCAGATCTAAAACTATATTATAAAGCAGCGGTCATCAAAACCATTTGGTACTGGCTAAGAAATAGACTAGTTGATCACTGGAATAGGTTAGGCTCACAGGACAAAATAAGCAATAACTGTAGCAATTTAGTGTTTGACAAACCCAAAGATCCCAGCTTTTGGACTAAGAACTCATTATTTGACAAAAACTGCTGGGAAAATTGAAAACTAGTATGGTAGAAACTAGGCATTTACCCACACCCAGTACCATATACCAAGATAAAGTCAAAATGGGCTCATGATCTAGACATAAAGAGTGATATTATAAACAAATTAGAAGAACACAGGATAGTTTACCTCTCAGATCTATGGAGGAGGAAGGAATTTGTGACCAAAGAAGAACTAGAGATCATTATTGATCACAAAATAGATAATTTTGATTATATTAAGTTAAAAAAACTTTTATACAAACAAAACTAATGCAGATGGAATTAGAATTAGGAGGAAATTCGAAGGGAAGCAATAAACTGAGAAAACATTTTTACAGTCAAAGATTCTGCTAAAGGCCTTATTTCTTTTTATTTTTTAAAGGCCTCATTTCTAAAATATATATAGAATTAACTCAAATTTATAAGAATTCAAGCCATTCTCCAATTGATAAATGGTCAAAGACAATTTTCAGATGAAGAAATTGAAGCTATTTCTAGTCATATGAAAAGATTCTCCAAATCACTATTGATCAGAGAAATGTAAATCTCTGGGATACCACTACACATCTGTCAGATTAGCTAGAATGACAGGGAAAGATAATACGGAATGTTGGAGGGGATGTGGGAAGACTGAGACACTGATACATTGTAGGTGGAATTGTGAATACATCTACCCATTCTGGAGAGCAATTTGGAACTATGCTCAAAAAGTTATCAAACTGTGCATACCCTTTGATCCAGCAGTGTTACTACTGGGCTTATATCCCAAAGAGATTTTGTAGAAGGGAAAGGGACTTGTATGTGCCAAAATGTTTATGGCAGTCCTCTTTATAGTGGCCATTAACTGGAAACTGAATGGATACCCATCAATTGGAGAATAGCTGGTATATGAATGTTATGGAATATTATTGCGCTGTAAGAAACGACTAGGAAGATGATTTTAGAGAGGCCTGGAGAGACTTACATGAACTGATGCTAAGTGAAATGAACAGAACCAGGAGATCATTACACAGTATCAAAACTATACAATGATCAATTCTGATGGATGAGGCTCACTTCAAAAATAAGATGATTCCAACCAGTTTCAATTGTTCAGTGATGAAGAGAGCCACATACACCCAGAGGGAGGACTGTGGGAACTGAATATGGAGCACAACATTGCATTTTCACTCTTTCTGTTGATGTTTACTTGCATTTTGTTTTTCTTCTTCAGGTTTTTTTCTTTCTAGATCTGATTTTTCTTGAGCAGCAAGTTAACTGTATAAATATGTATACATATATTGTATTTAACATATATTTTAACATATTTAACATGTATTGGACTACCTGTCCTTTAGGGAAGGAGGTGGGGAAAGGAGGGACAAATATGGAACAGAAAGTTTTACAAGGATCAATGTTAAAAAATTACCCACACATGTTTTGTAAATAAAAAGCTTTAATAAAAAACAAAGATTAAAAATTAATCATAGAGAATCTTTCTAGATAACTAGGCATATAAATAAACTTATCTGGTTCAATATATACATTATCAACATTTTGGGATCTTGATTAAGTATTTCCATAGTGACCAAAGGAAGAGTATTCTTTGCAGATGCAAAGCTTGCTAGAATCGTTGTTAATATTTTGTGTATGCAAGAATTACTTAGCTGTGCTTCATGATCTAAGGGACAGAGAGCTAACCTTGTACTTAAGACGAGTTGGGTTCAAGTTCCACTTTTGAATATACTATCTATATGAATCCAGGAATATTATTTAATTTCTTAGTGCTTTGGACAACTCTAAAGATTATATATCTCAGAGAAGTGCTGACCTGCATTAGTAATATAGATCTTTATGGTTTGTAAAACATCTTACAAATATTATCTCATTTTATCCTCCTACTAATGCTGGGACCTTTGCTTATGTCTGCGATCTGTTCTTATCCTTATTTTATGAATGAAGAATTGAGGCATAAAGAGTTTATATAACTAGCCAGTGTCAAAGGCCAGATTTGAACACAGATATTCCTGAATGCAAAATCACTGTTTTAACCACTATTCAATCTTCCCTCATTTGAAGATTTACTTCTAAAGAAATCATGGACCCAGTCCCTATCCCTTATATAATTTGATGAAACTTGCAAATAAATATGTGTTATCCCGAAGGTTTTACCTTGATTTGAAATGCAACAAATATGTCAAGGAAAATATAAAAAAGGGAAAGAGAGAAAAAGAGATGTGGCAGCTGAAGGAGTAGCAGAGGTAAACAGTGAGTACTAGACAGATAACTGTCAGTTGAATTGAGATATGCTGATAGACAGAAATAACAAAAGAATCCCCACAATTTACAGATAATACGAATCCACACTTTGACAAAGCCAATGAAATGAGCTTAAATCGGAAAAATAACATAAAGTAATGATATACTTTTAAAAAATTTAACATTGTTTTTTCCCTAAGAATATATCATAGCTACCTGTCTCCCAGAAAATGATCTTACTCTTATGAAACAGTAGATTATGAAATAAATACTGCTTTTACTATATTACATCTCATTACTGCAAACAAGCTGGCCTGAGAGTCATGCAAGGAAGTACATATATACATAAAGAAAGATGATAGATATCCGCACTTAAATATGTTAGCATGGGGAAAACAAAATGTGTTGAGGGCTTCCATAAACAGAAAATAGGACAAACCAAAAAGGCACTGAGAAAAAGCCAGGATGAAGACCAGGGAAATGCTAATAAGCAAAAAGCTGCCATAGAGGCTGTGGTACCATATAGAAAGGCCTTCAGGTATTTTTCTCTTTTTTTTTTTTCTTACAAAGGCTCATCCATGCTGGGTGATCCTCTGGGATTTGAAATTTTAATACTTTCCTACATATTAAAAAATCATGTAGCATATATCTTATGAGTCTAAGCATAAGGCAATGTGTTGGGGCAGATGGAAATAAATAAGGCATGGTCTAATTTAGGCAACATGGTACAGTGGAATGTATGCTGATAGGATGTAAAGAAAAAGAACTTGAGTTAAAATCTTTTTGTTTCTATGTACTACAACATAACAGACCACTTCCTGGGTCTGAATTTCATCATCTATAAAATAAAACTATAGGAATAAATATTATCTAAGGTCACTTCCAATTCTAAGTCTATGATTTGATGATAAATTCCTTATTTTTATAAGTACTTGCATTTAAACACAAGAAATCTTGGTCTACCCTGACATGAAATTTTTACTATAAAAGGATCTATTCTTTAATAAAAAGTAAATTATATTTTTTCTGAATACCATAGTTCCTAGAAAATTTGTAATTTAAAGTTATATATTTTCCTTATTTCCAATACAAGGGGAGGAAGAAGAGAAGGAGGAGGAAGAGAAGGAGAAAGAGGAAAGAAAGAAAAATAAGCAGCAGAAGAAAAAAGAAGCAAGAAGCAACAGTGGAAGGAAGAGAAGGAAAAAGAAGAGGAGGAGGAAGAAGAGATGAGGAAGAAGAAGAGAAGGAAGAGATCCTACCACCAAAACAGATATTGGTTTTTATCCAAAAATTTTTTTTTGGCAAAACAGGAGAATACCATAAACAAATTGGAGAACATGAGATAGTTTACCTATCAGATCTTTGGAGAAAGAAGGAATTTATGATTAAGAGGAATTAGAGAATATGATGAAATGCAAAATGGACAATTTTGTTTACATTAAATTGAAAAGTTTTTGCACAAACAAAACCACAAGTTTTTGCAACAAACAAGAGTAAAAAGGAAGTAGAAATGTGGAGAAAAAATCTTTACAGTCAGTATTTCCAATAAAAATCTCACTTCAAAAATATATAAAGAACTATATCAAATTTATAAGGATACAAGTCATTCTCCAACTGATAAATGGTCAAAGGATATGAAGAGACAATTTTCAGATGATGATACATTTATAGTTACATGAAAAAATGTTCTACATCACTAATGATTAGAAAAATGCAAATTAAAACAACTGAGAGGTACTACCTCATACCTTTAATATTGTCTAAGATGACAAGAAAAGATAAAGATAAAGGTTGGAGGGAATGTAGGAAAACTGGGACACATTCATTGTTGGAGTTGTGAAATGATCTAACCATTCTGGAGAGCAATCTGGAACTATGCTCAAAGGGTTATAAAACTGAGCATAGTCTTTGACCCAGCAGTACTATTACTGGCTCTATATCTCAAAGAAATCATAAAGGAGGGAAAAGATGTGCAAAAATGTTTGTAGTAAGTCTTTTTGTGATAGCAAAGAATTGGAAAATGAGTAAATACCCATCAATTGGGGAATGGCTGAACAAGTTGTGGCACATAAAGGTAATGGAATATTATTATTCTATAAAAATGATGAACAAACAGATTATAGAAAGGCCCTAACAAGATTTACATCAACTGATGCTGAGCAAAATAAGCAGAACCAGGAATATATTATACACAATAATAGCAAGAATAGACAATGATCAACTATGAAAGACTTGGTTCTTCTCAGTGGTTCAGTGATCCCAAGCAGTCCCAATAGACTTAAGATAGAAAATGCCATCTGCATCCAGAAAAAGAACTAAGGAGACCGAATGTAAATCAACACATGCTACATTTGCTTTTCTTTTTCTCTTTTTCTCACATGGTTTTTCCTTTTTGCTCTGATTTTTCTCTCCCAAAATGATTCATAAAACAATGTGTGTTAAAAAATAAATAAATTTACTAAGAAAAAAATACTTTTTCTCTTACTCAGTTTAAGGCAGATGCTTTTCATACTTTAAAAACATCAGTTGTAGTCTGTGTATCTTTCCAGGGCAGACAAAAAGTTTAGTTAGAGAGGGAAAGAGCATAAATATTTATAAAACTCCTATTCAATGCCAAGCATTTTAGAAGCATTATCTCCTATGACTTTTATTTGAGCCTATTATTATTCCCACTTTACAATTGAGGAAAAGGAGGCAAACAGAATTCAAGGACTTGGACAGGGTTACTAGAGATTTAAATGTTAAATGTCTGAAGCTAGATTTGAACTCAGATATTTTCAGGCCCAATGCTCTATCCACAATGACATCTTGTCAATGAAGAGAAAGCTAATTGGTAATAATTCATTGATTCAACAGCAAAAATTCATTTATTAAGCACCTATTCCATGACAAGAACTCTTTTATAGGTGCTAAAAATACAAGGAGAAAAATGAAACCGTTCTCTCTGAAGGAATTTATATTCTATTGGAGGAAAGCAATACAAACACATATGACTTGTGGAGCAAGGTCACTAGAAGTCTGCAGATTCACATGAAACCCCAGTTTCATCTTGGGAATGGCCTTAAAAGGGAATTTTCTCCTTTCCAAAAAACAAACCCCAATCCCTTATAAAATGAGACAATGCAAGAAAGTCAAGAACCCACAAAGAAATATAGAAAACACAGAAATTATCAAAGGAAAAGCTGATGCTCACAAATAAAATGGAATCAGACAAAATACTTGAATATCCTATAAATTCCATTAAGAAATGAATTTAAGGTTATCATCAGAATTCTGTTGATTGTTTCACAAAGGGTCCCACTAAATCTCAACTGCACTCCCCAACATATTAATATGTTCCCTAATACTTCCCTAAGTCTAGACAATGAACAAATCAAGTTTTGAGTAATTATTTTTGATGTGCAAATGTTCATACTGAAAATTTAACAATCATTGGTTAGAATTAGGTCCAGCAATTGGATTGCCCCCTCCCTCAATATTTTGAGAGATGGTAGTACATAGTAGGTATTTAATAAATGTTAGGACATCTGACTTGACATTGCATTTGATTTTTTTCTTCCTCTCCATCTCTTCTCTAAGTGAGAAAACTATAAAGTAGAAGTATGTGTTTCATTATTTATTACCTTCCTTTCAATATTCCTTTCTTTCCTGAAGTCAACAATTGGTTAAAATCATTATTATTACTGGTATTGGTATTGGTAGTAGCAGCAGCAAAAGCAGCAACACTTGTAATTCAGGAATTGGGTATTTTTTTAAGAACTCATTATGTACATCTGAAAATTAACTTCAAAGTCATGCTCTTTTTTATATGGAAATATTTGATCAGGTTTAACTATTATTCAGAAAGAAAGAGATTTTATATTACATCAACTAAAACGACTCTTTTGCAGAGATACAGCCAAAATAAATAAAAAGCAATCAGAAAGGGTAAATGTGAATAACATAAAACAATGTATTGCTAACATATGTGTATATATATATATTCTATAAATCAAAATTTTCATTATCAAAAGCAGAATCTATGTAAGCTAATTATGATATGTGTGCATGTATGTGTATGTATGTATATATCATACACACTCAAACAAGTGACTCTTGAATGAAAACTTTCACAGAAACAAATTAGTTCTAAAAGAAAATGAATAGATTCATCACACATACACCTCTTGTGGCTATATCCTGTATTCTGAATAGATATCACTGGGTACATAGCATCCTTGTACAGGCTTAGGTATGATAATTGCATCATATTGCTTCTTCCTGACTTCCTCTGTTAAACATAGAAAGACTTGTATCTTTTGCAGAAGGACAATTTTTGATTAAAGTAGCCAGTATTTTCAAAGAACATGGAGAGCTTGGGGAATTTGTGAAATAATCCTCAATTCTCCTTTCATACAGGAAAGACAATGATTTCCATTCGGAGTCCTTGAAAAATACTTATTTTTAGATTGCAGCAGGTGTCTGAAATATAGCTCTATTTTCCAGCTGAGTTTACTGATTCCTTAATTTTCTTTCTTTTCTGAGTTTTGCCATATTATTCTAAGAGAAAGATCTATCTTGCTCTGTATTTTTGACTCAGAGTAATCAGCTGTACTATTGCATTTAAAAAAAATAAAGAGAAACCATGAATCAGTTCTCTAACAATATCAAATATAACAAGGAAATCTAAATGATAATTGTAAAAGGAGTACATTTATTTCACTGGCTAATGAAAAGCTAGTCCCAAGTAACATTTATTTCTACTACATAGTACCCAAACTTTGAATTTTTCTTTCTTCTTGTCTTATGCCTTTTGTATATTTTGGTATTTGGTTCCTTATATTCATGACTTACAATGAGTTTGAAAAAAAAATAGTTTGGTAACCTAAATCAGAACCCTAACAATGTTAGCTATAAAATGAATTTATGGACCCATCCTGATTATCAACAAGGGGAAAAAGAGTCTGTAGTACTTAATTTGATTTTGATTAGGTACCAATTCTGATGTATACCTCGAAGGCAAAAAAAAAAAAAAAAGATAGGTGGGGTCTTCTAAGAAGTCTTTTGTCTTTCTTGAAGAAGATGAGGAACTAGAAAATAAAAACAGTAAGAAGTACTATTTATAAAAATAATAAAATAAAGAACTTCCTTCCATGAATCCAGGAAAATAACTAATATTCTTGGTATTTGATGTAGCCATGGAAAAACATATCTGAGTAATGAGAGGATGAACTAATACCAAAAAAAAAAATTCCTGGCATGTAAGTGCATTCAGAAAAAAGAGGCTTTGTATACCACATTGTGACATTCAATAGTCCTCAGAATAACCTTTTACTTTAAACACAACTTCAGTAGTATCTTTGTAATAAAATCTTTAAAATCATTCTTGAAATGGTATCACTACAGTGTCAATTGACAAGTTAAGAACAGTCTTATGCTTGTAAATCAATTTCCTTTTTAAAATAAAAAAATTACAAACAAGTTGAGATTTCAAAGTTTCTAGAATTGGAAAAAAATTGGCTCCATAATTACTGTTCTACTATGCTTCACAAATTTTTTTTTGTTTTAACTCACATAGATTCATTCACTATTTTATTTAGAATTCTTAAGAGTTCAGATCTTGTTTCACTGTGTTTTATTCATAGATGTCTGCAATTTTGCTGGAACTGTCAACTTTGGAAACTTCAATGGGTATGTGATCTCACTGATGTGGCTACTCTCTCCACTAGTGTTGATGATAATCTCACAATCCTTTTTTCACTATGAAACTTTTATCCATCCTTTGCCATAAATCTTTTTGTGGATGTAGCCATTAAGCTACAGACTTTTTAACATTTCAGGAGCATTAATAGAACATCTTCATTCTTTTAATAAATTTTTCATCAATCCCTTTTTATATTACAGTCATTTCCCAATGTTGATCTTCCTCAATTGAATTGTCTTTTCTAACAAAGAAGGGCAGTTAGGTAAAATAAGATGACACATTGACAGAATATGTTTCATTCCAACCTTCTGAGAGGGTTAGGATTCAAGGGTTTAAGGCTGCTCATGCATTTAGTTTGAGTTCTAATGTTTTTAATATAATTTACCTTTATAGTATTACAGTCATTCTATATACTGATTCTTCTGTCTTCACTGTATCACTTCAAAATTATCTAAATTTTCTCTAAAAATTAAAGTTTTGTAGTTTTCATTTCTATCCTTCAGAAAACTCATCTACCTACTTCTCTGGACACATTCAATTCTGGATTCAACATATTATTCATTTGTTACATCAAATTATTTATCCTTTGTGAGTCTCAGTTTTCTCACTTGTGAAAACTTCCTACTCAAACAAAGGTTCTTAAACTGTGGATCACTGACATGGGAGTTACAAAATTGTGGTCTATTATCAGTAAATATTTATTTATATAGCTATGTTATATACCTATATATCTGGTGTTGCATAAAAATCTTTTGGGTGAAAAGGGGTTGTGAATAAAAAAAGTTTAAGAAATTCTGCTCTAGAAGACTCTGTGATCCAATGTGTTTTAATATAGAAACAAATGTTAGAACTTTATGTGGATTTTTATGCTTTTAAGGATACATAAATCTGATATTTTCAGTCTTTCAGAACTCAGCTCCTTCTTGTTCTTATATCTTATTATGATTTCCTCTTGACCCTGGACCTTTTCACTGGCTGTCCCCTATGTCTGGACTACTCTCCTACTCTCCCTTCCCAGCACCCTCTGTTCCCTTTTTCACTAAAAAAGGAGGCCACATGGGACTTGGAATTAGGTATATATTATCCATTTGGAGATTTATTATAAAGAGCAATGTCATTATCAAGTGTTGAACTTTTCAATAATTATCTTTCTCTGCTCATTTAATTTAATTCTCTGATAATAATCAGACTTTTCCATCAGACCTACACTCAAAAATTATTTCATTTTGATATACACGTTGGACACTTGTACATATCACACATAAAAAATGACTTTCACATATGTTTATGTTATTTTACTTATTTGGTGCCATACCAACCAAACTACCAAAAATCATTTTATAGATCTAGAAAAAATAATAACAAAACTCATCTAGAAAGTCAAGAATATCAAGGGAATTGATGAGAAAAATGGAAAGGAATGTAGTATGGCAAAACCAACTATAAAACTGTATCATAAAGTAACAATAATCAAAGAAGGGAGAACGGGAGAAAAATTTGAAACTCAAAATTTTATAAAAATAAATGATGAAAACTATATATGCAATTTGAGGAAAAATACAACTAAAAAAATACTGTTAAGCTAAGACTTTATTGAGCTTCTCATTTAAAGAATTCATTTGCTCTTTTGTATCTAGTCATCTAGCTCAATCTGTTCATTTTCCCCAATTTCTGAAGAAATGTATTTGTAAATTATTAAGCCAGATTATCTTTTGGGCATTTGGTGGGATAAACTGGCACTGAGTAAAATAAGTATTACTTCTCATCCCTTCCTCCTTCATAGCAAATCAGACAATATAATTTTTATTCTGACATGCCCAAAATAATTGTAACCTCCCCCTATGAGATATGATAGATACTCTCTTGAAGAGAGACTAGAAAAGAAGAGAGAGATTTGCTCAAACACATTTCTTCTGGACATTCCTCTCTGCCATTGGGTCAGAAGGAAATCAAAGCTTTCCTCCTACTTTCTACGATGGTGGAAATCACAGAATTTCCAGAGAGAGGGAAGAAGGAACCAATTAAGTTGATTGATTATAAGTTTAGTCAGACCCGCACTTTGGCAAATCATTTTGATAATGGAGTGGAAAATAACCTAGTTTGGGGAGGTATTTTTTTTTTCAGAGAGACCTCCTGATACTTCAGGTTGGTCTCTATCAGGTATGAGGTGATGAGGGCCTTTACCAAGTAGTAATGTCAAAGGGAAAAAGGGGATGTATATATGCAATGTTGTTAAGGTAAAATCAAGACTTAGCAACTGATGAGGTGTAAAGGCAGGGAGAGAATGAGAAGTTGATGATGACATGAAGGTTGCAAGCACTGGTATCAGAGAAGATGAAGGGATTCTTGAAAGTATAAGTTAGGAAGATAAGAGGATTTTATGGAAAAAGTAATAAGATTATTTTTAGACCCACTGAGTTGAATAAGTCTATATGATCTACAATTTGAGATTTCCAGGAGACAGTTTTGAGGTAGAAGGTTGGAGGTTAGGATACAATTGAATTGGATAATTGAATCCATAAGAGCTGAGATCACCAAATTAATAGTCTAAATAGAGAAGAGACTCTGATTCAGGTAAATGACTTGGAATTAAACACAAGTACATGAAGATCCAGCAAAAGAAATTGAAAATAGATAGATAGAAGAATGTTTAGTGTTTTATAAAATTAAAACATTGTAAGTTAAACATTTTTAAATGATGTACCATGTCTGAGTAATGATTTATCATATTGACATCCAAATAATCAACAAACTTAGTGTGGGAAAGTATATAATCAAGTAAAAACAAATATAATTTTTAAAATCTTGTCAAGTATCAGAAAAATAAACAAATGCTTCTTCATGGATGATAAATCATCTGCAGGAAAAAGTTGGAGAAAATATGGTACTATTCCATATAGTAAAAAACTGATGGTTTTTTTGGCAAGAAAAATCTACAATTCCTGTTTAAAAAACAGCTACCAAGTTCTTTGAGTTTATTCCTGGGTTGTCCTAGGACATTGAGTCAGATCTGTAATTTTCCTGTAAAGAACAGTTTAGACATGAAGTCTTGAGGGAAGATTCTGCATCTTTTTAGACTTTTTAAAATTTATATTTTATATAAGATCAAACCAAGATTAGACTATCTTCTGAATAAGAACCTTACAGCCCAGAACTAGTCTTGTCTTTTGAAGTAAATAGAATGGCATGCCCTTTGGTTATTTTGTCTAGCATTCACAAAAGAGTGATATAGTGTGCCTAGTGATGAACCATCTAGTATAGATTAGTTGAAATGTGAGTGATATGTGTAAAGTAGAAGGAAGAAGCAATGAAGACCCTTTTTTTGTATTACTCATTCCTTGAACTATATTTTCATTTTTTCATCACTATAGTAACTTCTCTGGTAATTGAACTGAGAGTTTCAGTGACACATTCTAAAATACTGCACATTTTTGAAGGAAACTTTCAGCTGTAACTTCTTTACTTCAAAGCAACTACACTAGCCCATAGTGAGGTACAAAAATGAACATGATTTAGTAGCTAAAGTTGCTGAGGGACTAAACTATCAGAAAAAGTAAATAGGGGATATTATTCTTAATTGGTCTGCCTTAGTTGTTCTAAAAGTGTAGAAAATATGTTAAAGACATATAACAATATTTTTCAAAAACAAGATTTTAAGGTATATTGTGGGGTTTCTAAGTTTGTGCATAAAAGAATGTTATAATAACACTTTTTCATGATTTTGTGAGGAAATGCTGTGGGTTGGGGCTGCACTCAAAAGAACTAAAAGAAAGAGGAAAATGTTCTTAATGCATATAAATATTTATAATAGCTGTTTTGATGATGGCAAAAATGCAAATAAAATGGATAAATCAATTGATTGAATAATCATTGATTAATTTTGATTATATGAATGTGAGCAAATATTATTGTTTATAAGAAATGAGGAAGTAGATAATGTAAAAAAGGCAAAGTTATATATAAACTGATAGGGAGTGAAGTAAGCAGGAGGAAAACAATTTATAACATTCATACTTTTAAAATGAATAATTTGGAGAATTTATAAACTAATGAATAAAATAGATATGAAACAATTTATATAATAAGCACAAAAAATAAATAATTTGAAAATTACAAGAAACATTTATGATTTTAGAAGATAGGTGATGAAACATTTTATTCATGACTCTATTATGAAGTGATGGATTCAGGGTACAGAATACAATACAAATACTGGAAGATTTTTTTTTTTACTCGACTATGTATGTGTTACAAGAGATATGTTCCCTTGCTTGCTCCTAGGTGATTGGAGGGAAAAAAGGGAGAGAAAATAGATTTATGTTCACTAAAAAAAGAGAGATGTGTGTATTCATGTATCTGTAGGGGGAATGCTGTAGATAAGAAAATATATGCACATTCAGATAAGGTCATATATTAAGCATTTTACTTAAATGTTTTACTATAAGAGAATTTTCATGAAATGGGAGCAATATGAAAAAATATTTCAATAAAACTTTTTAAAAATGTACTTTGCTTATAATAGCTACATGAAGGAATTATTGTAAGCACTATTTCCATTTTACAGATGAGGATACAAAGTCAGGAAGGTTGTGTCTTACCTACCCTGAAATAGCTAGTAAGGAACAGAGCCAAGACCTGAATACATGGCATTCAACCAGAGTATATTATGAGCTAACCATACATCTAAGGGCAATGTATTGGTATGGTACAGAGATCCTAAGATACCAGGATGAAAATCTCCTGGATGGACTGATTCAGTGAGAGGAGAAGGCAAGTAGCATCCTATTTTAACTAAAAATCCTCTTAACCATATATTAAGCTCTAATGTTTCTTCTATTCATCTGAGAACCTCTGAGTTCTTCGTAAAAATTTATAAATTTGTTACCCTGGTATTAAATCTCTGCTTTCCTGCCTTTGTTAAATAGGGGCATATACATATAAAATCTTCTTTTGATTCTCAATTTGTTATTTCTACTACTCTATTCAAGTTTAATATTTTCTCTTCTGTTTACTTCTTATAAAAATAGTTTTGTCTTTTCTAGAAAACAAAGGATATTTTTACTTGTCTTTCATGTTAGAGTTGTTTGTATTCAAAATAAACTCTTGAGTTCTAGATGGATTTAGCTTAGAACTTTAAATTACTTGGTATTACAAGTAATTGCATTCTTTTCTCTGGATAGACACAGGGGAATATAGACAGAGAACGACAGACATACTTGCTAAATTTTATATTTATATAATGTTTATGTATATTTTCTAATTTTATTTTCAAAATAATCCAATGAAATATAGTAAATAGAATAAATATTACTAGCCCACTTTTACAGATGAAAAAATTGAACTTGTAGGATCTTTCCTATCATAATACTATATGTATATAGAAAGAGATATAGAGAGATATAATAAATATGAACATTAACCTATGTCTTCTGAATCCAAATTTAGTCCTCTTTATTCTTAACCAGACTGCTTCTCACTTAGAAGCAAAATAAAATATAGAAATGTTCAGCATTAAGACAAAAATATTAGAAACACTAAATAATTGATAAAATAGATCTCTGTATTATCCCTCCATGCTTTTCAAAACTATTCCATGTAAAAGAATTTATAGAAATATTTATACATGAATCATCGATACAGCTTAAACTTGACATGACAGGGACAGCTAGTTGGTGTAGTGGATAGACATCAGCCCTGAAGTCAGGAGGACCTGAGTTCAAATTTGACCTCAATCACTTACCACTTTCTGGCTATGTGACCCAGAGGCAATTTGCCTCTGTTAAAAGAAAACAAAAACAACAACAACAATAAAACCAACTTGACATGACAAATCATGTCATCATTCCATTAAACAAATGCTCATATGTGGGAGTAATTATTTCCGGTCAATGTTTTTCTACATTCCTATATGTACATATGGTAAGAAAAATTATAACATGAAATCTAAGAAGGCTAAGTGCTACATTACATATCATTTGGACCATTATTCAATCTCCCTGAAATTTTTTTAGAAGAAATTTAATTGAGTTTGAAGCAAAGTAAACATTTTGATGAAAATTTCTAGAATATTTAGAATATAAAATCATATAGTATAGACTATTATTCTACTGAAATATTTTAAAAATGAATTCCAATTATAATACATATGTATATTACATGTATATAAATATAATATAAATATGATATAAAACAAGGATTACATAGTGGAATTCATTTTTTAGTGGAACAGCTTATACTATTTCTATACTCTGTAGTGTGAAAATAATTGAAACATCCAAAAAATAATGCAAGAATGTATGCCCCAGGGAAAAATAATTTAAGTTTTTCTGTTGAAACTGCTGGGAAAAGACCAATATTTTATAAAACTGAAAATATACTGCTGATTTCTTTTGTGAGCTATAGGAAATTTCAGAAGATTGTAGTAAGTAATTTGTATTTGTATAGCAAAGTGGATTTTGACATTCACTGTTCAAATTGTCATCAGAATTTAAAAGATATTCAAAATTGAAGCAAAATTATGAAAGACTAAATTATATGTCACTGGAAGATGACAGATCACACATCTTAAAAAAAAAAAGCATCATCTCATAAATTCGTCCTCTTACAAAAACAAGCAAAGGATCAATTTTTATTATCTAAAATTCATTATGGACCAAAATGCTCAGAATTTTGTTTCTTGCTATATTCCACAAAAGGTAAAATGCCTATACAAAGGTTATAAAGAACATGAATATAATAAAATCTTATCATTATTATTGCTGCACACACATGTTCAGAAATGTCAAGTATATTTCAACATACACATTTATGATTATAATTTATGTTTACATGCAGCAAGATAAACTTTGTTTCCTATGAAATGTGTTTTCTTTGAATAATTGCAAGCTGCCTTTCAATATAAAATTTTAAAAAATCTTTGTATTATTGCATGAAAATGTCTTTAAAGATTATGTATTATCATTCACAGTAATACTTTATATGCATATAGTGGCATAAGATTTGAAAATCACTTTACATATATTATTTATATTGCACTTTATGATTCATTGAATCAGGGTTCAAAACTAGAGGAACATTACAGATTACCCAATCCTTACTGCCTTGCATAATAAATGAAGAAACTAAGGTTCATAGAAGTTTCAAGTTATACCATACTATACAGATAGTAAGTCGCAAAATCCAGATTTGAATTTTGAATCCAGTACCCTTTCTATTACATCATCCTACTGTGTTTTCAATATGAGCAGCCCTCAGTAAAGATTCCTCTTCAATTTTGTCTAGTTTTCCATTCACAATTCCATTTGATATCTTTCTATTTGGTGAAACAGCTTAATAGCTATAAAGCCAATGTCGTTTTCAAGAACATCTTCATTTGTAGATTAATGAACAATATCAGATTCCCAAAGTAGTATTTCAACTGTGTCTACCCAATGCATGTGATAAATCTTTGGAGAATTAAAATCTAATAAATTCTAAACTTTATTAAAAGGCAACAACCAATTTGACTGATATTTTCATTGAACTAACCAGTTGTTTGGGTGATTTATACTCATAAAGAGGTTGCTAACTAATTAGATTCTCATAAGCCAAAAGAGAAATATAGGACCCAACATCAAGTCAGCATCCTTTGTAGAATTAATTACATAATAATACTCTGTAAGTCCAAAGACAACAAATACTATTTGATGATGATAATGACTTAAAACATGTGAACAATTACTAATGATCATGTCTCATGGATTGAAATGGTCAGAATTCTGATTCAGAGTTTGTATATTTGCTGGTTTCTCAAAAACACTTAAGAAATATAACCACAATCCATTTTACTTTGTCATCCAGAAAGAAATCTGAATGGATTCCATGTTCTATTATTTTAATAAAATGATAAATCATTGTTTTTTTTCATTTAGCTTTACCTGAAACTGTATGATCCTTAAGGTCTCTCATTATTTTTATTCTTGCATGAGGAAAGATGTACTGTGTAGGCTTCCCATTCATCTGAAGAATATAAAACATACATATTACAAAATACATAATCCATTTAGGCAATACTTTAACTGCATAAGTGTGTGTATGTTTGTATTCCTAGTTAATTTTATAACACTTTTCAAAAGTCAGTTGAAAACATAATAGAAGGTTTGAGTCACTGCTTTGCAAATTACTCACATGATAGAGTTTTAAATATAATAATATTTTGATTTTAGTACATAACTTCTTTTATAATTCTAATCTAGCTCCCTTAACACATAATTTTGATGAATGTATTTTTCTGAGATAACTTTGGTTTATAACTGACTTAATAAAAAGCCTATCCCTAAACAACAATTAACAAAATAATAACAGTAAGTGAATTGACAGAAGAAATTATTGTAAATTTGTTACTTGTCTACTTTTGGTCTGGAAAAATGAGAAAATGGATATTCAGGTAAATTTTCTTTTTCCAAGTCAGGAGGTAGGACAAATTGGGCTTTTGCTACTACCAGCCTACTACTAAGTATATTCAGATGATTCCCTAAACTTTATTATCCATACTGACTTCTCTTTTGTGTTCTACATCAGCATATTAGGTCTAGATGAAACAAATCAAGGAGTGGTAGCTTTCATGTAAATCACAGTTAGAATACCAAATAATAATAATAATAAATAAAAAACAAACAAAAAAAAAACCTTTTAAAAGGGTAGAACGTTTTGGTTTACTTTGATAAGATGAAACTCAAGAGGCAATGATATCAAGGCACACTAAGTTTTTTTAAAAAAAAACAACTTCTTAAGTACCATATCAGAAAGTTACAATTAGACATCATTGTGTTAGAAACAGGGCTATAGTTCTTAGCAGACTAGGAGATCAATGAGTCAACACAATGCCATGGCCCCCAAAAGAAGTGAATATAAACTTTGGGCTACCAAAAAAAGAGGCTTTGAACCAGAAGTTTATGGTTTCAAATTACATTCTGCTCTTAATGGTATTGTCTTAGAAGAAAATTGATATCCGAAATTTCTAGAGAACTACAAGCAGGATGGCTAAAGGCCCCAAATTTGCCACATAAGGAATTTTCTAAGGCAGTGAGGATCATTAGCCTGCAATAGAAAAGTCTGGCAGAGGAGAATGGATAATTGCTATCTTCAAATATTTGAAGATACAGAAAAGCAATTAGATTTAATTTTATCGATACCAAAGAACTGGACCAGAATGGGCAGAATGTTCAGAGACAAATCACAATTTGATGAAAAGTGAAATAGGCTACCTTAAAAACAGTGGGGTTTTCTTCTGGCATTTTCAGATAAAGATAGAATAATCATTTATCAGTTATTAGGTTATTAATCATATTGTAGTGAAGATGTTGTTTTTGGTATGACTTAGATTATATGACCACTGGGATCTCTATGCTTTTGTGAAATCTTATGAATTTCACAGGTCATCTCTTTGTGAATGTGCTACTTGTTCCTTAAGTGCAGTGTGTCCTGAACTGAGCTGATTATTTTTAAAATTATCTCCAACTCTTCTTTTTCTCGCCTCTTAAATCTAATTCATTACCAAGTCATATCACTATCACTCCCAAAATGTTGCAAATTCAATTCTTTTTACTGTCACAGTGACAGTAAAGACTTTCATTATACCCAATATGGATCATTACAATAGCCTCCTAAGTCTTGTGTTCAATCTTCTCACCTGTTCTTTATATCACTTCCAGAATGTAGCTGATACAAAGATATCATTTCATCGGTCCATTAAAAAAATTCTCTGTCATAAATATTTTTGGTTTAGTAGTGTTCCAGGGTTTATTGTTCAGTTTGTGTCCAAATCTTTGTGAGCCCATTTGGGGTTTTCTTAGCAAACATATTGAAGTGATTTGTCATTTCCTTTGCCAGCTCTGAGGAAACTGAAGTAGAATTACGTGGCTTGCTCAAGGTGGTAAAGCTAGTATCTAAAGTCAGATTTGAATTTATGAAGACAAGTCTTCCTAACTCTAGATTCAGCCTTCTATCAACTGTGCTACTTAGCTGCCCCACAGAACAAATGGAATTAATTGAAATATAAACTTTGAAATTAAATTGAAATTTTTGGAGAACCAAGCTATCTACAGAGAAATTTTCTATGTAGACTTTACATAAGATATCTTTTCTTGATAGTAGTGAATAGCTTACATGAATCTCTATCTGCTTGATGTTAACAATAAGATAATTACTGATATCAGTAACCCATATAACACTGATAGCAGATCCTAAGTCTATTATGGAAGTAGCAATCTCAGAAGAGCTGATTAGATTCCAGCTTCTTCAACTATGGATCATGGTCCTATATGGGGTCCAAAATTGAATGGGGTAGTCGCAAAGTTATGATTTATTGTAAGTAAATGTTTGATTTGTACAACTACTTTATATATCTATATATCTGGATTCATTTTAAAAAAATTCTTGGGTGAAAAAGGGTTGTGAGCAGAAAAAGTTTAAGAAGGTCTAGTCTAGATAACTGTTTAAGTTTACCTATGAGAAAACTGAAGGCCAAATGGGATTAACACAGCTACTTTGGGGGCAGCTAGATGGTACAGTGGATAGAGCACCTGGAGTAAGGACAACCTGAGTTCAAATCCGATCTCAAACACTTAACATTTCCTAGCTATGTGATCCTGGGCAAGTTACTTAAACCCAGTTGCCTCAGCAAAAAAACAAAAACAAAAACAAAAAAACAAACAAATAAATAAAACCAGCTACCTTCTCTCTTCAGAGCCAGAGTGATTTTCTAGGCTTTTTGAGGAGAGTTTGAATTTTATTCCTCTCACTCAAATATTAAAAACAATGACATAGGTAATTCATACTTTTGTACAATTTTAAATATGATGGTAAATATTTGATCTGTTGCAGAAAATAATTTTCAAAATCCTGCTAGTTTCCTTCTAATATTTTAATTAAAAATGCCATCAAAACATGCTTAAACTATTTTGATAGTTCTTAGAGAACTTCTTTCTTAGATTTCTTAGAGAAGAGAAAGTTTAATCTTTCTCCTCTTCCCTCCTGAACCCCCCTACAACTTGAAATAAAGAAAACTGACCTATTTTCAGATATTTTTACCAAGAAAAAAATAAGGTGTCATCTATAATTTTTTCTGTTATTTTGTGATCATTCTGTGTTTGAGATATCTTTTTTAAAAAATCAGTCCCTGATTCTCTTTAAAGCAATTTAATTTCCAGCACATTCAGATCTTTCATTCTTCCTAAAGTCATCTTCTTAGGTGATATTGTCATTTCTTCATCTTAGTACATTGGGTACTTAGGTGGTAAATAGGATGTTTCCATTATTATCACTGATAAGCACTAGTGAGTATTAACTACTGCCAAATATACTAGACTTCATGTTGTTGTATTCCTTGTGGAATCTTCTATAAACACTCTTAAGATGATGACCTGACTTTGCTGAATTGAGTACCAATTTCTCAGACAGCTCACTTTATCCTCAATTGTTCTTCATTGTCTGCTTGTAGTTTTCCATCATCTGTTATGTATTAAAAATGAGCTTACAATGGTATTGCTTGTCTCATGTGTCTTTTCTTGTGGAGGAGATTAAGCATTTTATAACTGCAGTAAATTTTGGACATTTTCTCCTTGTTCTATTTATTTCTGCACGTTCAAATTCTTTTTTAAAAATTCTTACTTTTGTCTATTTCACCTTTTTTTCAAGTTGAAAGCTTATTTGAACAGTATGGAACAAAGATTCTGTATTTTAAAATATAATTCAATTTCCCTGTTATATTTTGCAATATCTAGAAGAATATGATGATATTATATCTTTTAAAAAGTTTTATTGAAGTCTTTTTTTTATACCATAACTATTTTCAAATATAGCCCTCTACTTTTTCTACCTAGTACCTTTGTTTTGTAACAAATAGTAAAAAACAGTTAAGCAAAATCAACCAAAATAGAGATTATATCTTAAAAAAAAACACAACCCCTCCACATTCACAGTGCCATACCCTTACTAGAGAGAAAAGAAAGGAAGGAAAAGAAGAAAAAGAGAGATGAAAGAAGGGAGAGAAAGGGAAGATATATATTTCTCTAAACTTTTCCAGGGACAAGTTTTGTTATTAAAATTATACAGGATTCAAAATTTTAAAAATTGTTTTCATAATTTATATTGTTATAGTCATGTATATTTTCTATCATGTTATTTCACTATTAATTCATGTCTCAAGTTGAATTGAATTTGTCAACTCATCATTTCTTATGGTTTATGATCCTACTTTTGAAAATATGCTCATTATCTATAGGCAGCAGACATAATTATTCTAGTTAATCTTTTTCAATTTGTTTTTAATCTCAAATCATATTTTCCAATATAATTTATATTATCCTTTCCTTGCCTCATTTTCACAGGAAAATCATTATATTTCATTGCTTATGAAGGTTTAATTTCAAGGTTTGTGTCAAGCTCTTCATCCAATTTCTCTGCTTTATTCTCTATAATGCATGTTGGGACATAAGCTATAATTATCTTTCTAGTACTAGGTATACTTATACTTATTATGGTCACTGCAAGACAAGATGACCCATGAATTGATCTACTTACTTTGTTAACTACTGAACATAAAGTAAAACAAGCTCTATTTTTTCTTCCCTCAAAAATAGCTTATGAGTCACCCATACATTTGGTTTCTTTATGCCTTTTTATTTAATTTATAGTGTAAGATCATAGTGAATCTATCATCATGTGTGTGATTCATTTTTACCAGTTTTATACAACAATTGGTTATTGGACAATAATCCTAAGTGAACAGGACTAGCAATTAATGATTTTAGTAAAGATATCTACACCTGAATCTATATAGTGCTTTAAGACTTAGAAAAATACTTTCATATTTTATCTCATATGGTAGCCACAACAAATCTATAAATTAATTACAGTTATTATCTCACTTAATAGATGGATGAAACTGGATGAAACGAGTTAAGATATTTTGCCTTCTATGGTCACAATACCAATAAGATGCTTTAAAATTCAGTTATTCCTGCTTCCAAACAATATTTTATTTTTATGCACTATACTGACTAGCAGGTTCCTTAGTGTAAGAACTGTGTAATTCTTGTTATCTTTTACTATATATCTATTTTGACATAATGGTTCTGATATTGTCAATAGGCTATCACATAAATACATAAATAGATTTTGTGGGTCAAATAATACATCCAATAAGACATCCATCTTCTCTTGCCAACCTGCAGTGATTACTGTTATGGAAATAAATCTCTCAATTCTGAGCTTAGATAATCCCAGAACAAGAGACTACCTAGTACATTAATTAACAGGTTCATACTCAAAATCAATCTGAGTTTCTAATGAGATAGCATGGCTTTTGAAAAACCAGACATCTTCAGACCATGATGAGGTATCTGGAAAATTTATTTATAAATAATAAATCATGTCCCTAGATTATTCTGTAGCCTTCTTTTCATATTGAACATACATTCAAGCACACAGATGCTATCATTTTACACATTTTACTGGCAAGAGTTATCATCATGTTATATGTGAATATCTGAACCCTTCACTCATTGAAGCCTCTTTATGTTCAAAAAGGTATTTTTAATAATGTTATCCATCATAGGTAGAATTAGAAACCCGTGAAGCTATTGTGATAACTGTATAATTTCAATTCTCATTTCTGAGACTTAAATATAAGAACAGATTATGCCATCTCTGTTTCTATTTGGCCATATGAGTTACCAAAACAAAACCAAATACAGGTAATTTAAATAATGTGAACTTCTGTATAATATGCAACAGAGCTTTGTACTCTTAATAGTTTACTGGAATAGAAAGAAAATAGGATGTAGCTCTTATTTTAAAAACAAACATTGATTTGTGAATAAAAACAGGTATCTTTAAATATTTTGGAGGTTTCCCATTAGAAGTATTTGAATTTTTAAAATAACTACTATAATTGTATTTTACTATTAAGTTAATAGACATTTTATTATGATCAATAATTATGTTTAAGATTGTGAATGCCAAATATGTGCAATTTAGATCAAGAGGAATACAATTCAATTAGGTTTAGTAGCGCAGGACTGTGAATACCACTGATACCATTATGATATTAAGGGGCATGGAAAAGAATTTTGTAGACTAGATACCTGAGGTGGAGGGAAATTAAATAATTTGACCAAGATGCTCTATACAAGGGAAGTATTTAATGGATTAAAAAAATGAAATTAAAGATGATATTGTGTTTTTCTCTCTTGTACAGGATAGTTAACAACTTTTTTAATTGAAAAAAATGTTAGTTTAAAGGAATACTACTAATGAAAAAATATATTGTATACCTCTATATTTATCCCTTATAAAAATTTTTTAAAAACATTTCCAGGAGAATCTAAAGAATTAAATTCTTTGTGTATATTATATTCTCTTTTTGTGGAAATTTACTTAATGATTCTCCAATATAATATCTATTTTAATGGCATTATTAAATTGTGAACAATTTATATTTTTTTCTAAAAACTATCAAAAATTATTTATTTAGTGGAGCACAATTTTATATGCATAGAGGAATATCAAGTATGTATTTAAGATTTACATCATTAAAAATGCTAAATTCACATTTATTAATAAAGCCTAATATTTATATAATGTTTTAAGGTTTGTAAAACTTTATTTAAACAAACTCAATTGACTCTTAAAACTCATTGAAATATGTTGTTTTTATTAACATTTTTCAAATAAGGAGACTGATTTAACTGTTTTCAGTTAAATGACTGACTCAGGTTCATAAATCAATCAAGTATCTGAAAACTCTGATCTTCTTGACTCCAAGTTCAACATTCTATCTATTGTGTTTCATTATTGCTTTACTAAGAATGATAAAGTTATATGTGCAAAGGGAGACAGATCTACACAATTCATGGTAAAATGAAATCATAACCCTTTCCCACTTTCTCTATATTATGTGGGCGAGTTAAATAGTTTTCCTGTAAAAAAATAACATGTGACAACATATGCAAATGTAAATATTG
Source organism: Antechinus flavipes (assembly GCF_016432865.1). Lineage (NCBI taxonomy): Eukaryota > Metazoa > Chordata > Mammalia > Dasyuromorphia > Dasyuridae > Antechinus > Antechinus flavipes. The sequence continues at coordinate 154,614,422 of NC_067402.1, forward strand.
TCTATGTAGGTTATTATTAGAACATTTGCTTCTTTTTCCTGTTTTTTCCAATGGTTTGATTCTCTAGACAGGGAAATAAAGGACTTGGGGGAGTGACCATATGCAAAAAAAAAAAAAAAAAAAACATGAATTTTATTACTGAATAATTTTTTAGAATTAAAAAAATCATGAGGATGAACTAATATTGACAAGTACATCATTCCATTTGTCATTACATGCAAAGTGAAGTGAATTTAAATGCATTTTGATTCATGTGTTTAGATGGAGTTGAGCTTTATTCCTTAACTTTTGGCACAAAAGAATAAAAAAGAATTAAGATATGGAAAGATACTGCATAGTTTACAAATAAAAAGAATTAGAAAAATGGGGTCAGAAAGAGTTGAATATGACTGAAAAACAATAAATAAATAACACTGGGGATGTTTGAAAATGGTGGGTTAGATATCTTTGTTTTATACTTTTGTTAAAATAAATGTTAAAAAAGGATTATGATCAAAGTAAAGGAAAAGAAATCCATTTTTAACTATCACATTTTGCTTTTCTTTATATTATCTATCTGAAATCAATCTTGATCTGGAGATCATCTTAATTTAAAGTTACTATAGGATAATGAAATTATGTAAGGACCCATTTTCATGGTAAACAAAAAATCAAGACAAACTAATTGTCATAAAAAATTACCTCAAGGAAATAACAATCTAGTATTGAAATTCTAGAATGATGTTTACATATTAAATCTAATATGTTATGGATATATTGTCTTGCAAAGCATTATGATGCAATTGTCATTATCAATTGCAACTAGATCACTTTAATTTGGACTTGTCATTACTTTTTACTAGAACTGCAGAGGGTTAAATTGTGACTTCATTAGTATAAATTCATTTTAAGAAAATTGAGAGTATTTAAGGTAGAATTTGACTTCTAAAAATTATTTTAAAGTGATAATTTGATGAAGTACTTACTTGTTCTTGATGTTGGCTGAGTGGTCTTGAATGAATCAGTCTTTCTGGCAGTTTCCGGTCAAGACCATGTCCATTTTCTAAACGAGTTTCCCTGGGCTTGTCAAACCAATCTGTTTCCTCACGACGTAGGTGATAGGCTTTGGAAACCAAGGAAATGTCAAATGTTCCAATCCAGATGAATAGAGAAGAAGAGAGGGCAAAAATGACCCATAATACAAACATGCATTTTGAAAATTGCTCATGCAGTTAAAATAAAATTTTCAATGAAAGCAAGACAAGTTTTTTTCAAAATACCACCACCAATTAACAATTAAAATAGTATATCTTTATGGAATAATACAATATGAGAGCACCATGTAAAAATTATGGAATAATATTATATTTAAAGATTCCTGTCAGAGAATTTTAGACATGGAGAAAATCTTAAGAGAATATTTTAAATGTTCAGTTCAATGCAGTGATTGTTTAAGGGGTGTTAATATTTGTAAAAATACATTTCTAAAATATTAATTAAAAATATAAAATAAACTAGTCATGAGTTAATTTTTCCTTCTCAAAGTATTATAGAAAAGCTTTAAATTAATGTTATTATCAACATAAGATTCTCACTAATTCTACAATGGGGAGGAGGAAGTTAACACTTATTTTTTTCCTATATTACCATCTTTTCAATCATTTCTTAGAATTTTATAAAAATAAATTCAATTAATTATATTTTATGCTTGTCTTTATGATGCCAATTTAGAGTTCCAATTGTTTGTGTTTATTTTTAAATTATTAGTAAATGTGATAGACATTTTTGTCTTGTATACATCTTTTTTTTTTAATCATATAAACATAGCTCATTTTCAGGTTTTCCATTTTAAATAGTGTGATTTTGATAAACATGTATATTATCAGAACAAACCTTAGGGAAGAAAAAAAAGATGCATGTGTAGGAGGAATGAGGGTCTTATTTGATAAATCTCCTGTAATTGTATTTATTAAATATCTTTGCTTCCCAAATAATTTATATAGTAGCAAGTCTCCACAATTAATTTATTCTGTATTATAATTTTAATACTGCTAGTAAGGCAGATTCCAATACTTCCTCATAGGTAGTCCAAATGGTATGTATCACACTAATCTGAACAATACATTAGTGAAGTATTATTCTTGGAGATGCTATCTATTATGCTCCCTGAAGCTGGAAAAAGCAGGCCAATGATATTTACAGTCTGTTATTTTCTCTCAATTAAATGGCCAATTCTTAAGTCACTGAGAAATCTATAAAATTTTGATTTCTCTTATTTTGTTTTAAATTGACATTAATATAACTAATTAAATCCGTGAGATATTGATCAATTTAATAGTTTTTTAAAATACATTCAAACCAGAAATTTTACTAAATTGACTGGGAAATTTAACTGGTTCCCCTATGAAAAATATCAAGAACATAAAGAAAAATTCTATATTGCTTTGCAGAGTGGGAGTGGGGAGAAAACCCTTCAAGGAAAATAGATGAAATTTATACAATGATATGCCAACTGATAATTAATTATTGTTTGATGACAATGAAAAAAAAAGTCATGGAGAGTGAAAAACAAAACAAAACAAAACAAGACAACAATTATTACATGATGAGGTCCCAGCTTTAAAGTCAAGTTTACATGGCACCTACCTGCCCTCTTCCCCCCGCCCCCCCCAAAAAAAGAATGAATTTTATTAATTCACTAGGACAACTGGTCAGTTCATTAAGGGAAAAATCAGTCATACCCTGTATAGGTATTACATTGGCAAAAACAGTTCATGGATTGATTCTTAAATTATTTTTGTATTTAGTAATGCTATTTTCAGTGGAAACATTTACATTTTAGTGTATATGAACTTTCAAAAGGCAAGATATTTATATCTGTAATTTTCAAAAGTTATGCTTAGTTGTTTATTAATTTTATTATGCACACTGAAGATATAGAATGTAAATATATTGAAAACTACCTTATTTAATGAAATGAGTACATACAATATTTTTAAAGTTTTTTCTTAGGTAGAGAAATTGTTTCAGAGCTATTTGTCTCATGATTTTTTAATTGTTTCAGTTCCATAAAAATAAATTCCTAGTTTAGTTATTTAATCTCAAAAAAAAAATTTAATTTCAATAGATGCTCCAGATATAAATGGAAATAAATAAATAATTCTCTAAATGAGCACAAATAAGCTAATTGTATCTTGAACTAAAACTTTAAAGAACTTGGAAACTACATCTTATTTCCTTAAAAAAACAAAAATCCATGAAATGGTATAAGATATGGGCTGTTGTAAATGACATATTGTAATAAATATAAAATGATCTATAATGTATATTGAATACTTTTGCAAAGAACTTATCAAGTAAAATTATACCCCACTAGTTTTGTTTTTATAAAATTATTTTGAGTTTTGGCTTGATTCTCTTTAGAGTAAAATAACATGTCCTTTAGAGTCTTTAGAGTAAAATAACAATATCCTTTGGGTCCAAAATCAGGTAAAAATGATGTTATTTCCACAGGGGTAAGTAATGGATAGAAAAGGTAAATTCTCAGAAAACTTTCTTTTTGTGAATTTACATCAATGCAATCTTTGTTCTAATGTTCATTATATTATAATACTCGTTAAAAATGTCAATGGTCCTTTTCTCCTCATTCTTCTGTGACATCTGATATTTTAAACCAAAGTTCCTCCTTTGCTTTTTGTGATATAATTAATCTTATTCTTTTCCTAGTCTATAGTTCTTCTTTTAGTTCCTCATTTTTGGTTCCCCTTTATAAAAAGCCACATTCAAATAGGAATATACTCCAAAATCTCAGTCTTTGAGTTTCTATTTTTCTTCTTTTCTTCATATTCTTGGACATTGTTTCTTATAGTATCAGTATAGTATCTTATAGTTTCTTATAGAATAGTATCAGTATTTCTTGCTGATTCTCAATTTGACCATCCCTTTTGCCTCAACATTTCAATCAAGATCCAGAATTACATTTCCTACTGCATATAAAATATCTTCATTACAGTTCTTTAGTACCTTGAATTTTACACAGGAGATTTAAAGTTCCTTGAACCCCAGAAATCTTGAATACATCCAGTTCCATTTAAGAAGTTTTGATTGAAAAAACACAACCATATCAGCATTCCATTTAGAATGTCAGGGTGGCCTAACTTCTAATTTCTTCTGGTAATAAGAGACTTGTCTATTCCCTCTCATAATACCATTAATGTACTTTTCTCCTCTCATCTAATATGATTCCTTCAAAATCTGTTATCATCAATTTTCCTCTATTTCAAAACCCAATGAATTGTACTTTTAAAATCTTTGCCCAATTCACTTTGTTTCCAGCCTTTTTTTTTTTTCTGTTCTACAATCTGTCTCACTATTATCCTCTACAATTGAAGAATATGGCCAAACTCCCCTTTATTCTCAAATATTTCCTTATCTTCTTCTACTTCTTAGATTAAATACAGATTTCTCCCAAGCATAATAATATAATGAAATGCTTAACTTTTTCTCAGTAAAACCTTATTCAACTCTGATTATCCTAAAAGAAAAGAAAAGATTACTTTGTGCCCTACTCCCCATTACTACTACTACTAATTTAAAACAAATATTTCATTATTGACTTTTGTTTTATATATTATAATGATTTCTCAATATGTCTCCATGCTTTTTCAAGATAACTGATCTGTCATTAACTCTTGATGCAATCCATTAATATGAATTTGTTGTAATCCATTAATATACCAACTTGTACAACACAATTATCCTCTACTTTTATGGTTTTAATATCTAGCCAACTTTTGTTTTCTTACTTATGCCATATTCTGGTATTTTCTTCAGCAACTTTAACATTTCTGACTCCTATTATACACAGTTCAATGATCTCTTTATCTAAAATTCTTTTCATCTTCTTCCTTACTTCATCCATTCATTAGCCCAGTCACGTGATGGATCACAAAAACAACTGAAACTTTTATATACAAATTTCTATTGTTATTTAATTTCAACACTCCTTGGATATGTCTTTCTTCATTCTCATTGCCATGATCACGGACATCTTTAACATCTGATATCTGGGTTACAACAAATGTTCTAGATTATCACGTCTCTCTTATCTACTCTTTCTGACTTTTAACTTAGCTGCATTGTGTTTTCTAAAACATCACAAAAATCTATCATTTACTACCAAATCAAGTTGATACTCTTAGATAAGGCTTGTGTATACTCCCTTGTTCTCTTGTCTCATCTAAATTATTTAATTTCATTTTTTACTACTGTACAATTCTACTAAAGCCATTCTCTTTAACATTTCCTATAGATTTGTTGAATTCCATTCTATGTACCTTTACTCATGTTGCTCTTATTATTAGAAATGACCTATATTATTGAAAATGAGTGTCTTGAAATCTATGCATATTTATGTCTTACTCATCTTACTCGGACTATTTCAAATGTACATCATAAAAAAGAAGAAGAAGAAGAAAAAAAAAAAAAAAAAGGTTTTCTTGGCTATTTCATTCCATATTCTCTTCCTGGCTTCTTTAAATTCCTTTGCCATATATCATTCTTATGAGGAAGTTTGACAATAATGTTTTAACTTGTTCTCTTGTTTCTTGGGTTTTTGTCTTTCCTTTATTCAAGTTTCTAAACTCCTTGCAGGCAAAGGTATATTCACAGGTATGATATATTGTTAAAGACTTAGTAGGCTCAAGATTGTGTCTATCTTTTATAATTGTGGGGTGATCGTTTTCCTATAGCAACACATCTATTTTAAAACAAATAAATACAAATACATTGACAATTTATGTAATAATTTTTACCCCAAGGACCATAATATTTTTACAAAGTCATTCTAAAGTCAGCTTTTGTTCTCAAATATCTTTCCCTCACTCCATTTTTTGAGAATATCATGTTCTCTGAAAATGGGGTAGAGAGGATCTTCTATTAACACATCCCCATTCCTTCTCAATCTAGCAAGTACATAATTCAGCTCACTTTGAAAATATATTTTCTATTGTTGAGGTTATGAAGAGCAAGTATCATTACAGTTTCTTTGGTTAGACTAGGCATACCTGTTCCCTAAACTCTTGGCACAAAAAGGATTGAAAAGACACATTCTTCAGACAGTGGTCTTGTGTTTTATAAACATACTTTGTAAGCCTGAAACAAAAAACTAGACTATTGACCTCAATTAGCAAAATGCAAACTTATTGCAAAATGGATTTTGCTAAGAATTCGAGCTATTGATGTTAATAGGAAATAGCTTCACATTTTTTCATACAGATAAATATTATGTTCTTAGATCTTACAAATTCAGATCACATTTATCTATCTAATCTCTCAATATTTTAAATGACATCTTTTATATAGATCATTTCCCCACTTGAAGGTTCTAACAATATTTTAAAAAATTGCTTTTGAGTGGAAAATTACTTTTACATTAAACTGGATTTTTACATGAATGAATAAGTGAAAAAGAGAATTTATTTCAGAAGTTTATATATATATATATATATATATACACACACACACATACATATATATATATATATATATGTATGTATGTATGTCTGAAATATTGCAATCTGGTTTCCTAATTTTTCTTTAATCCCCAGATTGCAATTGATGGCCTTGAAGTCTTTGATCATAAGTAGAATTCTACTATTTGTCACATTTTTTTCTTCTTTTATAGATATGTATCGGTGTCTAATTTTATAACTAGACTTTAAATTCCTTGAAAGATAATAACATTATATATTTCTTATATTCTCTCTCAGAATACCTTAGACATAACTGGTACTTAATAAAAAATTTAGTGAATAAATGAATTGGTATATTAGTCTTCAATTTAACAAATGTTAAATAATTTATATCTACATGGAAATAAGAGAAATAGTAGTAGCATTTAGAGGCTATTTAATATCCTTGTAATTATGATAATAATAATTTTTGTTACCTTAGAACCTATCCCTCCTCAGCAACCTCATTAGAAGTTACTAAATCATTTTTTACAATCTGTTATACCCTATGATGGATTAAATTTAGCTCTAGCTAATAATTTATGAAAATAAAGAAATTTAATATGATATATATATATATACATATATATATAATTTTGAAGAAAGAATGCAAACTATAATCAATTATAATCTATTATTGGAATACTCATTTGTTTATCTAAACCATCTATTCCAGCTTTCTTCCAACTTATTCCAAAACACATTCTTTTATCATTCCTCATTTGTTGGTATCTAAAATTAATATCCAAAAAAAAAAAAAAAAAAAACCTTTTAGCAATTGAAGTGAATTAATCCACTGTCTGTTACTTGTGCATAGCTTGAATTCACATATAAAATATATAGTTCTGATGCTATTTATAAATATGGGAAAATGAGTTTGTTTTCTAGGTTGCACCTAGAAAGCTATGGCAAAAGTTATTATCATTTAATTTCATTTAATTCCTTTTGATAGTTCCATGATAAAATGAACTAACATATTTGAATACCCTAACTTGCTTATGGTAAAGTCAAAGAGATTAACATTATTTGCAAATTCTATCCAAATTCTGTTTTGCTCATAAAAACTTACCACTTACAACTTTTACTCTTTCTATTTAAATGACTTGATAAATCAAGTAAAAAATAAATCAAAGGAGACTTTCAGACCTCCAAGCAAAACTTGAAGAAAATAAAGGGAAATATAGCAACGTACATGAGAATAATAATTATTTTTACTTGAAGTATTATGATAGAAACACTATATAATTAATCAGAACAAACCAAAAGCTGAAACCTATTGATGTAGTGTATCTGAAAAGGTTTGGGTTTTTTTAAGGAAAAAATAATTAATAGGTTATCTTAATTTGCTATGATAAATACTTAACATTGTAATTAGTAATTTCATGTAATATATAATACAAAAACATACTCAAATTATTTTTACTCTTTAAAATCACCATCAAAAATATACGTGAATTGGCCTAATCTTTCTTTCCTCAGACTGTGCTATATTCACTAAAAGGAAAATTTGCCTCTTCATTATCATGTAAAATGAACCAAGATTATATAATTTCCACTACCAATAATTCTGGTTTATATAAAGAAATAATATGTAACTCTGTCAGCCTGGTAATAAGATGTGATTACTCCAATATTAGGGCACTGCATGAGGCACCCAGAGTTTGTGCTTTACCCATACTCACTATACTTTATTATACTTTTTAAAATAGCATAAATCTATAGTAATTTTGTGATCCTGTAACTTAATTTTATCATAGTGTAAAAAAAAATCTTGGTTTAAAGAACTGCTTCTTTACTTACCTTATGGTTCAAAATGAAAGACTCTTGTCAAGTTAAAGTGGTTATAACTATTGCATTATGTATTGTAGAATATATATATATATACATATATATACACATATATGTATATATATATATTCACATATATGTTTATATGCATACATACATATGTGGATATGTGTATGCATGTATTAACCACTTCAAGAATTTATCCAAGGCATATAGAATCTTCAAATACTTGGGAAAAAAAAAAGTTTAAAGACCAAGTCTTCATATATAGGGTTTTTTAAAATTGTCTGAGTTCAATAAAAGAATACCAAATGTTTGATTTGGTCATATACTATATTTTCCACTTTTCAATAGGTTCTTTTAGTATTTATAGATAAGTTCTTATTATATTGATGTTGTAAGTTGAAAAGAAAAATATGGCTTCACCTACAATAAATTATAGGAGATAATAATTACATATTACATTACAGTAGCTAATATATTAAGAACAAAATGAGACATTGCTGAATATAAATATTATGGTAATTGGAAAATATAAATTAATCATGAAAGAAAACTTATACCATTTCATGTCATGCACATTTTTCTATTAAGATGATCATTTTTACAGGGAATAAAAACATGCTTTTTTATTTTATGATAGATTAACACAATAACATGAAAATTTATAGCAAGCATTTATTATTTTTTTTTTACAATTTCCCTATTTCATTCAATGTCCAAGTGATTTTCATTAATTTGTTCTGCTATATATTTAAACAAATTTCATGTTAAATGTTACATGTCTTTGCATTACTGTAATCAATACATTTTCTATATTTTTAATGTTGACTGTCATATTGATGACTTCTTTTTACAATTTAGACAACCATAACAAATATTATTTCATATATTTAATACTTCCTCATCACATGAAAAATCAACAATTCAGTCTTTCTTAAGCTTTGTATAAATAATGCCACATAAACTAGAAACATCTACATGTTTTGATATCATGTAAACAAAACATCCAAGATGTCTGACTGAATTTTTGGAATTTCAATTACCTCTTTTGTCAATAAGTAGACAGAGTCTTAAATATTATTTAACTTGATGAAATATTATATTTTATTTATTATTCATAATCCTTCATTTTGTTAATCACCTGAAATGGACAAGTTATTCTTAGAATAGTGTTATTTTTTTTAAATGGTTGTTGAGGAGTCATCTTAATATCCTCTAACTCAACAACCAATTAAAAATGATGCTTATATAAAAATTCTGCAAAAATATTAAAAGCTATAGTGATATGACATATAATGTCATAAACTCTAGCTTATTTAATCAACTCATTCAAACAACAATTAAGTGAAAAGAAAGAAAAATCAGTGAAAGATACTCTGTGTAACTCAATTGACTGGTCAATAAAATAAAAATGATCAATCCAAGACAAACATAACTTTATTATTACTTAAAGTTATCTGAAAGCAATAATTATGTGATTCCTTCAAATACTGTGAAACTTTAAAGATGTTCTCATGTCTAAATTCTATGATTCTAACTACTGAAATTCAAAAGGAATGTCAAATTATAACTGATCAATTAAGTTTTATTAACATTTAAACATTGTTTGAATGACAAGATAGAAACTAATAAAATTGTAGAGGGCAAAATTCACTAGAGAAATACTATCAAGTCTAAGACTTATTAATTTAACAAAGCAAACTGAGGGAAATTGATCATGGTCTTTCAAAGTTTTAAACAAATTATAGAAAGGAAATTTTAAGTTAATTTCAGTGAGTAAAGTTCCATCTGTGATGACCATGTTTTATTTAAAATGAGCTATTTTATAATGATTTTAGATAAGGACATATGCAAAGAAATCAAGGGGAAACCAGAACAGGAAGAGAAATATCAGCAGCAGTAGCAGCAGCAACAACAACAACAACAACAAAAGAATGAAAATAAAACATGCTTTCAAATCTACACACAATACAGACTCTTCTTTTACAAAAAATAAAATTAAAATAAATATACAAACAACACACCGAGAAAACAGGAAGAATAAGTCCTTGGAGAAGGACAATTAGACATGCAGAGAAATGAGGATCTGTGTTTTGATGGGAACGTAACAGCTTGGGGCCTAGTTTACCTTCACTGTCTGACATGGCATGTTGGAAGTCATCCATGAAGATTGCAATATCCCGATCATAGCCTCCTCGAGTCCGTGATTCTTCCCTCATATGCTGCTGAACTTCAGGCAAAGAATGACTTGATCCAAATTGATCTCTGGTATCAGCAGATATTGGTGGCAGTGGTCCAGCTGCAGCTCTTGCCATTCCCATTGGTTGGCCAACAGGGCTCAAAGGACTTTCTTCTTCTGAGTTCTGAGCAACAATTGGTATTCTTCCTCTGCTCTGGCTAATAGGCAGACTTGTGGGCTTAGTTCTGCCAGAGGGTGTGACATGACTAAAAGCAACATCCAAAGCTTCAGCCTCTTGAGCCTTCAGTCTTAAAGAAGAGCTTGACGAATCTCTCTTTATGGATAAATCAAGTCCATAGACGGAAGATGGTCGAGAAGAAGGCCTTGATCTAGTGCCACTGCTATAAGGCTTGTCTGCCTCATCCTGTAATGCTGACCGGATTGTGGAACCCAAAGTGCCCAAGCCTGTTCCAAGGGATGAAGTAAGGGATGAACCTATGAATTTTTGTTGGTCTGTGATATTTTTCCTAAGGCCAAATGTAATATCATCCTGAAGAAGTCTTGCCCTGGAAGAAATGCCTCCAACTGATGGAGAGCTAGAAGTCATATAACTTGAGTAATCAGGTTCAAGGTCTCTGCTTTCTTGAATTGGTGAAAATTTTGACATTTTGGGGTCAATTAGTGATTTTTTATGCTTTGCTTGCTTTTGATAAAGGATTGCTGCTGGAAGTTGTTTTGCTGCCTGTTTTTCAAGTGTCAATCTACTAATGCTATATTTCTCTGATTTAGGGAAATGCCTATAGCTAGTGTCTGCATGGTAATAATGGGAAAGACCAGCGAGATGGTCTAAACTTTCAGCACCACGACGGAATTCCTGCTTGATCTGATGTTTGAGAAGTTTCAATTCATATGGATCATCCATTGGGTCTTCATCTGCTTTTACATAGGAATGTAGTCTAGAAGAAGTCTGTAAAGGTGCCAGAAAATCTGTAACTTCTTGGGTTCTGCGAGTCTCTGTTGTTTGAAGGAGGCGGTCAGTTTTTGTCAAATCCTTATCGTGAAGGCTAAATGCAGTACTCAGTGAGGCTGTTCCTTTAGTAAGCTCACCAATATCATCAATTAGAAGATAATTCCGTGGTGTGTGGTGTTCTATATCTGCATAGAAAGAATCTGCAGATATGCTTGAGATTGGACTGCCAGCTATGCTATTTCTTTCCTCTAAACCTATTCTTAAATCTAAACTATTATATTTACTACCAAGGTGGGACACTGCATAAGTATTCTCAGTAGAAACTGGTGCTATCATCAGCGGTTGATTTCGAATGACTTCATAATTAGATGTTATTTTAGGCTCCAAATACAATGTAGATTGCCTTGGTTTTTGCTGTATGACCATCATCTGAGATGGAAGTTGATAGGAAGGCTGTGGTGTTGGTGGAGGCTGTGTTTGTGGTGTGAAGGACATTGTGGCCACAGTTTGGAAGGTGGGCTGGGTCTGATAAGGGGAAACCTGCTGATGGTATAAAGGCTGCTGTTGGTAAGGAGACTGTTGGGTATACTGAGTTGGTGCTTGGGTTGGAAGAGCAGGGGAGGAGAACTGGTACTGGGTGTAAGGACTTGTTGGTGGAACTAACTGAGACTCTGTCTGTGTTTGGGGTGGCATAAATTGGTTAAATTCCGTTTGGGGGGCAGTTCTAGGTCTCTCCAAACCATGCTGACTTTCTATTCGGGTTGTCCGAGTGCTGCTTACTTCACTATCTGACATATAATCACGGTCCTCAGCTACTCCCTGGAGGTAGGCTCGCTCTCTCTTTTCCCTTTCCTTTAATAAAGCTTCTTTTCTTCGGTTGATTCCCATTTCTAAGTAACGCAACTTTGCATCTATCTCCTTTTCTTCCTCATCCAGTTCAGCTTGCTTCTTCCTGAGTTTTGCTGATTCCCTTTCCACAAGATCAAGTTCTCTATCTATATCCTGGAGGATTTTGGCTCTTGCCATTGTGTTAGTTCTGCAGATTCTTCTTCGGGAAACAGATCCCATAGTGCTGTATGCTGATGGGGTTCCTGAGGAAGTTTCTTCAGGAGGCGGATTTGGTAGTGTTCTCTTTACTTTCTTCTGGCTGCCAGAAGCAGTCATAGTCTGAGAGCCTTTGGTCTAAAATATAAAAGAAAAGGAGAATTGATCAGAAAAATGAAAAAATATCTATAACTGGCACTTAATTTTTTTCTTTTTTAAAATTTATTTGACAGCAATAATCAACTCCTTCATTCTTTATCTGGTTTCCTCATTCTACTTTATGTATTTCTATTTTGATCAAATGAAACTAATTGAAGCATACTACGTATTTTTTCTGTTGCTGAATACAGATGTGCATTATATTATCTGAAACATTAAAAAATTTTGTAAAATCAAAATTAAAATGTTATTGTGAAGTTTATATAGATTTCATTTTTAAAAGACAATATTTATTTATAATAACATTTAAATTAAAGCCATGCTATTTGTGTGTGTGTGTGTGTGTGTGTGTGTGTGTGGTATATGTGTCTGAAAAATTCATGTTATCATTCTAAAATTTAAATGTTTTGGTGAAAATTCAAATTCATCATTCAAAATAGGTGTGAATTTGAAATGGTGAGAATAAATTTGGAATGCTGCATCTAGTATGAATTATCCTAGCAATATATTCCTACTGAAATAATAGTTCAAAACATGAAAACATGAGATATAAGAGACTCCTTGATAAGAAAAGTATAGAATTGAATATAATAATATCATCTCATATTTATTTACTAAGCTAGGATTTCAAAGTGCTTTATAATATTATTATTTAATCTTTGGGACAAAGGCTATATACTCATTATTATCCCCATTTTATAGATGAATTGTCTCTCAGAGACAACGATTTACCTGAGAACACAAAATCAGTGAGTGGAAGTAAAGCTAGTAAGGAGCAACTAGCTTGTGCAGTAGATATAGTACTGGGCTTGGGATAAGGAAATTTAAATTTTCCTGAATTCAAATATGGTCTCAAATACTTGAGGCAAGTCATTTAACCTATTTGCCTTAGTTTCCTCATCTGTAAAATAAGCTAGAGAAGGAAATGGCAAACTAGTCCAGTAATTTTGCCAAGAAAATCACAAATGGAGTCATAAAGATTCAGACACAATTGACTAACAATAAACAACAAGGATTAGTATTCCAAGTCTGAGGTTGGAGTCCCTAAACAGTGTTCTATTATCTTGTTTTTCTGCATATTAAATCAATAGTTAGCCTTGATGTTTATGAAGTTTTTCTTGAGAAGATATTCTTATCCTAATGGTTTTTATATTTGCACAATGTTGCTACCTTAAGTAACTCTATATAAAACTTTTAATTAGAAAATTTTAAAATAGCAATATCAATTACTGAATCAGGAAAAGGAAGAGGAAGATTAAACAACAAGGAATAGAGTGAAGTGGGGTGGAAGTGCAGCTAATTATAATCTGCGCTATATGATAGTAAATTCTTATGAGAAATAAATGACTCTCAGGCTAAATTCTACTTTCAAAATTACCTAAACCAATATTTTTTATAACAGTGACCCACCTACCTATACGCAAAATTGAAAGAGTGAAGAGATATTACTTCTTATGATATGACTTTACCTGTAACTGTTTAAGTATTATAAAGAGTATATACAACAAAGAGAGAATACTCAGTCTATGGCAACGAGGAATTTTCTAATTAAAGGAAAATTAGGAAAGGCAAATCATACAAATAGGCAAACAAGGTAGAAATATACTTCCAGAAACAATAAGACAATTTCATAAATCATACACCTAAAATAATCCATAGAATACTTGAGTTAAAGAAATATTGTGGCTAATTCTTACTTTTCCTCCTTTTCTACAATAAATATTAATTGAGCAATCATTATGTGCAGTGGGATCATACCAGGCCTCATAAGGGACACAATGTTAAAATTGCCCTTTAGTCATTAAAGACTAAGTGAGAAATGTTAAGTACAAGCACCCCTAAGGCAATTCCTATGACAGTTTGTCTAATAGAAATATCATATCAACAAGCATTTACTAAGCACCTACCATAGCCCAGATGATGTACTAAACACTGAGAATACAAAGAATGGGAAAAAACAAACAAAAAAATTCCTTTCTTCAAAGAGTTCATAATGTAATTAATGTTTCACATTATTAATATGTAAGTATTCCCATCCCCAAATACAGATACATATATATGTTCACACAGAGGTAAATGCTACTAATAGTAAAGTTGTTTATGAATATTTGGTTTGAGGAAATGGATTGAATCATTTAAGGTTCCTGGATTTTAATTGCTATCTAGAGGAATAACATTGAAAAGTGAGAAGAAGAAATCAATTCCAAATAAACATTGTATTATATTTAAGGGAAAAGAAAACCAAATGCATAGAAAAAAACTTTGAAAATGGTATCATATTTTAACCTTTATTTTTCCTTTTTCAGAGTAAAGAAAGACAACTCAGGTCACTGAAGACTAGTCAACTTAGCACAGTATCTTGGGAGACTGTTAAGATGCGTCATCGAACAATAAACCGTAATCATCTGCAGTGATGGGCAGAGAAAGCAAAAGGTAGAAATCAATGTGGTTTTGTAAAGAGAAAATCATGACAGCCCAATTTAATTTCCTGCAATGATAATGCAAAAGGCCATGTAGATAAGGAAAAAGCAATAGATGTAATCTTGTCTGCAGCAAGTCTTTTTATTCTGTCCTGCATGACATTCCCATCAACAAGTTAAGAAAATATGGTCTCAGTCACTTAAATGTTAAGTGGTTAGGGAATTCCTCAAAGGATTTCATTTAAGGAAAAAATAATGTTATTCATGGTTTAGCATCAACATGGAAAGACATATGGAATCCAGATCCTTAGGGATAAATCATTGCTTTGTACTAATTTGATATCTCTGGTATGTATTTGGATGACAAAATTGTGTATTCTCATTAAAATTAACACTTATTAAAAACAATATCTTTGAGACAATATAATCAATCAGAGGGAAATAAAAAAATGAGACTCTTCTCTAAAACATTTCATAATCCATGTGTAGAGATAACACAAACTCATATGTAAAAATCATTTAACTTTTAATAGTAGAAAAAGTAATAGGAAGGATGTCTGGACTAGAAGTCATATGATCTGGGTTCTAATGTTGGCTAAAAGCTGGGACCTTGAACTTTCTTACATAAGTTATGTAATTCACCTTGGTTGTAAGCTACACAGTTGTAGAGTTGTCAAGAACTCAGAGGATATCTAGTCACACTAGTCCAAGAAGAATCCCCATTAAAATAAACATGACATAAGTCATCCAGAGTTTGTTTTAAAATTTCTAATGGAGAATCCATTGCCTCCTGAAACTGATAATTGATTTTTTTATAACTATTACTGTTAGGAAACTTCTTTTCACATCTAAGTGAAATTTATGTTTTCTCTCACAATCTAAATATAACAAATAGAATAATTATTCCAGATTATAACTCTTCAAATATTTGTAGATAGTTATCATGTGCTACGCAAAGTTTCTCTTCAAGTAGCATGATCCTTTGGATGTTCTACATCTTATCTCCCACCCCCTTTTTTTAGATCTCTTATGGGATGCATGCCTAGTAATGGTATTATTAGGTCAAAGGGTGCCCATGATTTTATAGACCTTTGGGCATAGCTCCAAAATGATCTACAGAATGGTTGAATCAGTTCACAATTCTACAAACAATTCATTAATGTCTCAACTTCCCCAACAGTTATAATTTCCCTTTTCTGGTCCATTATCTAATCTAATAAATATGAGGCAATACCTCAGAATTGTCTTACTCTGCATTTCTCCAATCAATAGTGAGAGTATTTTTTTTCCATATGGCTATAAATGGCTTGATGAATTAATCTGAAAATTGTTCATATCTTTTGATCATTTATCCTGGGGAGTGATTCCTATTTTTTATAAGTTTGACTCAGTTTACCATATATTTCAGAAATGAGATGAATATGCTCTCTTATTACCCTTCCCCTTTTTTGTATCCCCTTCCCCTCTTATAGAGTAAGTTACTTTTCTATAGCTATATTGTTATTTTTTCTTTGAGCCATTTTTTAGGAGAGTAAGATTCACTTACTTTCTCTATTTTACTGAATGTCTACTTTTGTCCCTGAAGGATTATACTCAGTTTTGTTGGGTAGGTGATTCTTGGTTGTGATCCAAAATCCATTGCTCTCCAGAATATCATTTTGAAGTCCTCTGATCCTTTAATGTAGAAGTCACTAAATCTTGCTTATTCCTGACTGGGGTTACACTATATTTGAATTGTTTCTTTCTGGATGTTTACAATATTTCCTCCTTGACCCAGAAATCCTGGAGTTTGGCAATAATACTCCTGGTAGTTTTCATTTTGGGATCTCTTTCAGCAGGTGATCAATGGAATTCCAGAGGTAGAGCCAAGATGATAGAGTAAAACCACATGAAATCAAGTCTCTCAGCAGAGTCTGAAGGGATGAAACTACTCTCCAGTTCAAGACAGACTGGGAAAACTTCAAGAAAGGTCAGTTTCACTGAGGTGAAAATGATGTTTAGCTCAGGTAAGACAAATTCTGGTAAAAGCAGTGAGAGGATCTTAATCACAGTAAATCTACAATTAAGTCCCTTTGGTCCTGGCTCAGTAGAGGAGCAAATCAGTGAAACAGCTTCCAGTATCAGCTCAGAAGGCAAACTCTAGGAAATCAAGCTATTTTCTGGAAAGAACAAGCAAAGTTACCCCCTGCAAACAAAAGGGACCCCTGTTCTCAAAGCCAAGGTTTAGAACTATACAGGACACGTGGGACAATGCCACTTTTGCCTCAGGAGCAGAGCTTGGCCATAAAAGTAAAAAAAAATAAAATAAAAAAAGAGGAAATACCAAAAGAAAAGAAAAGAAATGAACAAGAAACAGAAAAGAACCTTGACCAGGGAAGACCAAAACACTCACTCAGATGAGAACAAAATGTCCACAGAAGAAGTCTCAAAAGAATAATATGAATTGGTCTCAAGCCCAAAGAGGTTTCTTAGAAGTGTTCATAAAAAAAATTTTTTTTAAAGAAAAATAATAGAAATGAGAGGCATGCATGAGAAAAAAATACAATTGGTCAAATGCAAAAAAAAAAAAAAAATCCACTCAAGAAAGCAAAACCTTCAAAATTAGCAATAACCAATTAGAAAAAGAGATTAAAAAAATGAAGAAAAGCAGACATTAAAAACCAGAAGAGGACAAATAAAAGCTAATGACTGTATGAGACATCAATAATTAGTTGAACAAACCAAAAAGAATGAAAATAATGAAAGAAAATGTGAAATATCTCATTAGAAAAATAGCCAACCTAGAAAATAGATTCAGAAGAGCAATTTAAAAATTATTAGTATATCTGATGGCCATAACCAAAAACAAAACAAAACAAAAAACCCTGAACAGCATTCTTTAAGAGATCATCAAGGAAAACCACCCTGCTAGTCGAGAAACAGAAGAGGAAATATTCATTGAAAGAATCCAACAATTATCTTGAGAAAGAGATACTATAAAGGAAAACCCCAAGGAAGATTGTTGGGAAATTCCAAAACTCCAATCTACAATTCAGATATCAAGGAGCAGCAGTCAGGATTGCACAGAATCTGGCAGTTTTTACAATAAAGGATCAGAGGATCTGCAGTATCATATTCTGCATGGCAAAGGACTGAAGATTACAACCAAAAATTAACCACCATCTTTCAGGGGAGACAATGGAGCTTCAGTGAAGTAAGAAACTTTTAATCATTTCTACTGAAAAAATAGAACTAAACAGAAAATTTAATCTTCAAACATAGAACTGAAGAGAAACACAAAAAGGTAAACAGGGAGGAAATGTATATTACTTAAAAATTAAACTGTTTATATCCCTAGAAGGGAAAACGATATCTGTAACTTTCAAGAACTGTATGTCACTAGGGCACATAGAGAGGGACATCACATGGACAGAGGGTGAATGGACTTTGATGTGATGACATCAAAGAAAAAGACTTTGAAGGGTGGGAAAAGGTCAGTACTGAAAGAAGAGGAAGGGGAAATAGGAAGGAACAAATTGAATTACATGAATAGGCACAAAAAGGAAGAAGTGAGAGGGCTGAATATTGTTTGAAGCCTACTCTGATCAGTTATAACTAAATATTATAACTATTAACTAAATCATCCAGTTGGGTATAGAAATTTATTTAACCCTTATAAAAAAAAAAAAGTAGGAGAAGAAATAAGAAAGAAAAGGGAGGGGGGGAAAGGAGGGCAGAAACACTAGAAAACAAAGATAAGACAATGGGGAAAGGGGGATAGAAGATAAAGTAGTGGGTACAGTGGGTCAACAAATACTATTAAGAGAAGGGGAGAAGGGTAGGATGAGATAAGGTAGTGGGTGGGATGGATCAAAAAAAAAGAAAACACTAGTAAGGGCAGAGTGGAAAGAGAGAACAAAATTATATACAGGGGAGAAAATAGGACGGAGAGAAATACAAAACTAGTATATCATAACTGTGAATGTGAATGAGATGAACTCTCCCATAAAACAGAAGTGAATAGCAAAATGAATTAAAAAACAGAATCCTATAATATGTTGTTTACAAGAAACACATTTGACATAGAAATACACATACAAATATAGGTTAAAGACTGGAACAGAATTTATTATGCTTCAGCTGAAATTAAAAAAAAAAAAAAAAGGAATCAAGCCATTCTCCAATTGATAAATGGTCAAAGGATATGAACAGACAATTTTCAGATGATGAAATTGAAACTATTACCACTCATATGAAAGAGTGTTCCAAATCACTATTGATCAGAGCAATGCAAATTAAGACAACTCTGAGATACCACTACACACCTGTCAGATTGGCTAAGATGACAGGAAAAAATACTGATGAATGTTGGAGGGGATATGGGAAAACTGGGACACTGATGCATTGTTGGTGGAGTTGTGAACGAATCCAACCATTCTGGAGAGCAATCTGGAATTATGCCCAAAAAGTTATCAAACTGTGCATATCCTTTGATCCAGCAGTGTTTCTACTGGGCTTATATCCCAAAGAGATACTAAAGAAGGGAAAGGGACCTGTATGTGCCAAAATGTTTGTGGCAGCCCTGTTTGTAGTAGCTAGAAACTGGAAAATGAATGGATGCCCATCAATTGGAGAATGGTTGGGTAAATTGTGGTATGTGAATGTTATGGAATATTATTGTTCTATAAGAAATGACCAGTAGGAGGAATACAGAGAGGCTTGTAGAGACTTACATAAGCTGATGCTAAGTGAAATGAGCAGAACCAGGAGATCATTATATACTGTAACAACGATACTGTATGAGGATGTATTCTGATGGAAGTGGATTTCTTTGACAAAGAGAAGATCAAATTCAGTTTCAATTGATCAATGATGGACAGAAGCAGCTACACCCAAAGAAAGAACACTGGGAAATCAATGCAAACTGTTTGCATTTTTGTTTTTCTTCCTGGGTTATTTCTACCTTCTGAATCCAATTCTCCCTGTGCAACAAGAGAACGATTCGGTTCTGCACACATATATTGTATCAAGGATATACTGCAATATATTTAACATATATAAGACAGCTTGCCAGATAGGGGAGGGGGTGGAGGGAGAGAGGGGAAAAATTGGAACAGAAGTGAGTGCAAGGGATAATGTTGTAAAAAATTACCCTGGCATGGGTTCTGTCAATAAAAAGTTATTATAAAAAAAAAAGGGGGTAGCAATTCTGATCTCAAAGCAAAAGTAAAAAATAGATCTTATTAAAAAGAGATAAAGAAGGAAAGTACATTTTGATAAAGGGTACATAAATAATGAAGTAGTAACTATATTAAATATATATGCATCAAGTGGTAGGGCATATAAATTCCTAGAAAATATATTAAATCAATTACAGAAAGAAATAGATAGCAAGACTCATTAGTAGGGGACCTTAACCTTCCCCTTAATTACAAAATAAACAAGAAAGGAAGTGATCAGTGAATTCTTTCAATTTCTATTTGACCCTTTGGTTGTAGAACATCAAGATATTTTTCCTTAATAATTTCTTGAAAGATGATGTCTGGACTCTTTTTTGATCATGGCTTTGTCATAGACTGACAGTTCTTAAGTTATCTCTCCTAGACCCATTTTCTACGTAGGTTGTTTTTCTAATGAGATATTGCATTTTCCCCCCCATTTTTTCATTCTTTTGGTTTTGTTTTATTATTTTTGATTTCTTATAAAATTATTGGTTTCCATTTGCTCAATTATAATTTTAACACCATGTTATTTTTATCTAATTACTTGCAAAGAAAAACTTTAACATTCATTTTACAAATAATTTTGGGTTCCAAATTATAGATGACTTTTTAAAGTATTAACAATACTTTATTTTCCCAAATATATGTAAATATACTTGTCAACACATTCATTTTTGCAAAACTTTATAGTCTAAATTTTTCTCCCTTTTTCCCTGACCTCCTCTTTTCCCAAGATAGTAAGCAATCTGATATATAGGTTAATTATGTGTAATACTTTTAGACATATTTCTATATTTATCATGTTGTACAAGAAAAAAAAATGAGGAAAAATAACCAAAAAGGTGAAAATTCTATGCTTTGATCCAGATCCATATTCAGCCTCCATAGTTCTCTCTCTCTCTGGATGTAAATGGCATTTTCCATCCCAAGTCTATTGGAATTGCCTTGAATCAACTCATTGCTGAAAAGAGCCAAATTCATCACAACTGATCATCACATAATCTTCTTGTTACTGTGTATAATGTTCTCTTTTTTCTGCTGACTTCACTCAGTATCACCTCATTTGGTCTTTCCAATCTTTTCTGAAAGCAGCCTGCTCATCATTGCTTATAGAAAAATAATATTCCATTACCTTCATATATCATAATTTATTCAGCCATTCTTCAAATTTTTAGTTTCTTGCCACTACAAAATATTTGCATATGAGTCCTTTTCCCTTTTTTATTATCTGTTTGGGATATAGACCTAGCAGTGAGACAGTTATATCAAAGGGTATACACAATTTTTATAGCTCTTTAGGCATAGTTCTAAATTCCTTGCTAAAATGGTTGAATCACTTCACAATTCTACCAACAATGCACTAGTGTCCTAGTTTTCCCACATTGCTTCCAACATTTATCACTATCTTTTCCTGTCATCTTATCCAACCTGAGATCAATTCTAATTTTTAAAGAATTATTTTCCTCAATGAGCTTTTGTACTTCTTTTCCCATTTGGATAATTTTGCTTTTAAAGGCATTTTTCACCTCATTATATTTTTGTACTTAAACTTTCATTTCTCTTCCCAATTTTTCTTTTATCTCTTTTAACTTGATTTTCAAAATCCTTTTTGAGTTTTTCCATGGTCTTTGACTAATTTTTATTTTTCTTGGAGGCTTTGGATGCATGAATTTTAAGTTTGTTATTGTCTTCTGAGTGTGGGTTTGATATTTCTTGTCACCAAAGTAACTTTCTGTGGTCAGTCTTCTCTTGTTTGCTCATTTTCCTAGACTATTTCTCAGCTTTTAACTGTTTGTTAAAGTATTGCTCTTTTTACAGTGTAGAGAATTCAGTGTCCCAAGCTTCAGGAGTCTTATGCAGCTGTTTTTACAAACCCTTTTAGGAACCTATCAGTTTTCACTTCTTCAATGATGGTATGATTAAGGAGAACTGTGTTTACTACTTTTCTGACCTGTGCTCTAGTCAGTGAGTGACTACAAACACTCTTTTATACCTTGGGACAGTGAGCAGGGTCTTGATCCATTGGAGTTAAAAGCTCTAATATGCTAGTGCTCCTGCTCACTCTGGGGCCGTGAGCCAGTACCACAGTCTGGATGGGCACAGACCTTTGGAAGACACCTCTGCTGCTGCTACCCCCTATGCTGATTCAGGGGCTCCCAATGATCACTCTTAGTTTGCTGGGGCTGACACTGAGCTTCACTCCCACCCTGGGGCAAATGACCTTTGGTGCTGAACTTTTAAGTTGTCTTCAGCTGGAAAATTGTTCCAGTTCATCTTTTTATGGGTTCTGATGCTCCAAAATTTGTGTAGAGTCATTATTTAAAGGTATTTGGAGGAATTTGAGGGAGAGTCCCTGCCTTTACTCTTTGTTTCCCCCCCACACCTCCATTCTATATTTTATCAATGATATTCCAAGATGTTATGCCTACATATGTGGTCTCATTAGGGCAGAGCATATCACTTTCAACTTCTAAAATCTATGGCTTTATTAATGGAGGATTCTCTGTGATCATAGCAATCTATTGATTCATGATGATCTGGAAGTTCCTTAAACATTCAACTCTTTAAAAAGTGAACTACTGTGTCACCATGCCTTCTCCATTTTTGTCTTATGAGTGTAACTCTAGATTTATGCACACCAGGATGAACTAGGGAATTTGTCACATAAACTTTCTTTTTGACTCATGCTTCCAGCTAAATTTTTCTTTTTACACATAAAAATTTGACTTACATTTATCTAAAGAAACAAATGCTTTGAGCTCTCATGGAAATACTTTAAAATTTATTAAAGATAGGAAAGCTTTATCTAATAACAACATCTACAATAACTAATACTTAAGTTATAAAACTTGTAAAATATGTATATATGTATATGTGTATATATATATATATATACACACACAGTAGTATGTGTGTGTGTGTGTCTATATATATATATATACATACAACTATATATTATATATACATATCTTTTTTGTTTTCATTTGATCTTTACAATCATTTTTCAAAATAGGAGTTAGATTATAGCCATTTTATAGGAATTACTGTCAAGTGATTTGTTCAGTATCATACAACTAGTAGATATCTGAGCTAGGTTTGTTCTCTGATCTCCAAGTTTTAGCCACTTTACCACCTTGTAGAATATACAAAAGATTCAAATCTTGGCCCATAATAGTCAAGCCAGCTCCTATTCCCAGTCTAGTGTGCCTTAATTTCCAGAAGGAGCTACATAATGATCCATATTTATAGCATTATCCTTAATTTGAAATCCTATCATAGGAAGTAAAACACTCCAGAATGTTAAAGCATCAAACAACCCTCCCTTGTGATTAGTCCCACTCCTACCAGGAACCTATAGAATGTTAATCACTATGAGATTGAGTCCATAAAAGGAAAGCACTAGAAACTAGAAATTTCACTCCTTTCTTAGGACCTGGTACTACTTCTATTCATTATAGTATCAGTGAAGATCAAGGTCTAGATTTGTTTCTCTAATTCTTCACAGCTCCTTATGTATAGCTCCTAATTATTCAAGTAATTCTTCTATCATTTTACTACTGTTGCTTAGCTCACATTAATTAGCTTAAGCCAGCTTAAAGATAAGCTTACTTATCTTTGGGTTTATATGTACTCTAAAGCACATATACCATAGTATATATGGTTCCTTAATGCATACAGTTCCATGAAGGGAACTTGCAGCTTTATATTCTTTCTTCCAGTGAACCAGTCTATGTATATTCAATCTCCTAGCTCAGTATATTTGTCTTTACTATACATTTTAAATGCATATTTGAAGGGTGAAGCCTGTGTAAATGAAATGGTCTTGAATCACTCAATTTTCCTCAATGGATATTAATGGAGTAAGTACATAAGGCAAGGAAATGTTACTCTAAAAGTTAACCTTGTACCACAGTTCTAGGTATCTCTTTAGGTATTAAGGCGATTTTAATAGTTTCTCTTATCTCACTCAATGAACTGGTAACATTTTTTAAATTTCCAAATATATACATGCATGCACATATGTATATATATATATATGTATATATATATGAATATATATATACACACACACACATACATACACACATATAATATTTCTTTACATACAGAGCTGAATATACTAGTATAAATAGGTAATAGTTGTTTTCAAGAATTTTCTATTTTTCTAAGAGATCCTGGTAAACTATAGAAAAATGTGATGGGAGGAACTACGGAAAAAAAATAATTTTAAAATGCCTTGCAAAAAAGTAAAAAAAGAAAAAAAAAAAGACCAGCAATAGTAAGAAGACTAAAGAAAGGTAGAAAGTATTTTTCATATGAAAGGTCAGATGCTACTATTTTCTTAACTAGTCAAAAATCATGAGATTGTATTATAGTTTGCTACTGAAGATGAAAAGAACAAGCAAAGGATTATCTTCATTAGGAGAATAATCTTGCATTATTAATCAGTGGTAGATTACCAATGACTGTCAGTGAATCATGATTGACTCAAAAAGTAATCACCATTTAAATATATATATATATATATATATATATATATATATATATATATATATGTATGTATGTATAATCTCCTAACATTTAATGTCTATAGAACTAGTGAAAAGAAAATCTAGAAGTCTCAAAGTAAAGATAGTTAGTGATTATAAAACCAGTATTTTAAGGTAATCATGCAAAGTCAAGTGGTAGAGATATAGCCTAAATTTCTATTCATTTAAAAATGCAAAATTTGGAACAGAAGGTTTTTCAAGGGTCAGTGTTGAGAAATTACCCATGAATATGTTTTGTAAATAAAAAGCTATAATAAAAAAATTAATGCATGTATCGCATTCTATATTTCAGCAATGACATTACTTAGCTTTAAGCTTTCCCTTTATACATTGCTTGTCCATAGTTTTCTTCCCTGCAAGCAGTTTGCTCTGAGTTGGGCAGTCAAGCAGAAAACTAGTTTCTTCCTCACTAAACTGAAGTATTACATATGTCAGACTGAGAGACTCATAATCTTATTCTTCTGAAGGCTGCCAAAAGATAGTTGTTGTTGTTGTTGTTGTTTTTTTATGAACCCAAAACCTTTTGATAATTGAAGAATTTAAAAATTAATTTTTCTTCATTTAATTATTTATTCATAATGAATCAAATCAGATAGCCAAATTTCCAAAGAATTGAGATGGAATAGGGCCAAATATCTTATCTATACAAGCTATTTTAATTTTTTCCCCTCTGAAATGACTAAAACCTAAGAAAATATAGTCACTTTCTTGATTAGCAACTTTTTTTTTTTTTTGCCATAGATATAACATATATGAATAAAATTCCTTGAGGAAACCTATCCTATTCCTTATAAAATTCTTGGGACTTCTGGCGAATGTTATATTTAAAATGTATCAGCCCAAGTCATTTTCCTGGCTTATTATAAAAGATAGCTTCAATCCAGAAGGAATTCTATAGGTATAGTTAATTTTAATGATGTGCAAAATTCTCCAAAAAGAGAGTGTATCTGCCTGTTTTTGTTGTTCTTCAGTTGTTTGTCTTATCTGAATTTTTATGACATTTGAGGTTTTCTTGGCAAAGATACTAGAGTGATGTGCCATATCCTACTCTAGCTTATTTTACAGATGAAGAAATTGAGGCAAATGGAATTAAGTGATTGCATAGGGCCACATAATAAATGACTAAGGCTAGATTGGAACTCATAAAGATTAGTCTTGCTGACTGCAGATTGGCACTCTATCTACTATATCACCTAGCTGCTTTAAGAGGAAAAAATAAAAAGACAACAGAACCACAGAAAAAAGAGCTAAATATATTTGTTCACTATTCCTCTACATACTTGATTCATTATTAATTCTCATCTTTGTACATTGCATTGTCAACTGTACTAATCTTAATCCTCTATTATTTGTCATTTCTTTCTTTAAAATGAAATGTTAACAATCATCCTGAATCATCAATTACTTATTGATTTATTTTGCTTATTTCTTAACACATTATTTATGCTATATTGACTCAATTATTTAATACTAATTCAACTACTACTTTGCAAGTGCCTCAAATCTCTTTCATACATACACACACACAATATATGATGATTAATCTCCTATACTAATACTTCATTACACATGAAAGGATAAAATAAATTCCTTTTAAATGAAAAACTTCACAATTCTCATGGTTAGATAGTTTTACAATGTGTGTACAATGTTATAATAAACTTAATGAAATTTATAGTATGTGGCATTTAAAATATGATTTGAGTTTCATGAGATCAGTTTGCCTTCTTTTCTCTATTCCAAAAAAAAAGATAAAGAAAAAATTATCACACTTAAGTTAAATATTTTCATGTTTGATATATTCTAAAGGAAATACAAATTGAGGAGGCAACAATGCTAAATTAATATTTTCCAGGACTCATATTTGAGTTGTTAGATTAAGCTTTTTCAAAACCCATCCAAGACATTTATTGTGTCCTCTGCAAAGTATTGTATTAAGATTTGATTTCTTAGCATTAACTATCAAATATTTATGTTCTAGTCTTGAAAATAATACTATATCAACTAACTGAATTTTCACTGATGGCCCTCCTTTCGTAGAATGCAATATCTCCTCACATCTGCCATGACTTCTCTAGTCCCTTCAAGGCTCAGCTAAAAATCTCATCTTCTACAGGAAAACTTTTGTGATTTCTATTAATTCTAGAAATTTTCCCTTTGTTGATTATTTCCAGTTAATCCTGTATATAGTTTGTTATTTATTATACAGTTATTTGCTTGTTGAGTCCCCCAGTAGAATGAGATCTCTTTGAGGACGAGAATTGTTTTTCAGGTGTTTGTTGTTTATTTGTTCGCAACTGCAGAATTTAAGAGTCTTTGGAACATAGTATTTGTTTAACTAATGCTTGCTGATTAATGATTGACTGATTACAAAGTTTTCATTTGCCAAATTCAGAAATGGAGGCCCCAAGCAAATGTACTTGACCAAGGTCAAAGCTTAAACTGAGATTATCAGACTCAAAATTCATTGTCCTTTCTATTTTACTACATACCTCACTTCTCAGGAACTAAAAAGTTAGAGGACTATTTTAATACTGAAAATAAAATCCATAAAACTTTAAGTAACTGTGTAAAGTCAATCAATAAATCATATCTTCTGAATAAAAGGTAAGCTGTATTAAATAAATATATTTTACAAAAATATCTAAAATGCCAATGTTACATTTTTTTAAAATATCTGATTTACTTAGAATTTAATTATCTACAACTTTTTGATTATTAATAAATTCTTAATATAGGAGGAGATTATATCTTTACTTTTCTTGGAACACTACATTTTTATCTATTTTAACTGTGTTCCAAACTTTTTATTTATTTGCTTATTCTTTAATCTTAATAGGTATCTTACTTTAAAGAAAAAATTTCCAGAGGATATAATCAAAAAATCTAGTAACATATAATTCCTTAAGAAAGGAGCTGCAGACAACTGCAGGGAATGTACCGTTTACTATGAACCTCAAGTAATTGAAAATATTGGATTTAGAACTATTGAATTACTTCCTTTTCAATTTATTTTCCCAAAGCTAAACTTCAAGTTCACATTAATTTGCTATTTACTTTTTTGGACATAATTTCCCCATATGAATGTATCAAAATATACAAACAGAAGGCAGACTCAATAGGATTGTAGGCTCTTAATCAGAAAGGCAAGATGTGAATCTGAACTCTGCCAGTTCCTGGCTTTATGGTCCTAAGTAGATTGAACTTCAATTTGCATTATAAAATATAATAGCAGTAAAATATAATACCTGTAGGATCTATTTTACATGTGTTTATGAGGCTTAAATGAAATATTGTATGTATGAAAAGTCCTTGGCAAAACTAAAAGAGCTATGTAATTATACATGTAATATATGTAATTAGTTAAATTATAGTTTAAGAGTTATATAAAGGTAAATTTCTCAAAACAATGGACTTTGTTAGCTGAAATGACCTTCTAGATCATTCATTTTCATCCCTCATTTTCCACAAGAGGCAACTGAACCTGAGAAAGGTTAACTTTTTCCCCAAAGTTAAAGACACTGAGTTTAGATACATAAGTATCTTGGTCCCCAATTTGGCTTTAACAGCCAAGTATTTTGTGAAATTTATAGAATTTTATTTTGTGAAAAATATAGAATTAGATGAAAACTTGCAAATCATCTTTTAAATTTCAGGGTGGACATCTTAATTTACCTTTAGTAATCCATCACTGAGAAGCATTAATTAGTGCTTACATGTTTCTTAATATTTCATTGATTCAATTCAACAATAGCCATTCAGTGATTTTTCAAGTCAAATCTTTGCTTGGCACTGTGGAGAACACAATGATAAAATCTATCAAAATTTTGCCTAAGGAAAAGATACAACAGATAAGTATACAAAAAAATATAGTATATGCTAAATGGAATAAGATGTGCAAAGAAAATGTATACAAATTCAGAAGAAGAAATCAATTTGTGTTGGAGGGAACAAGGAAAGCTTATTATTGCAAGAAAAGTGAATGAAAACCCTCAGTAGGACATTTTAGGGGGAAAGGAGGTGATGTCAGGACAGAATCAAACCAGAAATGTTAACTACAAGATATTTAAACAGCTTGTTGAGGAAAGTTATAAAATATGAAGAAATGTTCATTGTATAGGAAGGAACAATACATAGAAATACTGTACAACTTTTCATTTACTAACATATTTTAATTATCTTAATATTTTTCTCTGTGCCTTAGAGTGACTTCCATAAGTATTTGGAATTATAGAATCTTAGAATTAGAAGTTTGTCTCAAATTTAACTCCTCATGTACCAACTACCAGTATGCCAAGAATCAGGCACGATTTTGCCTAAAAGCTAAATCACTTTTTGCTTTAGCAACTTTATTTACAATGCACTCTATTTTTTGAGGCCTTTGTATAGCTACTATGTATAAATATGTCATTGAGAATTCACATTGGCTTCTGGATGCTGGCTGGATGCTGGATTCTTGGAGAAGATAGTCTCATTCAGCCCTGGGATCAAACCATGGATCCATTTGGTCCCAGTAAATATCTCCCTTTCAAATAAAATATTAAAAAAAACTCTCTAATCTCTATCTTGCCTCAATTTCTCGGGCATTACAATCTCACCTTTATTAGCTAATAATTCCTTATATTTTAATATCCATTAATGTTATTTAGAACTGTGATCTTTATTGACTAGTCCAGATTAATTACCATATTATTAATGTCCTTCTAAAGTGTAGTCTATCAACTCTGCACAGAAATGCCATAGGTTATTTAAAGATTATATCAATCATTTAAACATAAAGAAAGCAGATGGGGAAAAAAAAAAACAGAAGCAGAAAATACTTCAGTGCTCCTTTTTGCTTCATCAGTTGAATAAATACTTTCAGTTGGTCAATGTATAAATCCCTCATAAGGGATAATTATATGCCACATCATTTATATGCTATACATGAAATAGAGAAAAGCTAGTTGGCTTATATAGTAATAAAACCTATGA
This sequence comes from Antechinus flavipes, assembly GCF_016432865.1. NCBI lineage: Eukaryota > Metazoa > Chordata > Mammalia > Dasyuromorphia > Dasyuridae > Antechinus > Antechinus flavipes. Next base: position 154,644,201 of record NC_067402.1, read on the forward strand.
TCTTAGATTCATTAGTGTTCTAATAAGCCACAGAGTACCATACATCTAGTTAAAATTTGTGAATTGGCATCAGAAGACTTCAATTTGATCCATCAACCATTTATTTAAGTACCTACTATAAGTAAGCATAGACTGAGATGTAAGGGCCATAATCAAAGACCAATTTTTAAAAAATCCTTTTATGTGCCTGATATTGTGATAAGTGTTTTACAAATATTATCTCATTTGTATCCTCACAACAACCCTGCAAGATACAGACTACTTTGATAGTTATTTTATAGTTGAACAAACTGTTCAGAGGTTAAGTGACTTGCCCAGGATTACATGCACATAGCATCTGAAGCTGGATTTAAACTCAGTATTTTCCTCTCCTAGACCTAGCACTCTATCCACAACACCCAAGTCTTGCCCCACAAAGAAACCAATAATCAATTACAACTTTTACACAATTTTTTTTTGGTTTGTTTTTTTACACAGTGCTTTAAGACAAATATATTTTCTCATTTAAGCCTTATAAGAGCCCTGTGAATTAGGCAGTATAAATACATTGTTCATTCCTCTTTTATAGTTAAAAAACTAAGGCAAAGAGGGGTTAAATAAGATGTTAAGAAAGTCGACTTAGAAGCTAATCCCAAAGCATGCTATCCACTGTGAAGGTGCCTCAAGCTTTCAATCCAGTAACAAATTAAGATATACATACAAAAAAAAAAAATAATAACATGACATAACATAATGTGGTAAATAAAAAAGAAATAAAGTTAAATTTTGATGAAAAATGTGGAGAAACAAATTACTTTCAGATTGGAGTCAAGGGTTGGGAATTAAGGAAAACTTGCTACTTTAATTAGTATCCAGAATAGATGGTAAAGGAAAGGAAGGAATTTACTAATCAAAGAAGGGGAGAGGAAATGTTTATTGAAAGTGTGACAGATGTCTAGCAAAAAGAAGAAATCAGAGAAGGAAATGTAATGAAGAAAATGAATGTAAGTATATAGAAGTCCAGGTGGTTTGGAACATAGCACACAAAAAGAGAAGTTGTAAAGCACCAAGTCATAAAGGTTGTGTGTGTTAGAATAATGATATTGGGGCTATAGCAGAGAGAGAAGAGAGGAAAAAAAAAACCTTTAAGACGAAAGAATTATGCAACTGTAGAACTGGGAGTTTGATCTGGATCCCTATAAAGTTCTTTGGACATTCTGAGAATTTTGAATGACACCTTGATCACTGAAGTGTCATCAAGCATGCTATAGTCATGCCAGATTAACTCTTTTTCTTTCCACCCTAACAGGGTTAATAAATAGTCTAGTAGAGCAGAGAAATTTTTCAGATATAGCATTCCCAGATTGGAACAAAGCATTTGAAATATATATCTATATATTATGTATGAGAGGGAAATTCTAAATCAGATCCAGGTATGAAATTCTTAGGGTCAATTATCAATTGTGTTAAATTTGGGTAGGGAGAGTTTTTTTTTTTTTTTTAATTGGGACCACAAATTGTGTACATACACAGATGGTAGGAGGAGAATCAAATGATAACTAAGGAGGAAGGAGCAAGAATTAGTTTAGACTGAGGCTACAGTTATTGAGTCAAAAACTGTAAACCTTATCTGCCTGACAGAGTTAATATGATGAAAAAGTATGAGTTCATCAGTCTTATATGCTTTTATGGGCATTAAAATCACCAAGCCTAAGGGATATCACATGGGAGTCCTGTCATATAATTATAATATCAAACAAATATACATTTGATAGTTATCACAGACTGAAATGGATTGATCCTGAATTTATCAGAAACATGTTTTCCTGAAAACATAACAAGAAAGGAATGAAAAAGTTACAGGCTAATAATGCCAAATGTGTTAATGCTTTAACTAAGGCGATAAAGGCTCATTGCCGCAAAGTCTTGGAATCCAAATTCCAAGAACAGATATACTATAACTAAAGACCTGTAATAATCTACATTGATTAGAATTCTTCTGGAAAATGATGTTCGGTTCTAAGCACTACACTTGAGGAAATAGAAAAAGTTTGGATTTGATATAATATATCTCTGTGAGGGCAGGGATTATTTTATTTTCATATTTGTAGCCCCATTGTCTAAAACAGAGCCTGGCACATAATAGGTGGCACATTGAATAAAAAGTCATTTATTGCTCAATCTAAATGTGGGTCAGTTGAATAGAGTGAAAAATTTCTTTTGAAAAATAAAAAAAAATTAGGGAAAACATAATACCTGTGTTCAATGTCACAACATTTTTTAAGGAGTCAGATAAGTAAATACTGCTGCTAATGAACAAACAAGGCTGCAGAGCTAAGACAAAACTACACTTTATTACTTAGATTGAAGAATTCCCTTGAGCCTGAGTTTTAAGCTATACTTTGTTGGTTTTGGCTACATAAGCAGGATGGGCATAATAGAATTTCAAAGAGCAATCGAAAAAGCCAATGATCAAATGATAAGCAAGAAAAATTTTTATCTGATAAAGCAGAAAATAAGTTGGTTAATAAAGGAACTATAGTAGATAACTAAATCTTGACTTGCAGACTTTTGCATGTTACATGATATTACTTAAGGTAATGGTAGTAAGAAAGTTAAGATTAAAAATTCTCTTGTCACATCAAGTTATTTCAAAATATGTCAAGTGGCCAATGACAAATGTGTCAATGTCTTACCTGTATCCAAAGGACAGAACTAAGAACAATGGGCAGAAGTTCTAGAGATGTATGGTCCATCAAATATAAGGAAACATTTTCAAAGAATTCCAATAAATTGAAATGGCCAGTTTCTCCCATCAGATTTTAAGGTCTTTGAGGGCAGGGGCTGTCTTCTGCTTCTTTTTGTACTCCTACTGCTTAGCACAATAGATAATTTAATCACCATGATTCTGGTTTTTTGCCTATTATAAAGGCATTGTATAATCATTGTAGTACTACCTTCCTAAGCTGCTATAAGAAAACTTATCTGTAAAGTATGCTATATCAAGTACACTATTAAGAAGTCCCAAATGTTTTCCTTTCAAATCTAACTAGACATCTATTATAAGCTACATAACTATTTTGCTTCAATTGTCCTATTTTCCATTCCCCTCACCTCATTCCTCAAGGGAAATAAAAAGGAAAAAAAAAATCTCATGGTTCAGTTTATATGCAAGGGCCATGATTGGAGAAGATATTTTAGTTTCTATCCTCTGTCTTGAGAATACAGCACAGTGCTTTGCATTTTTTTAAAAACAGATTCTTCTGTTTTGGGGCACCTTGATAAACAAATTATCTGTAAGGAATAACAGACATGAGGGAATCTAACGGGCAGAATGACTTGCCTAATGTTCATAAGTAAGATGTTGCAGAGATAGAATCCCTTATCCAGTGAAAAAATGTTTGATGAATTTATTAAATTATCTATTTATAATTGTTAGTTAAGTTCCTAATTAGTTTTTATCAGCAGAGCTTCTTTCTTAAGAAGTTTTCTTAGAAAATAAACACAGATAATCACGTAAAGTTGTTGTACAACTCAAATCTTGGAAAGAGAAGATATTTGATTATATTTAGCATACTCAAGAACAGATAAATGGCACAGAGTTTAGAGGGCTGGGCCTAGAGTCAGAAAAATATCTTTATGAGTTAAAAACCAGTCTCAGATATTTATTAGCTGTGTGATCTTGGGCAAGTCACTTAATCCTGTCTTTCCTCAACACCAGTGTCAACATTTTCCTGGACATCACTACTTAAATATCCTTCTGGAACCTCAAGTTCAGCAGTATAAATCTATTTATTTTCTCCTTAAACATGCCTCTTATTCATACTGTTGTCATTGTTGCTGCTGTTGTTAATGATGATGATGATAATGATGGTTAGCAACAGCCTCATAACTAAAAAGGTTCAAAATTTCAAAGCAATCTGGTTCTTCACTTACTTTTATCTCCAATCAGTTATTAATTTTGTTAATTGTACCTGATGCCATCGTTTGCATCTATCACTCACCTCTTTTCCCCCCAATCAGTTGGCATGGGCTATTTTAATAGTCTCTTAAATTATCTTGTCTGAAGTCTTTCCCCTCTCCAAATTAGCTTATAAAAGTTGCCAAATAATGTTCCAAAAACAGAAGTCTAATCACACTATCATCTTGTGCAAAGATGTCCTATGACTCTTTTCCCTCTAATATAAAAAACAAATTAAGACACCTGGTGTTTATAGCCTTTTTGCAAGCAGATACCAGGTTACTTATTGAGCATCCTTTTATATTGATCCCTAAACTTGACATTTAATCTCCTGAATCCATGCATTTTTCTGAAGTCATTTCCAATTCATCTTGTTATCTATTTTATTTGCACAGTTATTTGCATACTGTAGCTCCCATGAAATTATGAACTCATTAGGTCCAGACTTGTATATATCTTTCTTAGTATTCATAGGGCTTAATACAGTGCCTACACCATAATAGTTGCTTGATAAATGCTTGTTGACTTTACCACACCTAGCTTCCCTGCAATGTACTTACTTCTCATTATTATCTTTCAGAATCCTCTTCTTTCAGGATTCAGCTCAGGTGACATGAACTCCAGGAAAGCCAACTGTACCAGATGAATGTGTTTTTTCCTATTTCAAGTCTTTTTATAGCAAAATCTCCTTTTCCACCAGCATACTCCCTTGTGTAATACATAGCAGGTCTTTTTTTTTTTTTAATGATTTTTCATCATGGATCACCTCACCTCCTACCCTCACCCCAGAAGTCTGATGGAGACTCCCTCAAATAAAGGTCTTTGTTGAAATGCATAAAATAAATTAAAGTGCCTTGGGATATACCAATATTTAGTAGGCGTGACCAGGATGGAATATGATGCAAAGAATCCCTTAACTTTTGCCCTCTATACTATTTCAATTGATTATCTCAGCAGAGCCCATGGTTTGAATTATAATCTATAGGCAGATGATTCTCATATCTGCTTATCCAACCCTGATTTCTTTCCCGACAACCCAATCCAATATCTTCAATTGCTTATTGGACATCTTGAACTGAATGGAGCAGAGATAATAACTTAAAGCTCAATGACTAGGGGCAGCTAAATAGTGCAGTAGTAACTAGAGTACTGGCCCTGGAGTCAGGAGAACCTAACTTCAAGTATGGCCTCAGATACTTAATAAATGTATGACTACAGGCAAGTTATTTAACTCCAATTCCCTTAAAAGCATAAAAATATAAAAAATTCAATAACGAAACCCAAACACATTATCTTTTCCAGCTAGGTCTAAGTTAGGAAAATTTGCATTCAAAGACTCACTAACTGTACAACATTGGACAAATCACCAAATCTTTATCTTATTTAACTTTCTTTATCAGCAAAAAGGGAAAAAAAGTAGCTCCTACATTCAATGATAGTTTTAAGGCTCAAATGAGATAATATTCATATACTGCTTAGTACAGAAGCTGGTATATAGTAGGTATTATATAAATGCTTGCTCCTTTCCTTTTTCCCCCCTTCACTTTGTCTAATGCAGAATAAATTTTAAAAGTTATTAAAAATTCCCCTTTCCCCAATCTGATGTTGAGCCACACCCATTCCTTTCCATATGGACTGGAAATTGAGTTTTAAAAAGAGCCCAGGAAAAACTTGGAAGCTTTGATCACCTTTATATACCATTGTATCATAAACTCCAGGTATATTATCTCTGTCCTTGCTAGGATAATTCCCCCCTCCTTTTGTTTATTTCCCCTTTCCTTCTGTCTCCTGTCCACACAACGTTCTTGTCTTAACTCCTAACCCCCACTTCTTTTGAGTATTGCACCTCACCTCACTGTCTCCTTTCCATGACCACCTTATCTAGACTCCTATCCTGTCAGGATTAAATTATGATCCCTTCCTGGAATTATGGCTTGTCCATCCTCCCTTATCAGCTTTTTTTCCCCCTTTTAAGACTGTAAACTCAGGTTATATATTCTGTTTGCAAACTCTAGTTAGCTAAAACCCTACATATATTCCCTGCCTTGGCTGATCTGGACTGAATGCTTTGGACAAGAGTCCCATGTGGTCAGCTAGCTTAAACTCCACATTAAAAATTAAAAAAACAATCTCTGCTTGCCTCAATTTCTCTGGTGTCACACTGAAAGCCCTATTGGTAAACAGTTACTAGCACAACTCTGAATTACTCTAAAAGAATTGCCTGATTTCAGCAGCAATGTAGTAATAAGGAATAAAATCATCATCAGTCGAAAGGCCTTGTGACTGTGTAATAATAATAATTATAATCATCATAATAAAAAGTCACATATAACAACATGTTTGGGAACCTAAATAGGTTTCTGAGATGTTTTATATCTATTATATCCTCACAATACCCATGGGATGACTGAACAAGAAAAAGAAATCACACAAGGTAAAAAAGACAATTTTAAATATGTAAAAATTAAAATATTTTTGCAAAGAATCAATATAATTAAAATTAAAAGGGAAAACTGTAACTGGAAAAAAACTTTACAGCAAATTTATCTGATAAATATCTGTTATCCAACATTTATAAAGAATTGGTGCAAATCTATAAGAATATGAGCCATTCTACAATAGGGAAATAGTCAAAAAATATAAACAGGCAGTTTTCAAAGTAAAAAATCTAAATTATCCACAACCAAAAGAAAAAATTCTCCAAATAAATAATAGTGAGAAAAAAGCAAATTAAAGTTGCTTTAAAGTTCTACCACATATTCATCAGACTGGAAAAATGACAAAGATATCAAATAAGGAGTAAAAGGCCCTATATTTACCAAAAACAAAAACCATTAATAGCATCTTTTTTTACTGGTAGCCAAAAATTTGAAAATAAGGAGGGGCCAATGACCTCATGTTGGTGAATAGCTAAACAAACTGTGGAATACGAATGCAATAGAATGTTATTAGGCCATAAGAAATAACAAAATAGAGAATATCACAGAACTAACATTTCTCTAACATTGCTTCTTTCCTTCCCTTCTGCAAATTAAAAACAAAAACAAAAACAAAAAATTCTCAAGGCATATATGTATTGTCCAGCGATACAAATTCTCATATTGGCTGAGTCCAAAAATATGATTCTTTCTACATTTTAAGTGCTTATATTTTCATTTTGTATAAATGGGATAGGATGTAATGGGAAGAGTAGATTCATTTTTTTTTTTAGTTCCATTAATTTGCTTTAAATGTCCCTAGCACCAAGGAGACAAAAGCAATTCTGAAGCATTTCTGCCTTGCAAAAGTTGCATTTAGTTGGTACATTAAAAAAAAAAAGAAAAGTTGGTGGGATATAAGATGGGGCATAACTCTTTTTTCTCCTTGGAATAGAATTAGTTTAACAATTAAAAGAAGAGCTGAACTAAGTTAGTCCTTGAAGTACAGATAAGGGCATTTCTATGCTATGTGGGCACCCTAAAGAGATTATTTCTCTGTGGCCTTTTCTATGGGTTTTTTTTTTTCCCCAGTATAAGAACCCAAAGGGAAAGTAGTCATGTGGGTTACTGAGGATCATATGTCTTGAGAAGACTAATGTCTAATGATTCTACCCTCCAGTCTTACATAACATATATCATGCTTAGATCTCTAACACTGCTATTTGTGTTCTATGTACTATTAAACATATTAGTCAAATAGAATCCAGGCAATACATCTACAAAGATGATAGATTACATGTTCCACTATATTCCCCCTATGGATATATCTGAAAGTCCCAGAGATTAGATGCATTAATTGTAAATCATGATATTTTGATTCCAATATTTGTTGTATTGGATTTCAGTATCTTATTGATTTTTTTTTTGGTTTGGATATACCAAATAAAATTCCAATCAGCAGGAAAAATAATTAGAAGCCAAAACATCCCACTAGTTGTCAATTAAATCTAAGGCTCACTCCTACAAATGAGGCAAGGCATAGTGATCACTTGGTACCTACACTGCCATGTGTCTTTACTAAAATGCTTCAGTTGTGGTGATTGACTTAACAGATAGTTTGCTCATTCCAGGTGATCCGACATCAAGGTTTGGAGATTGATGAATGTGATAGAAAGAATTGTTGGATTGGAGATGTGTAGAGAGGATATGATTTCGCATCTTTCCTATACCCCTCAATACATTAGCATCACTAAGCAGGAAACACTTGAAAGAAAGAATTCTCTGTGTGGGCAGTTCTACTATATGTATTGGATAAGGAATATTGATAACACAATTATCACCTTCAGAGTAATCTTAAGATTCTCCCAGAGGGAATAAGAACAGGAAATTCATCAGGAAACAGTGAGAATTGATTGATAAACCTGAAGAAGAATGGAGAATGGCATCATCCTTCATGAAGTCACCACATAAAACAATACTTTTTTTTCATGGAGGAACAGAAAACCCATTAGGGATTAGTGCCTTAGGCATTATTAGAATAGCTATAATACAGGCATTCTAGACAGTGAAAAACAACATAGTACATTTAGAGTATCCACTAGAGTTCTATAGTGAGAAGTATATGATTAGTATTCACTGAAAATGATTGTTCCCTAGGATTCTAAGTGGCATTATTCATTCTGAGAAACTAGGAGCCTTGGGACAACTATTATTTGTCTCTTGTCTATCTAATTTTTTAAAAATTATTCTAATACAAATTATTATTTTGTTACTAAAAAAAAATCAAGAAGTCTTTTTGTTCCCATATCCATTTGTGAAAATATCCCTAAAGATGCACTTCTGAAAAGTATGACATTAAAGATGTCCTTTCTGTATAGTTTTAGTAAAACTAAGGATTTATGAAGCTGATTATTAAAAAAGACACCATGATACTGCATTATTTTTAAAAGCTAGTTTATGTATATAGAAATAGATTCTTATACATGTATATTCTTGTAGAGTATATATTATATACACACAAAATATGTATGTATATGTACATACATAATTTGATATAGTAGTATCATTATTGCTTTACTTTCCTATGTCCCTCTTCTGAGTTTCATTCTACTTTTTTTTGTTTACTTATATTATCTTAAATACAATGTTATATGATAGTCATGAGATTGTTTATATATATATGTGCACATATATATGTATATAAAACACAACACATAATAATAAAGAGTTCAAGCCATTTTGAGTTTCAGAAATACTAATAGCTCAGGAAGGGCTTGATATAAGCATAGGCAGCTAGCTGGCTACCCAAACTGTCCTCCAAACTCAGTGGTTCTCAAAATCTGGTCCAGAGCATCCTCGGAATCTCTGAAATCCTTTCAGAGAGTCTACAAATTCATAATTGGTTTTTATTTTTAATGTGATCAATGTCTATAACTATAACTCACATAAACAAAAACTCTTTGGACAGGTTCTCAATCATTTTTAATAGGATAAAGATATTGAGAACAAGTTTGAGGACCATTAACTAAAGGGATCAAACCTTTTAGTCCACAAAACAATTCTCATGTGTATCCAGAACCTAATTAAAATGCAATTGGGCCCAAAGGGCTATAAAACTGTGAATACTCTTTGATCCAGAACTGCCACTACTGGATCTGTATCCCAAAGAGATCATAAAAGAAGGAAAAGGACCCACATGTGCAAAAATATTTATAGCAATTCTTTTTATGGTGGTAAGGAATTGAAAATTGAAGAAATGAACATCAGTTGGGGAATGGCTGAATAAGTTATGGTATGTGAATGTAATGGAATACTATTGTTCTATAAGAAAATGATGAGCAGGCCGATTTCAGAAAAGCCTGGAAAGACTTACATGAATTGATCCTGAGGGAAGTGAGCAGCACCAGGAAAATATTATGCATAGCAAGAAGAAGATTATGATGATCAACTATGACAGACTTAGCTCACTTAGTGAATGATCCAAGACATTTTCAATAGACTTTACATAAAAAATGTCATCTGCTTCCAGGAGACTGAAAGTGAATCAAAGCACAGTATTTTCACCTTTTGTTGTTGTTTCTTTTTTTTTTTTTTTTCTTTCTCATGTTTTTTTCCCTTTTGTTCTGATTTTTCTTTCCCAACACTATTTATATGGAAATATCTTAAAAAGTGATTGTACATGCATAACCTATACCAGATTGCTTGCTGACTTGAGGAGGGGGTAGGTAAATGAGAGAGGCAGAAAAAAAAAAAATTAGAACTCAAATTCTTTCAAAAATGAACATTGAAAACCATCTTTACTTGTAATTGAAAAAATAATGTACCATAAAACTGAAATAAAAATAAAATAAATATGAATGGGACTGATTGGATGAAGTTTTCTCAGTTTGAGACTAAGTCACATGATCCCTACTCCCAGAGCCAGAAGATCAAGTCTTGGATGTTGAGTTGCAGATAATCACATGGTCTCTAAAGATCAGAACATTAGGAAGTTACAGGAAGCGATGTGACCCACAGGGAGCAGACAATATTGGTGACCATTAGTCAAGGATAGTTATGTACTTTTAGTCTATCCAGTGAAAAGGCTTGGGTCTTTTCCTATTTTACTGGGTGTTCTGCTTCCTGCCAGTCAGGTCAAGCACATGGCAAGAGCTGGGATGCCTCCTGGGGGAGCTGGGCCTCTCCTTGCAGGGACTAAATAAATGCTTTCTCTTTGTACCTGAAGATGTCTCTGATTAGTTAATTTGGGAAAGGGGATCTAGCATCTGCCCCACACAAATGTAATTGGGAAATTTTAATAAAAAACAATAGTTGTTGGTGGTCAGTTGATCCAATCAAATTAGATATTTTATGACCCCATTTGGAGTTTTTTTGGCAAAGATAATAGAATGATTTGTCATTTCCTTCTCCAGCTCATTTTATCTATGAGAGAACTAAGATAAACAGGATTAAGTGACTTGGCCAGGAGCACACAGCTAGTATCTAAGTCCAAATTTGAACTCAGAGATAAAGATCCCTTACTTTAGGCCTATATGCCCTATTCATTGTGCCAGCTAACTGCTCATAATATAATTTAAGCAATGCTAATTTGTGGTTTTCTAAGTCAAAATGAGTCCTGCAGAGATTCTTTTCTATTTGAATTTAGTATCACTGTTCCAAAGTCACACAGAGTCAAATAATAATACTATTATCACCACACTTAAAAGAAGGGACAAGAAACCAGTGTGATAAGAGCTTTAAAACTCACCCTCAAGAGTCACCCAGATGCCTAGCTTTCCTTCAAAGGAAAATAGTTACAAAAAACTCATCCTATCCCCAGAGCTAAATAACTTTGGGAAAGAATACCTAAGGAAGGAATGAAATTAATCCCTGGAACAAACTACTTGAGTAGTTCTGAGTGACATACTATCTGCTTTAGGTGCCAGTAATGAAGTTTCACACATTTGCTTACGATGCTTGTATAGGAGCTCAGGGTGGTACGAAACAGAATGGTTAATTAATTTACTTATTATCTTGATTTGTTCAAGCTCCCTTACCATCCTGTAAAGGCCAGACTGATCAGGGAATCAGCTAAATCAGATAAATCTCAGCATTCCTTGCTGCTATTCCAGATAACCAACTCAGACTGATTCATATTAACTTGTAATCTGAAAAACAACCCATTGCCGAGATGACTTGATAAAGATCACTAGGCAATTATCCCTCCCCCTCAACTCTGATTCTTGTCTTTATAACTCCTGCTACCCATGCCCACCTTGAACTCAATTCTGTGTTCCCATCTATACATGTCTGCTTACTTAGGAGGACTAACGCCATGCATACAACCTAACTTGGTCTTTCTTAGACCTAACTCTGGGACATAAGTAGCAGAGGTTAAAAAAATAAAATTCTCAGAGAAGGGAGAATGGAATCACATAGTGGTCTTACCAGATCATCTCTGAGCTAGGCTATTTTTCAGAACTGAGAGTTGATATGAATCAGTCTGAGTTGGTTATCTGGCACAGCAAAAGTTCTGAATTCAGTATGCTTATACCACAAGGAACTTCCAATGCTCAAAATACTGTAAGATACACCCAACTTAAGGAATGCTCAGTTCTATCTGATTCCCAGGTCAGTCCAGTGTCTTCTGGATAGTAAGGGAGCTGGAGCAAATCAAGATGATTAATAAAATCATCAACCATTCCATTTATACAAATACCTTAAAAAAATTAATTAATCTCTGATCTTTAGAATATTATCTTTGTGTGTTCTAAAGGTACAAGTATTGACTAATTCAGCTAAACAGAGCTAAATGGACATATAATTTAACTGTGTCTTTTCTGTAAAATACTCTGAAAGCAAAGGACTCTCTGTACAAGACAAATATGTATTGTGTGATGAGATCCTTAGTAACTATGTGGAGTTGACAGAGAGAGCCTTAACTACAGATAAAATTGTTCCCTGAGGCAAGCAGGGAAGGGTACTGATAGGGATCAGTTTGACCTTATAGTTCCACCTTCTATGCTGTTACATCAAACCCCTGAGGTTAAATTTCCTCTATAAATCTATCTATGGCTCATGTCATCTTTGTTGAACCCTTTCAGGTTAAGCTGTGGCCCCAGAACTCTGCCTCTAGGTGTCTTTTCTCTCATCAGTGCACCATGCCTTATGGTAACTTTCTCCTCTATATAACTAACTCTTTTAGGGTGCTAAAACTCCTCTATGGATTCTGCTAGCTAAGAGCATACTACAACTTCCTGGGGTATCCCCTTTTTCCTGGCTAACTGTGAGTTTCACTAGGGAACTTGTTTTTTCCATTGTTAATTGTTAAAATCCTTTTCCTTGCTAATTATATGCTTTCCCAAATTTATTTCCCATATTTACCATTTCTCACATCTATTTTACTTCTCCATTTTATCTGTAACCTCTTCTCCTAAATAGAGCTACCTTTTGCCAAAGAGAATGGTCACTGTGAATTCTTCATATTATTGAACCCCAACATTTAATGCCTACATCAATCTGGCATCTGAATCTGAATCATATCACTGTTGATTTTTTTTCTATGTGCACATTTATCATGGACTGGTTTTCTGACTTTTTTTTCAAAGGTTGAACATTGCTTGACAGAATATTGAAAAGTGAAACATTGAATTTATTTATTCCATCTAAGAACCAAAATGAATATACTTGCAATAAAACTACCCTGTCATTTACAGCAGATAACATTTAGGTCATTGGGAAATTTTTATTTAGCCATATTTTCATTCTCCTACATGTATCTTCCCTTTTTTATTCAGCTTCTGAAAATTGACAAATCATTTTTTTGCTTTCAGTTCTCTTTGAAGAAGCTGTCTTAAATTTCTTTTAGTATTCCTTTTCTTTGGATTATACCTTGTCACTTGGGGTTACACACATTTTCTCTTTAGCTCTTCTGATGTTAGGTTCTGAGCTGAATCACCAAGGAATCATTCAACCCCCCTCTGAGCTATGACCTGAACACTTCCCCCCAGCAGACATCTTCCTAGCAGGTCCAATATGCTTAATTCTAGTCCTTACTTTCACAAAAGATGGTCATTTATTAAGTTGTTAATTAAACACCCAGGGAGCACTTCCTTACTTTCTTGGGGCCTCAGCCTTTTTAATTGAAGCTTTAACACCTTTGCCTTCTGAAATCTATCTTAAGCTTTTTCAATTTTCTAGTCTGATAACTTTTCTAATGAACACAACTATTTTTTTAGCTGTATTTTTAAAGAATCTAGAATTTTGAAATGGGGCTACCCTTACACAATATTATAAGAACATTTGCCTTTGGAGATCTCTACCTCCCTCACTCCCCTTACCCTGCCCCATTCCAGCCAGCAAAAATTTTGATTCTTCCCAGGAACATTTTCATTTTAATTTTTTCTTTTCTTTTTGTTAGAGCAGGAAAAGGCAATAAGGGATAAATGACTTGCTCAGTGACTTACTTGTTAAAAAAAAAAAAAAAAAAAAAAAAAAACAACTTTTTTTCTGTCACATTCTAGGCTAAGTAGCCGAGATACAAAAATAAAATTATAGACTGTATTTTGTGTTATTTATGTTCAAATCCATTCTCTTACTATATAGAGCATTGAAGCTGTGAGCATGTCTTACAAATCTATTATATTCTCCACTCCTAGTCCTGAGCACAATTTCTCTGCACATAATTGATGCTTAATAAATTTTCACTGAATTGAACTGGTTGCAAGTGACTTGAATTAACACAGCTAAATATTTGTTCATATGGAGATAAAATGGAAGGGCTGTTATCAATTATTTTGTTTTAATGTGCCAAAAATGAAATCTTACATAAAGCTGAAATATAATGAGATGCAAAATTAAATAAAAAACATATGCCTCACCATATGTGATATTATATGTATACACTCTACAAATATCTCTCTTTCAAAATGCATGGTTCTCCATTTTAAAAGAAGCTAGTCATATGAATCCTCAGATTTCTGAATAAAGATTAAAATGCAGAAATAATTATTTGCCCAGTAGATTTATATTTCAAAATCAGGGAGAAAAACTAGTCATGGGGCTATTTTGATACTTCAATGATTTTTGATTTTCTAAGATCTTCAAAAGTTATTATGGTTGAAAGATTCAGTAATGATTCTTTCTGAACTGAGCTAGGCTAATTTGTAATACAATCACAGCAATATTTCATCAGGTCAGTACTTGAAATGGTATGTTGTTGTAGGACCCAGAGTCCAACATTCCAATCTACAATGAGACATCAGAATAGCAATTCAGTAGTGGCCCCATGCAGATACAATTAAAAATATATATAGTAGCAGAAGGCAGCTAGGTGGCGCAGTGGATAGAGCACCAGCCCTGAAGGCAGGAGGACCTGGGTTCAAATCTGCCCTTAGACACTTAACACTTCCTAGCTGTGTGACCCTGGGCAAGTCACTGGGCAACCCTAATTGTCTCAGGGGAAAAAGTGTCATTTATAGCACCTATAGGATAGGTGCTGCTAAGCAATTAATATTCACTCCTCACTTGACCAGCACAAAAATCTTATTCCATAAGTAGCAGCAAACTTTTCTGTACATTCTAGAATGAAAATTAATATGATAAAATGGAAATAAAGATGGATTTAGTGTTATAGGCCTGAAATTTGACCTTGACCTCTGGTACTTGCTATTCTGTAACTTATTCTCTCTAGGCTTTGGGTTCTGTGTGTGTGTGTGTGTGTGTGTGTGTGTGTGTGTGTGTGTATGTGTGTGTTTGTGTGTGTGTTTTAACTATGAAAGCAAAGATAGGATTGGGAAAAACCTTTCCCTTCCACATTTCCCTGGTATTTACTTAATAGTTTAAATGTATTTCTATTTTTGCTGTGATAGCTTTTTTTTATTTTGAAAGAGAGCATTATTTCATTTTTGCTTATAATCAATGGTACCTCGTCTTGTAACTGACACATAATGCAGTAGGTGTTTTATATGAATACTTGTTGTTTGACTTAAGATAGTGGCCTATTTGTCATTTCTAGAGTCCTAACCTTACATTTGCGGACTACAAGTTAATAAAAGTACAGGTTTTATTAAACTGGGATGGTTTTAAGTATGATCATTATGACAGGCTGCATCTATTGTCAAATAATATTAAACAATAATAAAGAAACATCACTGGAAAGTTGAAATAGTGAATAGTATTTGTATTACTATCTACAAATTGACATGAAAGATGCAAATCCTCTAATAAACTGACTTGCTTGACAGCTGTGTATTGACATCTTGAGTTTTCCTTTTCTGCTTAAAACCATGATTTCCATTAATTAAAATATACCCTAAATACACTGATGCATTGTTGGTGGAATTGTGAAATGATCCAACCATTCTAGAGCAATTTGGAACTATGCTCAAAGGGCTATAAAATTGTGCATACCTTTTGACCCAGCAGTACTATTACTGGGTTTGTATCCCAAGGAAATCATAAAGAAGGGAAAGACTCACATGTGCAAAAATGTTTATAGCATCTCTTTTGGTAGTAACAAAGAATTGGAAAATGAGTAGATGCTTATCAATTGGGGAATGACTGAACAAGTTGTAATATATGAAGATAATGGAATATTATTGTTCTATAAAAAATGATGAACTAGGTGAGTATAAAAAGGCCTGGAAAGATTTACATGAACTGATGCCAAGTGAAACAAGCAGAAATTGGAATACATTGCACACAATAACAGCTAGAATGTGAGATGATCAACTATGAAAGACTTGATTCTTCTCAGTGGTTCAGTGATATAAAGCAATCCCAACAGACTTTGGACAGAAAATGCCATCTGCATCCACAAAAAGAACTAAGGAAACAGAATGTAAGTCAACACATGCTATGTTCACTTGTTTTTTCTGGGTTTTTTTTAAAATCTCTCCCATGTTTTTTTTTCCTTTTTGCTCTGATTTTTCTCTCCCAACATGATTGATAAAGCAGTGTGCATTAAAATTTTTTTAGATAAACAATGGAAAAATATACTCCAAAGCAAAACTACTTCTGATTATTCCTTCAGACTCCTCTAAACCCAATATTTGCTTGAGAGATTTTGAGACTGGTACTTAACTAATGTATCACCATGGTACTTAAATAAAAAATGCTAGTTTTGATTAATGGTATCCTGCCTTACCATTTTAATTATGAATCTCTAGTAGCTTTTCTCAGCTCTCTTAGATCCAGACTTTCCCACTACAACTAGGGTTAGCATCTGTCACTTTCCTCCCTATCCCTTCCTCCTCATTTTTGGAGATCCTATGCAAGGCTAAGCTAGGAGACAATTTGTCTTAAAATAGTGATACTAGTACCCAGTAGGATTATAATTATAATATTTTAAGATCTTTGTTCAGTGACTAGGGAAATGGAGGAATTTCACCATGACCATATTTATATCTATAAATGAAATCTATAAATAATACAAATTTAAAATATATATATATAGATATATATACAAAAATATAAATTGTAAGAAAGTTACAGATAAAAAGAAGGATGGCTCTTACTTCTCCTTAGAAAGATAAATAAGAGTTTGGGGAAGTTGGTTTCATTATGAATCTAAAGACCACCAGGAAAAAAATTATTTCAAGGGATACTTGGTCAATATCACAATCACAAAATCACAATATCACAAAATCACAATCTAGAACTTCTTCTTACCTTCTCTATTACTATAGAGGGTAACACCATTCTCCTAGTTCCTCAAGTTTATATTCCATCTTTTACCCTTCCTTCCCAATCCAAATTTCACCTTTGGAACAGTTCTATATGTCCCTTTCTTTCCTCTGACATTGCCATCACTCTGGTACAGACTGTCATCACCTCAAAGCTGGTCTACTGCAATAACCTCAAGATGGGTCTGCCTGCTTCAAGTCTCTACCTATTCAATCCATCTTCTATTCAGCCACCAAAATAATTTTCCAAATGCATACGGTCCACTATGTCACTCTCTTGCTCAGTAAGCTTTAGTGATTCCCTAATACCTCCAAGATGAAATATAAAATGCTCTGTTAGGCATTCAAAGCCTTCATAATCTCTCCACCTCCTACCTTTCTGGTCTTATGCCTCATTTCCCACACTTTTCAATCCAAAGATTGGCCTCTTGGCTATTATGCAAAAAACCCCACTCCATTTCTCAGCTCTAAAAATTTTCTCTGAATGTTCCCCATGCCTGGAAGCTGTTTTTTTTTTTTTTTTTTTTTTTAAATCCCAACTAAAATCTTATCTTTTGCAGAAGACTTTCCTAATCCTTCTTAATTCTAGTGCCTTGTTAATTATTTATCTTTTATAAAACTTGCTTGGCTTCAATTTCTTCAATTGTCTCCCCCAAGCTCCTTGAGAGTGGAGTGTATATTTTGCCTTATTTTTGTAATTTCAGTGCTTAATACAGTGCCTAGGACATAGTTAGATGCTTAATAAATATTGATTGATTGATTGATATATTTATAAAATTAAGAACCATGTACTTCTTATCCCTGATTTATCAGGATGATATGCCCTAAAAAACATAGCACACTTTATGAAGATATGAGATGAATATATTTTATGCAAACATAGTTTCAACCGTATGGAGACATATTCATTTCAAAGATATGTTTTAACAACAAAGAAGCCTCCTACTTTAATGGATATATTTAAAATAATTAAGATAGAATAGTTGCTAACATGAATATTTTGAATGGAACTGAATAAATGTGTAAAGATTTCAAAGAAGGATATTTTAGAGAAATAAAAAAGAAAAACAATCAAGTGGTGAAAAGGAATGAGAGGGTAATACCCCAAATTCCTATTTTTAATAAAGTGGAAGTAAAATGAAAATTAACCTACATAATTGTTAATACCAAAAAGAACTTATTAAGATTAACTGTGATAATTTGGAATAATAATATGAATAAAAATATTCTCTTCCAAGAAAATGACTAAAAAAAAGACAAACCTAGTTATTAAAATGGTAAATGAAAAAAGCTAAATTCTTCAATAAAATGAAAAATAGTAACAGATTGAATTAAAAAACAAAATCCAGTAACATGCTGCTTACAGGAAACATTTCATTTTTTTAAAAATATAAATAGAATAAAAATTAAAATTTGGGCTAAAATTTACTCTGACAGATGATGAAAAGTAGCAGTAACATTCTATTGCATTCATATACCATAATTTATTTAGTTATTTCACAATTTCTGTGAACATATTTTGTTTCTAGCTTTTTGTTACCATTAATACATTCATCAAAAACTCAGATGGAAGGAGTAGGCATTGGACTTGGCAAATACTACACATAATAACAAGAAGAAAATTTATTTATTTTAACAAGAGGAGGCTAATTACTGATGCAGATATCACATCAGAATTAAGTTTAATTAAATCATCAATTTGTTTGAGCAAATTCCAAATAGCAAAGGTCAATTTAAAGAATGGAAATAAAATGAAAGAATGGAAAACAATTTAAAACAACCTGCATTACATGTGTAAAGAACTACTGATTCCAAAAATGAGAAACTAATAAAAAGAAAGATACTGATTCTGTAAAGAATAGAAAAATTTAACTGATGGAAAATGGTAATCCCAAACAAAAGGCTTAAACCACCTCAACTAACATTTTGTTCATCGGAGAGACATGGAAGAAAATGGAAATATTAATTTGGAGTACAAACTCATTTGAAAAACATAACTATAAGTCAACAAGCATTTATTTATGATTATATGATAAGCACATTCTAAGAGCCAAACTTAGAACAAAAGGAAAAAAAAAAAACAATAATGAGATAAACAAAATGTTAAATCTCTAAGGATTCTACCCCTGTAGAAGGTGGGATAAATGCTTAAAATATCAGAGAATTTACCCCACATATCACATGTGACTGAGAAAAAAATTAATTTCTATATTATTAACATGAAAAATTTCTCTCTCAAAAGGCTGTCCTGACAGTAAAAGAAGTCCCTGTCTCTAGAAAATGTCATTGCATTCCTGCTCTTAAGGCACTTTACTCTCCACTAAATTGAACTGTTTTCTACTCTGGTATTTTAAGCTCTGTATCATATAAACAAAATTTCGACTAGTAGTGGTCTATGGAAAGTGACCCAAATATCTTTGCAGTCCCTTATTGAAATCTGAGGCAAGTTGGATGAGGAAGAGAAAAAGCAACTAGAAAGAATGCAGTGGGTTTTCTTGCTCAACTTGCCAAAAGCGGCTAGAACCTCATGACTAGGTCTAGCTCCTCATATGATCCCATCCCATTTTTCCTCCTAAATATATAAAAAAATTTTTCTCTTAAGTTTTTTTGGTACTTAAGTTTCTCTTAACTTACTCAAACACATTAGTGCCTCAGAAATCTGACCCTCTTTATTTCAATTAAATTTCTATTAAAAATATTTCAATTAAATTATATTTTAGGATTTCACACAACCAATTTCAATACAATTACAATTTCTCTTTTCAGAAATAATGGGAGACAAATAACTAGTGAGATTTTTATTAATCATGACCATAGTATTTAAATCATTGATCAAACATAATTTTCAAAAGTTTAGTATACATTGTATTTTTCCTATACTCTATAGTTTAAATAAATTGACTTTTTTCCTATTACTAATATGTGCCATTTCCAGACAAAGTTCTGGGATCTCAGAAACTTTCAAGGGAACTATGGTACAAAGGGGAGAGTTCATGGCACATGCCCCAGTGTTAATCAACTAAGTAGTACAGTATATAAGTAGTGTGGGAGTAAGGATGACCTGAGTTGAAATTCAGTTACTAGCTTTGTAATCTGTGGAATATCACTTTATTTCTTTGTGCCACAAGTTCCTTATCTGCAAATTGCTTAGACTCAATGACTCAGTGCCTTCTAAGGTCTCTTCCATATCTAAATCTGTAGATCCTATGAGTTATAATTCAGGAAAAGCTGTGTATCCTAACAAGATATAGAAACTAGGGCATTTTTCTCCATTAGGCACAGATGTTGCCCAAGGCAAAGAAAAATCTTTCTCTGCAAAAAAAAATAGCTAGTGCCTAAGGAGCATTACCATATTTCTATATTATACAGAACAAAGAAATCATAAAGAGGAGAAATGTATAAAGATGCCCCTTAAGGTGAGTAGCAGTTGAATCTGTATAGAAAAGAAACCACTGAGAAAGTGTATAAGGCAATCTGCCAAAAGCCTAGGCAAGTATACTGCTATAAGTGACTGAGGCTATATCATTCTTTGCTGCCAACTGATTACTTATTGGTGGCTTTCATTTCTCATGAGTATTGTTGTGAATTCTATGCATTTGTTTCATGCTGTACATATATATATTTTACTTTCCATTATAATGTTTTGAACTACTTGCTCATGAGGGTAGTTACTAACAATTCATGGTTGATTTATGGTGCATTCATGTTCTGAGATTTTCAGAATTTGGGTAAAAAAAGCAACAATTCAGAGGGATTGAGGAAAAACTATACAACATACCTTACTACCCATGTTATGTGAGAATCTCACATTTACCAAGTATAACTTGATAAAGACAAGTTGGCCTCTTTTCTCTGTACCAAGAAATATTCTTAGTCGCCTGCTTAGTTGAAAGGACTCTTCTAACTACTATATAAAATTACAGAAATTTACAGAAAATCAGTAAAATATCTTCAAGATGATGGAGAGTAGAGCAAGGGCAGAAATAAAAGGACTCAAATTGAAGGAAATTTAGCCAGAAGCTATTCATTTTTCCATTTATGTATCATTCAAACTTGTAGTTTTGAAATAACAAAATCTTTGGTCTCTCCAACCATGTAATGCTGATGGCTTTTCTGTGAACAAAAATTGTCCTCAACCCTGTGTTAAATTAAAATAATGGGCTTACTTTAACTGTCTCTTTTCATAGTGAAGGAAATCTTGGGCTAATGAAAGGAATATGAGTTCAATATAAAGGATAAGATTTAAATAATTTAAATACCTGTCTTCAAGAATCCTAATAAAATATATATCCAATGAAATTAAATAATATATCTTTCTTTCTCATTTTTACCTTCAATTCCTTTGCTTTCAAAGGAAGTAAAAGTTATATTATACTGGCTGGATCCCTAAATATTAGAATAACATTGTTTTCAAAGGAAATAACTAAAATGATCCATGAGTCATTTCAATAAAAAAGCTAGAATGAATCTAGAAAATGCATCTGCATTGAATGACTCTAAAACCAAAATGACTTTTAATTTAATGAATATAAAATGGAAACTTTTACTTATGTCATTTTGGACAAAGAACAAGAGAATCATGACTCTCAAAGAATGAAAGAAATAGTGTATTTCAGTCTTATTTTACAGAAGAGAAAAATAAAGCCCAAAGTTACACAGATGGGGGCAAAATTGAGGCTATTCAGTTCAATTCAATGTTTTTCAAATGTTTTTCAGGTGCTAGACATACAAATTAAAAAAAAAAAAAATGGAAGCAGGCCTTCCCTTCAATGAGTTTACTGCATCAGGGTCTTCTGATTTCCAGTCAAGTAGTGTGCTGGTAAATGTTTAACAATTGGTTCTCTGAAAAGTACAATACACATAAGTAATGAATTATTAACATATGCCCCCATAACTTCATTAAGTCTAGGACAAAGGTGTCAAATCTGGCTTAAAGGCTAAACACTTTAAAGTATGATGCAAAAAGATTAAAATGTGATGTATTTTCCATCACATGAAAAAAATAAAAATTAAATAGTATTTATAGTTTTCTAAGTCAATATGCAACCCCCAAGATAGATTTAACATTTTTTAAGTCAATATGCAATTAAATGTGTTTAGTTGTCTCTGTTTCTATTTGTTCTATTCTAACAGCTTAATAAATTAAGCACTGATAAGCAGTGTTTGTTGATTTCTAAATGTTGAAACTTAAAATTTAACAAGCATAAATTGGTTAAATTGACTGCAGCATACGCTTGTTCTCAGGCCAATATTTTGTCCAATATTGATAACTGCCTTGATTTCCAGCAACATTAAATTTGAGATATTAGGAGAAAAAGGATGTCCATTGAAAAGTTGGATGCCCAACTGAAAAGTACCAAGGATAAAATCTTGGGGATGATCTATATTTAAGACTGTAAAAAAAGAAATAGAAGGGGGGGAAGATAGGATCTTATTAAGATGTAAAAGAACCAGGCTGGTATAATGTTATAAAAATAAAGGAGGAAAATTTTAATGAGAAGGTGGTAAAAAAATCACAAAGAACTAGAGAAAGATCAGTGCTGGAAAAAGGTGGCAGCATGGGGTAGTCAAAGGAGAGCTGGATCTGTACTAAGAGAATCTGCCTCACAATTCTGCTTCTATCAATTATTCTTTAGAATCCATATAAAAGTCATTTTATTTGTATGGGTCTTGGTTTCCTAATCTTTAAAGCCAATGCAATTGGTTTAAATGGAATCCAAGGTTCCTTTTAGCTCAGAACCTATATTCTTATATAAATAGGTTGGAAAACCAGAATAAAGTTATATATGAATTTATGTGAATTACAGATGAATTATTTCTTCTATTTCATAAACTTAATTTAAGGGTGTTACATCTACCAATCAATCAACCTATCTATCTGAACCCAACTGGGGACTTTGGAACTCTAAAGATAAATACAGATATATATGCATTATGTATGCATTATGATACACCCCTTTGTGTAAGCACTCTTATTGATTCCTTGAAAGAGTCAATAAGAATGAAGATTTTACTACAGGTAAAGGGATTGTGTGACATATAATGCTCAGTGGATGAGAAGAATATTTTATTCAGTTAATTATTCTAGAGTTAGCTACCCCGTATCTAACTTTTGTACTTCTCAATACAACTATCACTGTCATTTTAAGAAATGCATTTTTTCTTTTTAATGTTGAGTTCTATCCATTCAATAACCACTAGATGAGCAATTAGGTGTGCAATTAAATGCTGGTTTAAATGGATAATTAGTATGGCATGAATTCATTTATAGTTTAGCAGCTTTTTATTTGAAAAGCACATTTTTTTAAGCAACCACTTACAGAAGCAGCTCAGATTACATTCAGGAAAGGATGGATTGTTGTGGCTATTTGATAAGGTAGCTCTCTGTACACACTGTAGAGCAATATTCTTCCTTTGTGTTACATTCAAGAAGTGTGTACATATTTACTCTTGTGAAAAGGAAACTATTATATAGTTATTTTAAAATAATATCACTAAAACTGCCTAAAATTAGTTTTAATTAGTAATTTGTATAGTAATTTTAGCAGGAGGTTCAGAGAAGCAATGAAATTAGCCTGTTTCGGGATGAATCCCTGATGTTTAAATTGAGACAAGTCACAAAGTAGGATAATAAAATGATTTTTATCTGGTTGAAAGAGAAAGAATAAACAAGAGTAAGATCATACTAATTTGACTTTTTATATAATCAAATTCGGAAAGGGGGACTTCTGAAAAGGAATTTTTATAGTCTCATTGTGAATGATTTATCTAGATTTGACTTTTGACTAGACTAAAAATACCTACTTATCTTTAAGTCTTCTCTTTCAGGTTCTTAATTTTATTTTTCTCAATATAAACATTATAATATTTCTTAGAGTGGGGTCATTTATCAATTTTTAATCTAAATACATGCTACATTTGATTTTGATATTAAGGATGAGTAGTTCTTTCACAAATATATATATATTTTTAAAAATTCACATAAGGAACTTCTAGAAGTTTGATTCAAACTTTTTCTTCTTCCCTTCCTTCCTTCTTTTTCTTTCTTTCCTTTTTTTTTTTTTAAAACATCACAAAACCCTATGGTATTCTGGTAAAGCCTAAAAACCCTTTGTCAGATTTGTGATTTGTTTGGTTCCAGTCACAACTGAAGGGATACTAATTTTCAATTAGAGGTTAGTGAAAATAAAGATGTAATTCTCCATTACCTCCCCCCCCCCCATCCATGTTGATGGATTCCCTAAAAGCTATCCAGATGGAGTAGGTTAAGAATCCCTTTTCTTTAATGAGGCTTGTAAAGTATTCAACAGAGTGCTACTAGTTCTGGTACAAAGTAGAGAAGTTAATAATGACTTTTATCCTTTCCACCCCTACACATGCACTATCCCATTCTGTAGCCTCTTTTGTTAATGTTTTTGTACAAAACAAGAATAGAATAATTCTCTCAAATGTTTAATATAAATCTAGCTCTCAGTGAAAAAGGACAGCAATTGTTAATACATCTCTTTTGACTATCTCTTCAATTAAAAATCTGTAATTTAGATTTCTCTTCTCCAGGTTATAATATAACTTCAGATCATTTAATTGGTCCATTTAGAAATCACTTTATAATTACAAAACCATTCCTGTTGCTTTTTGAGGAACCCTTTCCAATATCAGGGACTATGTCCTAA
This sequence comes from Antechinus flavipes, assembly GCF_016432865.1. Classification (NCBI taxonomy): domain Eukaryota; kingdom Metazoa; phylum Chordata; class Mammalia; order Dasyuromorphia; family Dasyuridae; genus Antechinus; species Antechinus flavipes. Next base: position 154,668,895 of record NC_067402.1, read on the forward strand.
CTGTTGCTTATCTAGCAGAGTGATGCATTTAATTAATGTCTGTAAGATTTAATTGAATTTTCCACATTATTTAAGTTTCATCAGAGTATCCAAATATATTTTGTTAAATTGTGGGACCAGATTAACAATGATAGAAGCACAGGAGAGTTTGAAAAGAACAGTTATGAGGAAATCTGGGTTCTTTAGTATGAACCTAAGCTAGTCACTTAATTTCTCAGTTTACTCAAAAACAAAATAAGGGAAGTGCTCTATCTCATAAACGAAGTAACTGGAAATTTTGAAGTGCTACAGGATGATGACAATTCAGATTCAAGAATAGGTGAATTATATTTTAGGCTATGTTGCACATACTTGAATTAAAATTTCTTTGAAGTTAGGAACTCACATTAGGAGGGTTTTGAGAAAATAAACCATGTAAGCATTTAATAAAAAGTTTTGTATTCTGATGAAAATTAAATGGAAGACAATATATTTGTATGTTCAGAAATGATATCTCACATTCACATAGAACTTTTTACAAAGCACTTTGTCTACATTACCTTATTTAATACTCACAACTACCCTATAAGACTAGGATCAGAGGATTATTTCCATTTTATGAAAACGATCAAATAAAAAGTGAGATGAGAAATTATTAAAATATATGTAAAAAGTATATGCATGTATATCTTTGCTTATTTCCAGTTACTTGTAATACTAAATTAATAACAAAGTGATGTAAATTGCTTAATTGTTAAATTTATTGTAATATCCAAACTACCTTTCTGGAGGACCTGGGGACCAGCCTGAGTCCTTGGTCTTGGAAGAGTGAAGGAGGCAGGAGAACTGCCACGTGGCTGGTCAAAGATGGAGTCTGGAATCTGGCCTCTTCTCTTCTGTCTGTGGCTGAGAGAGCTCTGTGTCCCTCCTTCAGCCTTTAAATACTTCAGTACAATTACATCACTACACCATTCTGAGCATGTAGGGCATTACATCACATTAAATATCACACTAAGTATGTACTTAGCTAGCGAATCATTATCTCATCAGTCATACTGAGTCTTAAGTATACCTTTTCAGAATTTAGGCACTCTACAATTTATGTCACCTTAGTTATAACCATTAAGACTATTCTAAAAGTTTTAATGATTTTATTTTAAAAAAGAAAAACATATCATTAAAATCTAGATTTTTATTGTTCAGTTGTTTTCAGTTATGTCTGAGTCTTTCCATTGGGAGTTTTTTGGAAATGGAAAACTGGATGTGTGGACATACACACATACATGTGCAAATATACCTATGCACAAATATATGTGTGTGTATGTATATCTATCTGTATGGACTAGGGGCACTGGGATGTTTTGTTATTTTCTTCTTCAGATCCTTTACAGATGAGAAATCAAGATAAACGGGATTAAGTGATTTGATCAGGGTCACACAGCTAGTATATATGGCCAGAGTTGAATTCAAGATGAGTCTTCTTCCAGACTCTATATCCACTGTCACCCCTAGCTGTGTACAACATAACTCAGTCTCACTATCATTTGGTTTGATTTTAAATATCACAAAATCATCATGTCCTTCTTCCTGAGAGAAGTGGCTGAGAGTCCGGTGATATTCTTGCTGATATAATAGTCCAGCATGAAGTTGGACAATGGTTCCAAAGAGACATTGCAAATAGAGAAGCAAACAAATTGGTACAGAAATGGTCATACTTATAATAGAGCTGAAGATTTATTCCAACTCATCATTTTCTTATTTCTTTTTAAATTTTTACACAGTATCACTTACGATAATGTCTTCCTAAATCATTGCTCTTCTGAATTAAGCTGATATCACTCATTCAGAGCTACATTTCAAGTATGTCTCACTGAATTTTAGGAATTTTACTTAAAGTTAATTTTATCTTTACTATAATTTCTTTCCCATAGATGCCCAGAAAAGATAATGCATATAGCCTGATTCCTGTTTGAGGCAGTAGATATAACTTCTTTTGAAATTGTCCTGAAATATTGATCATAAGGATTTATGAATATTGTACTTAAAATAAAATTGAGATCAACTTAAAATTATACTTATTAATCACTTGTAATATTTTCATACACATTTTTAAGAGCAAAAATACAGTTGATATTCTGATATATATCCTTTTAAGAGATGACATGTATAGACTAAGTGAACTATTATATTAATTTCTGAAAGTATTTTTAAATCAGGTAATTAAGCACCTAAACAATTCCTATCAACATTGCTGATGGAATGAAAAAGAAATCTGTATCAACTTCTTTTTTGGCATAAAGCTAATTACACTTTGCCTAAATCACAAATTAATATCTTTAAATGCCAGGGAGGTATAAGGACATTCCCATTACTAACAATTTTAATACAAGGATGTTGTGAGCTATATAATCAAATCATAAATGAAAACTTTCCATTTTCATTTAAGGTTGTACAATTAAATCTAGGGAAGCAAATATTAATCATTAATTATGAATTAGAAAAGAAGTGATTGGCTAGTGTGACAGGAAGTTATGAAATACAATATTAAATAACTTATATAGAAATAGTTATTTATTTAAGGTTGTTTACATTGAAGAGAAAATAAATAATGTTTAAATTGACCAAATTTTAAGTTTTCCCCAAAATATTTTTTATCAAAATCACTTTTACACTATACAATTTTATTTTGAACCTTTAAAAAAATTCCATTAAGAAGTGACATATAAAAAGTCTCAATTTAGTATAAGAAAATTATCAGAAATAAACAATGAAGGGTTCCAAAAATCTTAACACTAGTCACAAAAACATTAATCAGTGAAGCAAAAAATATATTTCTAATAATAGCTCATAAATAGCAGCTGGTTTGCAATGAAGACCTGGCAGGCATTAAACTCAGCATAAACGTATTTTGGTAATGATTTTTACTAGAAAAAAATGCAAAAAAATTTCAGCTATTAAAAATGAGGTAAGATATCTCCATTATGTAATGGCCAATTCACTGGTAAAAAGACCTTTTGTTAATATTAATAGAGCTTTGAATGTGGTACATTTTAATGTAAAAACAATAAATGTAAAATCATTTCTATAAAAGAGAAAGTATAAATATGGCTAAATGCAAGTTACAAAAAAATTTTGGATACAAAAGTTATTTTATGTTAATAAGAAATTCATAACTTAAGATGTTCTTTTTAAAGCACACACAAAAAAATTAAGGAATATGCTGCTTTAATCTTGGGTGTCTATACTGAAGGGCATATGGTTTGTCTTCTTGCCTACTTCTTTGTGCTATAATTGTACATTGGTCCTCTGGCTAAGGCATAATATAATTAGGTCTGAGATGTACCCCTCTGTGCTTAACATACATTATAGAAATATGATGAAATAAAATTTAATAAAGCAAGAAAATTCTAGAGAACAAAATAAATATTAATGATTTATCATCCTTCCAAATTTGGGGAATTCTGTAGGTAGAATGAAATAGAAAAGAGATATAGTAATAAATGTGACCACCCATAGTGGATCTAGGTATTGTTCAAATCAAAATACTGACTAAATACAATGCCATATTGCCCACATTTGATTCTGAAAGTAGGAAAACTAAAAAGGAATATAATATAAATTAGGTTATTCAGTATTGCCTGATGAAAGGCAGTTAATTTCCCATATGAAGACATGATTACTATCATAATTATGTGCATTTCAACAGACACTCAAATGAACATTATGACTAGTCTTTTCTTAACTATAGGGCATGCTCCTAGTTGATCCTAGTATACTCAGACATACTGGCCAATGATCTATGTAGACACATAGCCAAGATTCATATGAAATTTTCAGGAATTATAGTGTTCTTTCTAAAAATTTATACAAAGTACTCCTAATAGCTCATACATATGTTATAACAGTCACCACTCTGCATCAGTTATTTGTGTCAACTTATTATGAGTGTCTTAAAACACATTATTATAATACCCTATATCAAAGTAAAGTTGAAATGGGTTCATGATTTGGACCTAAAGAGTGATACTATAAGCAAATTAGGAGAACAAGGGATAGTCTACTTCTCAGATCTGCAGAGAAAGAAGGAATTCAAGATCAAAAAAGAACTAGAGGACATTATGAAATGCAAAATGGATAATTTTGGTTGCATTAAATTAAAAAGGTTCCGTACAAACAAAACCAATGCAGACAAGATTAGAAGGAAACCAGAAAACTGGAAAAAAAAAAAAAAAAACAACTTTTTATATCCAAGGGTTCTGATAAAGGCCTCATTTCTAAAATATATAAAGAACTGACTCAAGTTTATAAGAATAAAAGCCATTCTCCAATTGACAAATGGTCAAAGGATATAAACAGACAATTTTCAGATGAAGAAATTAAAGCCATTTTCAGTCATATGAAAAAAAAAATGCTCTAAATCGATATTGATTAGAGAAATGCAAATTAAAACAACTCTGAAGTACCATTACACACCTCTTAGATTGGCTAAGATGACAGGAAAAGATAATGATAAAAGTCGGAGGGGATCTGGGAAAACTGGATCCCTAATACATTGTTGGTGAAGTTGTGAACTGATCTGGAGAACAATTTGGAACTATGTCCAAAGGATTATCAAACTGGGCATACCCTTTGATTCAGCAATATCTCTACTGGGTCTGTATCTCAAAGAGATCATAAAAAGGAGAAAGGACCTACAGGTGCAAAAATGTGTTTATCAGCCCTTTGGTAGTGGCAAGGAAGTGAAAACTGGGTGGATGTCCATCAGGGAATGGCTGAGTAAATTATGAATGTAATGGAATGTCATTATTCTAAAAGAAACGATCAGTGGGATGATTTCAGAAAGGCCTGGGGAGACTTACATGAATTGAAGCTAAGTGAAGTGAGTAGAATCAACAGTACATTATACACAGAAACAAGAAGATCATATGATAATCAATTTTGGTGGATGTGACTCTTTGTGAGGTGATTCAGGCCAATTCCAATGAACTTGTGATGGAGATAGTCATCTGCATCTAAAGAGTACTATGGGGACTGAATGTGAATCACAACATAGTATTTTCCCCTTTTTTGTTTTTCTTTGCTTTTTGTTTTTTTTCTCATTCCTTTTTGATCTGATTTTTCTTGTGCAGAATGATAAATGTAGAAATATACAGAGAAGAACTACACATGTTTAACATATTTTGGATTACCTGCTGTCTAAGGGAAGGGGAAAGGAAGGAAAAATTTTGGAACACAAGGTTTTGCAAGAGTGAATGTTGAAAATTATCTTTGCATGTATTTTGAAAATAAAACTATTATTAAAAATATTGTTAGAGTAAATTACAATAAACAAACATAAACTGTCAGGCTTTTATTCAATATCTAGTGTTGCCAGTATGTCCAATTCTTTGTTCAGCAATAAGAGGAGGTTTTTCTAAAGTACTAATTTAATACCCACTCCTACCCAGCCAAGGTGTGAAGTTTTCTGATGGACAGTGATGTGATCTGATCTCCATCTAAGTACTGAAATAGAATTCCTGATCAATTAAGAGAACATTGAATTGTGGCACTGCATGAGGGGTAAAAAGGATTTAGGATAGTTTATTAGACACACTTCAAGAAAGGACCATAAGTCAATCAAAGATGAAATGTTTAGCTAACAAGAGCCCTGGGAACTTCAGACATATGGGGAAGTAGGCCCTCATAATGTCCCTTAGCTTCTAGCACTTGCAGTACCAGAGAGAGAACTCCCTTTGGTGAGATTGCTCCCTATCTTCTAGTATGAACAAAGATCTGATCTAGCCAAAAAAGTCACTTGGGGTATAACCTTATAGGTATAACTTCTCTGGTTTCTGATGGATGCTTTTTTTTTTTAAAATAAAGAGCTACTTTTCATGGTCTTTTTTGTAATCAGTATTTCATTTACCCTCTACAATTGTATCTCCAGCCTACAGATAATTGAAGGGGGAAAGATAATTATAGCCTGGAACCTATCTAGGAGACTAGAAGAGAGACCACTTAAATTAAGAGACAGTGGATTTTGCCTTCTGTCCCTTTCCTCAATTTCCAATCCCATTATTATGCTGCTAAAGGAATGGAAATGGGCATGATCCTACTCTGCAAGAGTGGACCAGGTCTCAGATCATATTTAGTCATGCATAAACATCCATCTGTGTGTGTGTGTGTGTGTGTGTGTGTGTGTGTGTGTGTGTGTGTCTGTCTCCATCTTTCGGTGTCTCTCTCAGTGTCTATCTCTGTCTCTCTCTGTCTCTGTCTGTGTCTCTCTCTCTCCACCCTCTTTACATTCATAATGAGACTTATTTCAAGAGTAGGAACAAATTTGGATTTCACAGATTATAAGTCTTATTTTCTTCATCTGTAAATAAGGATAAAAATACTCAAATATTCTTCCTTATAGGGCAATTTTTGAGGCAAATAGTTTGGGCATTTTTAAGAGTTATTTAAATTTATTTTATCAAGCTGAAGAAATAAATCAATGAGGCATTCTAATGCCTAACATTTTAATGGAATAGTAAAATATTGATTGATCGATGGCAGGTGGCACTGAGCACTAGTATTTGTCCTAGAGACATGATTGAAATTCACATGCCATAAGTCAATAAAGCTATTTCAAACCTATGATCACATACAAGGAATCAAGAAAAACAAACAAACAAACAAAAACAAATAAAAAATCATTCAAAAACTAGATATAACTGAATTAATAGTAACATTAAGGAGGCAATCTTATGCTCATAAAAAGAAATCTTATGGGGCTTTTGTTTAGTACAAATTATAAAGGCACAACTATAGAGATACTGATGAAACTTCCTAACTTCTATGACAGCAGCAAGTGTTTTTTTTTTTTTTTTTTTTTTTTTTTTTTTTACTTTAAGGCAAATCAAGTTCTGTTCTTTAGATTACATGGTTCTTTATCAGTAAACTATTAGTGTCTCAATGTCAACTCCCAAACCATAGGTGAAACATCAGTGAGGAAAAGTGGTTTATTTTCATTGTATTTATTAGCACTGATTGACAATTCAATAATTGCTTGAAATTCAAGAAAACATATGTGTATGCATACACATACATCCAATGTCCCCAAATACTATTTTTAGCCTAGTAGAATATGGAATGGCACAGAACAGTCATCTTTTATGAAAAAAAAATAACAGATATTAAATAGCCTGAGGAGGATTAAAATGCTCACTTTGCTATTAGTTCAGGCATAATATGTATTTCACAAACCAAATCTTTGGAAATGAGACTACTAATTGCATAGATACAAAGACAAAAACTATCACTAAGATGTCTAATTTTGTTTAATTTTTTTATACCACATACCTAAAAATACTGCAAAACTACTCCAAGAACCTTCCTTATCAATGACAAAGACCTTAATTACAAAAAGACTTTACTACAATATGGTAGTACATAGAGAATCATCTCCAAGGGGGAAAAAATTGCAATTATCACTATACTTAGGAACATACATTTAAGAGTAAATTTAATACATACTTTTAAAAAGAATCAATTATATTTAAAATAAGATGACATTTTCATATGTGGTCCTCTTTTCTTATGAGGGAAAGATCATCTTTATAATTTGCATGTTCATATTTGTTAATGACTATTAAGTTCATAATAAAAAAAATTTAAAATGAACAAAAAGAGTGATCCTGAGAATCATAGTAATCCAAAATAATCAGTAGAAAGGAATAGTTCAAGTTCCCCCAAGGCTTGATAGTTGGCTCTTTCCTGTTCAAGCATTTAATTGATAATTGATGAGCTATGGAAAAATATTGGGAGGGAGAAGTGGCAAATATTCTTTCTCCCAGGTAAAAAGGTAGGGAATTAGGTAATTATATACATTAGATGGAAGTATAGCTGAAGTATTTCAATTATATGTACTTCTCAAATTTCATATTGCTATTAAGTTTTCATACTAGTACTTTCTCAGGTAGCCCAATGATTCTAGGTTCCTAAGTCCTGCAACAAGATAAGTGACACAAGTGAAAAAAAAATTATTGGTATGAGGATGGGTGAACAGGTGAGGCTGTGAGATCAGAAATCCATAGTATACATTAACAGCACAAATTCTGACAACAGCAAATTAATATGTGCTATTATCCTGAAGTATGTATTGTATCCTTAATCATGTAGGAAAAAAAAAAAAAGCTCCATTGGAGAATATTGTGGAAGGTAATTTTACTAATTTCAGGTACATCATAATTCTAATATGCTATCCTTATGGCAGTCCCTCAAGTACTAATGAAGACCAGTATTATATATTGCACATACTTCCTCTCTATTTCTAGACTAAACGTACGTAGTTTTCTCAAGTATTTTTCAAATGAAAATGCTTGAATAGTACTTCAAAGTTTAAAATATAACCATTAGATGGGATGACAAATTAGCCAGATAGGGCTCAAGATAGCGATAATGTTACTAGTGTTTAGAACTGTCCCCAAAAGGAACAGGATGGCATTCATTCACTTAATGAAAAGCAATATCAATCATAGTTAAGATATTTTTCAAATCTTTACATTATCCAAGGCATTTTATGTAGTGCTGTTTGGGGATACATTTGTGAAAACTACACAGTCCTAACTTCAAGAAGCTTATATTCCAATAACAAAATAAGATACTTATACAAATTAAATAATAAAAAAATATGCTATTCTTAGGAGAGGTAAAACAAAGTAGTTTTAGGTCTTAATAGAGGTGAAAGAAAAGTAGGGGTAAATGATTAAGATATTTAGAGAAGTTAGCATTTTGGTTGGACTTAAAAGACATAAGAGTATTTGATAAGCTAGAAACAATAAGAATAAAAGCTCAGAGGAGAAAAGGCACTGGGATCAAGGATTTAATGGTGAAGAGTATATTTTAATCAGAATTTAGTGCATGTTTGGGGAAGTAGTGGGATGTAATGCTGAAAATTAGGCTGAAATCAAAGTATGTATAATTAGGAAAGCCTGATTAAACAAGTACTCATGACCTCCCTACCTCTAAACCATCTTGTATATATTTTCTCTGTATTCTATATCTCTCCCATTTCCTTATTAGACTCTGAGCTCTTTGTGGGTAATACTTAACTTTTGTCTCTATTATTATCATATCTTTACATAGCACTTTGATTGCCAGATAGTTTAAGATTCAGCTTGGTAGGTCAGCTAAGCTAGATGATTATCAAGACTGTTATAGAGGGGATTGCTATATTAAATAAGAGTAGGAGCTAAATCATCTGAGATTCAAAGTGCTTTCTATTTTCATGGTTTTCTGAAAGGACGGTTAGCTTCTGAAATGTCATTGAGCTACATTCATTGGGATCAGTGTTAAGAAAGGGTGATTTTTTTTTTCCAATCTGTGATTTACTGGGGTTGTAAGCTAAGATAACAATTATTATGGGTCACAGAGCTAGGAAGAGTTAAGTGTCTGAAGTCAGATTTGAATTCAGGATCTCCTGACTTCAGGGCTGGTGATCTATCCACTGAGCCACTTAGCTGTCCCACAAATGTCATTCTCAATTATACTTTCACAATGAAAATATTGTATTAGATACTGAGTATTGAAGCAATTTATAGTCACATGAAAAAATAAATCATTATTAGAGAAATGCAAATTAAAACAAATTTGAGATATAATTTTATAACTACCAAACTACCTAAAATGATGGAAGGGTAAAGTGACAAATGTTGGAGGGAGTATGGAAAAACTGGAACATTAGTTCATTGTTGGTGGAATTTTGAATTGATCCAACCATTTTGGAGAACAACCTGGAATTATGCCCAGAGTTATTGAATTGTTTATATCTTTTGTCCCAGGAATATCATTACTTGATGTATTTCTCTCTCTCTCTTTTTTTTTACAGTATTATATTTTTATTATAGCTTTTTATTTATAAAACACATACATGGGTAATTTTTCAACATTGACCTTTGCAAAACCTTCTGTTCCAACTTTTCCCCTCCTTCCACCTATCCCCTCCCTTAGATGGCAGGTAGTCCAATACATGTTAAATGTGTTAAAGTATATGTTAAATACAATATATGTATACATATTTATAGTTATCTTGCTGTACAAGAAAAATTGGATCTAGAAAGAAGGTTAAAAAAAACCCAAGAAAGAAAACAAAAATGGGAGCAAACAATAAAAGAAAGAGTGGAAATGCTATGTTATGTTCCACACTCATTTCCCATACTTCTCTCTTCAGGTGTAGCTGATTCTTTTCATTGCTGAACAATTGGAATTGGTTTGAATCATCATATTGTTGAAGAGAGCCACGTCCGCACTAGATCTATTTCCAAAAATTATTAGGGAGAAAGGAAAAGAAACAACATGCTCTAAAATGTTAAAAGCAGCTTTCTTTGTGGTAACAAAAACTGGAAATTACAGGGATGCCCTTCACTTGCGGGATGGCAGAAAGACTTGAGTGAAATGAGTAGAATCAAAAGAACATCCTATGCAGTAACAGCAATATTATTTTAAGAACATTAAGCAAATAAGTTATTTTGACTATTATAAATATCTAAATTAACCATAAAGGACACATGAAGAAAGAAGCTATCTGTATCCAGAAAACAACTGATAAATTTAAAGTTAACAGCAAAAATCTATACAGTAGATTTGCAGTTTTATGTGCAAATGTATTTTTGTAAATTGTACTATGCTATAGAAATGCTTGTTTTATTTCATAAATTAAAAATAAAATAATATTTTTGTTTGTTTTTGTTTCTTTGCTGAGCCATTTGGGATTAAGTGACTTGCCCAGGGTCACACAATTAGGAAGTATAAAGTGTCTGAAGGCAGATTTTAACTCAGGTCCTCCTAACTTCAAGGCTGGTGCTCTATTCACTGTGCTACCTACTTGCCCCAAGATAATATTTTTAAGTCTTAAGTTTGACTATATTGCTTTGTGAGAGACAAACAACTCGGGACTGTTTAATATTTCATTATTAATATATTATATGGCTAGTAAAAGTTCCTTGTTTTTCTTAGAATTCCCGCACTAGAATAGACTTTAGAGAAATAGACAATAGACCAAAATATTATTTCTTTTTGCATCTCTCCAGTCAAGTGCTCATCTAACCTCTGTCTGAAGAACTTTAATAACTGGGATTTCACTACCATTTAAATTAACAATGGTAAGGGAGAACTAGTGTTGAACAAACATTATTCCTCTCATATATACAATAGTATTGTTATCTAGTAATCACTTACTACATGTTTGCTGAGTAGTATTGAATAGTATAGACATTAACACATTTTAGAAAAAAAAAAGTTTAGAAAATGGTAGACTGTAATCATATGAGGGAGAAATTTTAATAGAGATGAATTTTTATCCCCAATTTGCCTAACTACGACAATGGATGGAAGCTGTTAACTTTTGCCCCCAAGAGGACATTGAATATCAAGAAAGAATTACTCTCATGAGTGTAGTATATTATGTGCATATTTTTGAGTGTCTATGTGTATGTTAAAGTAGAAAATGTAAACTCAATGCTATTGAGCTAGTTTTTGTGTTCTTGAAAAAAGGGAAGATTTCCCATAAGGCATAGACAATTGTTTTCTTCTGACCACTTTTGGAAACTGAGAAAAAGTGAGCTGGAAGATAGAATTATCTGGAATTATTCAACACATAAGCAGGAAAACAATTCAGAATCCAGAGAGTTTTGATACCTCCTAATCTCCTACTTTAGACATAAATTTCCTGTCTTTTTCTCATAGTTGATTATTAATTCATCTCACTTTAAGTCCAGAATTTAATAGTTTCCCCCTTCCCCATAGGATAATGAAATGATTTCAAAGCCTAAAATAAATAAATTTCTATTGGTGAAATTTTAGATATTGTGGCAACATGGAAATGAGAAATATTTGGAAGTACAAGAACCATATTAGTGTCATTCTTATTGATGATATGATGATTTACTATCCCAAAGATCATAGCCAAATAATTTACTGTTTCTTCTTTTCTTCTGGCACACAATAAGCACTTGATAAATGCTTGTTGGCTGTTGACTGACTATAGGAATGTTTTGATTTCTTATTCTTAATGGTCTAGGTCAAACTACTAAATTTGACAGTGAAATAGGTTTTATATAAATACAAACAAAAAAATCATATCCATCTCCCCAATCAAAATACATATAATTAGATCCTTATTCTAAAGACCACAGTGTTAGTTTTCTTAAGACTTTCACATTCTGTCTTGGGATGTAGTTAAGTAGAAAAGGCACAAGAAAACTTGGTGACTTTCATAAACAAGATTCAGAAGACACTTTGAAATTTCTTAGAATTCTATATTTCAGGAAAATGACAGCCTGACCACTTGGACTTCATAAAACAAAAGATTTAGTATTTGAAATAAATTTAGATTATTATTAATTACAAGCCACTTCTACTCTTGGTCTTAATGTCTTCATTTGTAAAAACCAATGATTTCTAAGATCTCTTTCTAGTGCTAATATTCTTTGAATTCACTGGACCAGAGCTAGGTCTAAATAAACAAAAACAGAATGGAAATGAAATACTTCTGCTGATCTGGTGTTTCTAAAATCCTTAAAGATCTAATATTTATTAAGAATAGCATGATTTACCAATCCAACTGACCACAGAACTCTTTTATCTCCAACCAAAATTATTTATAAAAAAAGCTAAATCTTTGCATGTATCTCAGTATCAGTATCACCATTTTTTGATAGTGCTACTATATTCTGCCCTTTTTCTTTAGCAATATCAAATAGACATTTCCAAATCATTGCAATCAAGTCACTAATTTACTTTTAAAAAGTTTAAATCAATCAAGTATATTTATTTTGTTCATTGTGCATAGCAAAAAAAAAAAAAAGGCACATTTTATGAATGTTCCTGCAATTCATGGAAAATTTCTTTCATTTTTTTCCCCCATATTTTCTATACTTTCCATCATTTCCTAAAATGATCACTTGTTAGTATATGGAACATTTGCTGTTCACTTGCTCTTCCTCTCTAAATAGAATTTCCACATAATATGTGAGAACAATTTAAACTACATTAGAGTGAATTTAAAGTAATTTTTTATCAATTGAAAATCTTAAGTGGTCATCAACACTTCTAGATTTCACTTTCTTTACTCCTACTACATCAGTCATTTGCTCATAAACCACTCTTCTGAAGTGACCAAAAATATAAACACAGTCAAAGGAAAAGCAAAGGAATTATATTGTGACAGTTATACTGAAAGATCAACTAAAGGATATTATGATTAGATCCTATAATTCTGTTTTACTTCCAATTAAAAATATAGTAGTTGTTTTAAAGTAATTATTAGGTAAAAATCTTATTATTTGAGGAGTAGCTATATACATTTTCTGCCTGCAGATTTTTGTAGTTTGTATTTTATCACCTTAATATATTCTTACTATAATCAAGATTTAGATATATGTTTCTAGCAGTGTGTGGAGAACCTGTGTAATATGAATGCCCAGATAATAACCCTGAATACTCTAAATAATATGGTTTAGGAAAGATCTAAGCTCAAGACTTTCAAAGGCCCAGTCTCTACGATAAGATTGGCGAGTTGTCATTTTCAGTGCCTAGACAGAGGGGAAAGTAAATTAATATCCAGCTAAGAAACCTCATCAAAGACTGGGAGAAAAATTGACAGAGATATATGATATAAGGATCAAAAACTAAGAGGAAACTGACAGCCAAGAATTTTCACATAAGTAATATATTCTCAATGAATTACGCTTTACCAGACTATTCAGTCTTGTTTCATAGACCTATGAATCACCTTTTTAATTTAATATTTTTCCTCTAATAAATACTTACCAATTAGTATTTTCAATATCTTAATTTAATTATGTTTAGGATATATATTATTTTGTTTAATTTGAGTAATTAAAGAAACATTATTTTTTAAAAAATTAAAAAAGTATAGGTTTTTCACTAAATTTGAATAGATGCATATAAACATATATAACACATGTATGTCTCTTTATATATTTAAACATTTCCATAGATTATTATACATATTTTCATACAGTGACATATATAAAATTATTATTTTATTTGAATAGTATCTTTGAGACTCTATCAATTTATCCCCCTTGTAAAGACCTTTTTGGTTTAGACAAAAGAAAAAAAATATTCTCTTATATCTTGAAGTTCAAATCTGTCTAGGTTTTTTCAGGTTGAGGGACTAATTTAAATCAGCATTTTTCAAATATTTTAAGTTTTAGGACCACTTTCTCATCTTAATAATTATTAAGAACCTACAAAATAATTTTTGGCTATAAGGTTTCTATAAATGTTTACCGTATTAGAAATTAAAGTGTCTTAGTTTATTACAAAAATAGTTTTGGATTTGTGGACATCCTGCAAGTGCCTCAGAGACACTCAGCTAACCTGGAGTTACCTTGTTCCCATTATTCTTCACCCTCTTTTCCCAGTATATGGAGAATTTTCTAGTAAGATTATGAAAAGGCACTGATAGCATTGGTGGCCTGTTAGATTACTTTTAATGAGGAAATATGCTCACAAGGTATGTAGAGGAATAATAATGTAAAATAAATAGTTTTTTTGTACTTAAAGGATCAAATCAATTTTTTAAGTGTGATGCTTGTAGAAATCTTTTAATTACAATAAAAGTTTATAATACTACATTTTTCTAAATAAACATCCCACAAAGTTAAGATGTTCATATATAAAGTTAGACATGGGATAAACTTAGACATGGGATACATGAAATTATTTTTAGCATAACTTTTTATGTTGAGTTACATTTACATTTTATATATGATATTAAGTATTTAAAAAATGATTATTTTCTCAGTCAAATCTGACTGGTGTGCTCTAAAGTTTTAGGGGAAAAATAATTTAAGTAAGCAATTCATAGATCCTACAATTCAGGCATCATTTATTCTTCAAAAAAAAAATCATGTACCTCTTTTTTGCTTTTGTTTCAGTTAGAATTCATATAAGAGTTATTTCTCAGCACAAGCCATTTTATCAGTGAGGTATCGAAATTCTTTTTATACCATTTCCCCTAAGCATAGCACCTAATTTTCATCATTCAGAACAATGACAACTTGAGATTTAAAATGAAAAACAAGTTAACTTAAGGATCTAGGCCCAATGTTGCTACTCAAGTCACCTCTTTCCTTTTCTATAGTTGGTTCCAGAAGACATAAACCAATTGGGAGGAGCAGGGGAATTGGATCATTTATTTGCCAATTTTCTTTTTTGAAAGCTTTTTAGTTTTTCTTGAAGACAGCTTAAAGTTGTAGTATACAACTGACACTAAATAATCTCCTTAGAAAATTGACATAACTATGGGTTATTTTTGACTCTTCACTATATTTTAATCTCCATTTACAATCTGTTGCCAAAGCCTATTGATTTTGCCTTTGCAACATATCTCAAATGTCCCTGACTTTCTTCTGATAATGCTAGCACCCTTTATAGGGTATACCTCACGATGCAATAGCTTGCTGGTTGGTCTGCCAAAAGTCTCTCTCTCTCCATTCCAAATCATCCTCCACTCAGGCATCCAAGTGACTTTTCTAAACTATAGGTCTAACCATATCATACAACCCTCTAAATAAATTCCAGTGACTTTATCACCTACAGTTACAAATACAATATCCTTTGGCATTTAGCTTTTTGTAATATAGGTTCTCCTCTGCAACTCCATCTTTCCATTTTTCTTATACCTTACACCCTTCCATAGACTCTTTGATCCAGACACTAGCCTCCTTGCTGTTCCACAAACAAGAGATACCATTTCTTGATTCAGAGGGTTGGCTCTTTGGCTATTTCCTGTGCCTAGAATTGTAAAGGGCTGAAACTCTTGGTAGATGCACTGAGGTTGGTTCCAGCACTTAAGGCTAATTACCAATTGGACAATACTCTATAAGCATATGCTTGGAAAATGGCCTTTCCCACTATCCTGTGCTGGCTCGATAATTGGTGAATACAGAGAATTGTAAGAGGGACTAGGGGGGGTGAAGTAAGCCTACTCAAGGTCACTTTGGCAGTAGATGAGGAAGAAGGAAGGTTGCGGAGATTCTGCTTCCATCCCATTCAATCCTGCCTCTAAAGACCAAGAATAAAGAACGAGGACTTTTGCTAATCCTGACTCGGGCTGATTCTAAGGTATGCTGGGTGTTAACACAGTCATCATATAGAATGCTCTTCCTTTTCATCTCTACCTCTTGGCTTCCTTAGATTTTTTCAAGTTGCAACTAAATACTATAATCTACATAAAGACTTTCCCAATCCCTCTTAATTCTAGTGCCTTCTCTTTGCTAATTATTTTCAATTCATCCTGTATATGGCATTTTTTATTATTTTCTCTCCCATTAGAATGAGAGTCCCTTAAAGAAAGGGACTGTCTTTTTGTTTCTCTCTGAAAGCCTGGTATGTAAAGGGGGCTTAATAAATGGTGACTAGCAATCTAGTGACTAGAATCATGGAAATTTGTTGAGCTTGTTGTATAGAAAAGTACATAAAATTCATGAAATAGTGCCTATTATATCATTAACTCTTAAAACAGCAAACTAGTTTCTGGTATAGCCTCACAATATCACATTCACTAATCACAGTATTTAATGAAATGGCTATTTATTCATTGCTAAATTTTAAATTATACTGAAACAACTTTATATGAGTACACTAAACCTATAGCTCATATAAAGTTGTTTCAATATGCATATATATATATATATATACATATATGCACACATCTGATATTAACTAATGAAATGACCATTTATATAAAAAAAAATACAGAGTGACTCTTACCAAGTAGCCTTCTGTGTACTGAAAATGCACTCTGGAACTCTCTTCTGCTGTTGGACTCAAAGGTTTTGGATCAGACATTGACCTCTGCATCATTTTCGCAGACTTTGGACTTGCTGGTGGAACCTTTGCCATGTCTGGGTGCAATATTTTCTGAGGGCTAATATCATCAGTAATGGGCTTTTCATAAGGTACAAAGGCTGATTCTAAGGCTTTGCCTGGTGAAATTGGAGAAATGGGTGAATAAAGAACTTTTGGAGATTTTGGTGGGGATGGTGCTAGCTGTAGGGTGGAATCTGCCCGAAGATGAGATGAATAACCTATTTCTAAAGGCGTTGGACGTTTCTTGTCTTTGGGTGAAGATGTGGCGCTCAAAAACTGAGGACTCTGTGCATCTGGGTCTGTCTCTGTTTGACAACCTAAACTTCCACCTTTGTATGTTTTTTCAGGAGCTGAAATGTGCTTGATTATTTCAACTTTTGCATCGACTCGAGCACGTATGGAAGGTGTTCTTATGGTCCCAACTGGTTCAGTCTGCACTGATATTTCTGCCACTGTCTGAACTGCTATGCTAGATACCTTGGAAAGGGGTTTGGTTTTGTCGATTTCAGAGGTGCTATCACTATATTTCCCTGGACGTGATTTTCTCCGTGATCTACTGGGCACATCCCATTCATCTTGATCTTCATCATCAGTCTGAACACTCGTATCCACACTCTTTTTACTTCTTCTTCTCCTATTAGCATAACTTCTGTCGGCTCCATCTTCATCATCGGTTTGTACTCCACTGTCCACTATCTTTTTAAAACACCGAGGGTCCTCACCCACAGCTTCCTCAAGCTCATCATATTGGCCACGCATCTTGGTTCCAGAAGTCCTTTTTTTAAGCTGCTTTTCATCCTTCACAACAATATCAGTTAAGGGCATTTCAGAAACCGTACTCAGTATGCCAGGTGGAGCGATATATTGAGTAACACCATCAGATTGAACTGTATACCAGCCTTGGCTCTGCGGGATTTCAATGGCCACTACAGCTGAAGCTGTGGTGGTGACATCTTCGGTGGGCCAAAACTGATTGCTCTCCACTGCTGGATACTGACCTTCCAGAATTGCTTGTTCTGTGGTTGTTTGTGGTGAAGCTGTTCCTGAAGGATCATAATTATACTGGTATATCTGGCGGATCTTTTGCTCTTCTAGCTGCTGGTGAAGTTGCTGTTGAAGTTGCTGGATTTGCTCAAGCTGTAGCTGTTGCTGTGCTAGTGTTTCTTGCCTCATCATAAACTGAGCTTGTCTCTCTTCTTCTTGCTGTAATAGGAGATGTTGTTTCATAGATTGCAACTCCTCTAGTTTCTTTTGAACCATAAACTTTTCTTGCTCTCGGAATCTTTGTATTTCCTGTCGTTCCCACTCTAACTCTTCAGCAAATCGCTGTTGCTTAATTTTCTCAAGTTCTAAGAGCTCCCTCTCCAAATCAAGTTGTTGCTGCTTATCTTCTTCAGTCCCAATGACAAGAGCACTGTCATCTCCCAAGACTTCTGGAAACACCTCAGATGCTGTGGTCAAAGTGGGAATAACATCAATGGCCTCAGCAGGGAGACTCTCTACAGGAAGAGTTTGTAAGCTTGTTTCTATTTCTATTGCAGTCACAGAACTGTCCTTATCAGATGCTCCTGTAGTTAGGAAACCATACGATCTAGGTAATGGTTGGCTCTGTTGCAAAGCAGACAAAGATGTTATTGCATCAGTTGTGTGAATGCCAGACAAATCCCTCACTGTAGTGCTGAAAATTGAGCCAGGCTGAGTAGTGATAGCAAATGTAGAAGGGACTGGAGTTGCTACTGAAGAATAGACTACACCATTGGAGGATCTCAAAACACTCCCCATGCCATATGGGGATCCTGGTGGAGGGGTCATTCTTGCTGTAGAATACTGTGGTGTACCAATCCCACTGCCTGAAATAACTTGCCGAGTCTCAGGGTAAGGACCTGTGGTCTTGCTTGAATAATCCATTACCTCACCTGAAATACAGGGTAGAGTTATAGTCCAGTTCCAAGAAAGAATTGTGCTTTATGTGCCTGAAAGCCCTCTCATCTTGATGAACATAATGGAGAGAACTGCATGCAAATCCACAGTTTAGCCTACTTATATGCGAAGAGAAAGCAACGTTGAACATGCAGGCACATGCAGGCAGTTTGGGCAAAACATAAGTAAAATGAGGAAATTAAAAAAAAAAACGCACGTGTACTCCACAATATGCTGCCATATCATTGAAAAGAAAGGAAAAAAAAAACATAATGGGAAAAAAAAGGATAAAAATGTCATCCTGAAATGAGATGAGCGACCCCATAATGATATTTCAATGAAAGATCTGCTGCCATGTCATACTGACCTGTGGTTATTCTTCCAGAAGTTAGATCTACTGCTGTATCAACCCCTCCAGTATAATCAAAGGTATTCTTACTTTTATAAAGAAAAACTCCAGTGTCAGCTAAGTTCGTGTCAGACATAGAAGGCTTCATGCCCCCAATTCCCCTATAACCATATGGCCCTGATCGATCATACTGGTAGTGATCATCCCTGTAACCAAAACGATCTTCTGGAAGAGTAGTTGCAGGCTGTTGTGTTGTACAACTTCTTCCAAATGGTAACTTATAAACAACATCACAGCAAACTGCTCTTCTTCCTGCGGTCAAATCCACTGGTTTCTCATCATCTTCTATGACAGTCGTCACAACTCCTGAAGTGGATTCATCCATGGTGACTACAGTACGGTGAGACTTTGTAGTACTGAGATCCACCGCACCATCATCTTGGGGCCCCTGAGTCGTGGAGAGATCAGCCCATCCATTGGTAACACTGGGTGGAGGTACAGTGATAGGTTTGGTGGCAGGCATTGTTACTGCATGGCCAGAAGTACCTAGAGATAAATTTATTGGTGCTTCCTCCCTAAGTGTAGGGAAGACCTGGACACTCGTTTTTCTGTAGGTAGGCTCAGCATGTTTTGATGTTGTTAACTGAAGAGGTGTCATCATAGAATGATCTGTCCCAAGCAGGCTTTCTGTGCTAGTGGTATAACTTACGCTAGTTGTACATGTCACAACAGCCATAGTTTCTGTGACCAGGGAGAGTGGCGTGACTACTGTTGAAGTTGCACTGAGATTTATGATAGCAGGTTGGACAGTGCTGATTTGTCTGCCATATGACTCACTTGCTGTGGTCTGCCTTCTCACATCTACTGGAGAAGCAGACAGGTCCATGCAGCTTCCAGGTATTTCACCATCAACCTTTGGTACCATGCGTAGATCAATAACATCCCCAAAGTGCTGAACATCTTCTTTATATCTTGGTTTCTCTAATGCTAAGGGTTCTTGAGCCACAGGTTCGGGAGGAATTGTTATAGAAACACTACTTGAATCAACACTAGGAATTGTGCTGTCTGCTAATGAAACTAAGGTTTTGCTCAGTTCACTTGAGAGAAATGGAGTTACTGAGCCTGGGACTATATGGAATGAAGGCTGTGTCATGACTGGGGCAGCAGAGAAAGGCTGTAAAGCACCTGAGGTATACAGGCTCTGATCTGACATGCTTTGAATCTCTTCACCTGTCACAGGAAGAACTGTAGTAAATACAGGTTCCATTGAAACTAGTTCTTTAGAAGGTGATCCCAAAGGCCAACTGGTCACTGCCTGACTAGTTAAAGAATCTGTTGGAGTTCCTGGTTCAGATGGTAATGTTATAACAACATAAGTCTCCAATGATTTGGAAAACCTTGGTGAGGACTTGTTAGAATGTGGTGACAAGGGGGATGTAGGAGATGGCAATTTATAATCTGCTGAAGTCACTAAATTCAATGTCATACTTGAAGTTAAGGATAAACCTGCTGGTTTGGGATGTATATCCACTGGCAGCGGTGTAGTTATTGGAGGCTGAGGAATTGTTGGTTTAGGAGCAATTGGAGGCTTGGTCCCCTCAACAGGCCTGTGAGTAAATACAAGTCCTGATGGAATTGAAGAAGGCTTAGGTGGAACTGGAGGTGGTGCAGGGGTGTATACTTTTGTTACAGGCGTCAAATTATTTTTTGGACTAGCAGTAGCCTCTACAGTAGCAACAGTGTCAACTGAAGGTACAACAACAGCTGATGTCACTGGAGGAGCTTTTATTAACTTCTTTTTAGGATAAATAGCAGGTTTAGGTGGAGTTGGTGGGGGAAGTGGTGGAGGTGGAGGAGGTGGAGGAGGAGGAGGAGCAGGAGCAAGAGGAGCAGGGGTAGGAAGAGCAGGAACAGGAGGAGCTGGAGCAGGAGGAGCTGGAGCAGGAGGAGCTGGAGCAGGAGGAACTGGAGCAGGAGGAGCAGGACGAGCCGGAGCAGGAGGAACTGGAGCAGGAGGAGCAGGACGAGCCGGAGCAGGAAGAGCTGGAGCAGGAGGAGCCGGAGCAGGAGGAGCTGGAGCAGGAGGAGCAAATGGGGGTTGGGCAGATGAATCCAAAGAAGAACTTCTCCAAAGAAAAGGTGTTCTAGGTGTCACAGCAGGAATTGAAGTCGTAGATGGCAATTGTGATATTGTATCGGTCACTTCTCTAGATATAGAAGAAATAGTTGACATTTGATCACTAACTGGAACTGCAATGGTACTTGAAGGTGGTTGGGCTGGCCCAGAATCTACAGAGCTAATTCTGCGTAGTAAAGGTACAGGTGCCTTTCTTTTATCCTTGTAAGTTTCCAGCATGTCACCATTTCCATTTTTACTCTTAGTTTTTCTTACTGCATCTTCTTCTGATACAGATGAATCAACAGAAAAAGAATCAGAAATAGACGGCTTCGGTTTGAATTCTTCAGGTACCATGACAGATCTTGGAACATCAGGAAGAGAAATTGCAACATGATCATCAATTGCTTTAGAAGAGGGTTGGGCAGTCTGATCTAAAGATTTATCTGTTCCTGAATACACTTTTGTGTCTATTGGAAAGGGAGGTAATGATGGAATCTTTTCAGAATCCTGAATTTTAGCTAGTTGGTCCACAGTATCTGCAAAAATCACAGTTGTGGTTTCTGGAGCAGTAATAGGTGAGGAGCTATCCGTTGTACAAACTGATGAAATGGATGATGTAAGAGAGGGCGTGTCAGACGGTAGCACAGATGTTGCACTTTCTGAGAGCTCAGAGTATGCTAAAATTGATGATTCATGGGCAATTATCTCTTGAATTTCTCTGGTATAATCAGTTATATATTCATCCTCTATTTCCTCTGGCGAAAAGTGCTGTGTTATTTTCACATCTGGGATAGAAAGTGTTGTACTACTAGTTGAGTCTGTAAGTGAGGCTCCTGAGAGAATACTAGATGTCAATGAGGTATCTGGCATTCTGTCAAAGTCTATTGCAGGCTCTGTTATATCATGCTCAGTGGCTGGTTGAGTTGGACTAGCCCCTGGGGTTAGCTGCATTTGTTGCCTCTTCATGAGTTCCTCATAGGCTGCATCTGCATCTAATAACTGCTTCTCTTCACTCGTTGATGTTACCATAGTACCTAGATCCACAATTTCATGACTTTCAGGAATGATATATGAGCTTGATACAATATCTTCTTGAGGTACCATAGAGTGTAAGCTTTCCAGCTCATAAAATTCTTTCTGCAGATCTGAGATTTTCTTCATAGGATCTTCATAGATCTCCTCTGGAAGTCTCATTTTTCTCTCTCTCCCTCCTGGCTGAATAAATTCACTATCCTCCTCTTGTCTTGTTAATAGACTACTATCAACAGTACCATTGTATGTATCTTCAACCAGAGATTCGTAAATATAATCCTCTATTAGCATTCCACCATACAATGG
Organism: Antechinus flavipes; assembly: GCF_016432865.1. NCBI lineage: Eukaryota > Metazoa > Chordata > Mammalia > Dasyuromorphia > Dasyuridae > Antechinus > Antechinus flavipes. The sequence goes on from NC_067402.1 coordinate 154,691,463, forward strand.
CTCCTTCTCAAATACTTCATCTTTCTCTGTTGGTGTTGGAAATGCTTTTGATTTGTGGGATTTATGCATCATTTCTTCATACATTTCCTCAGCACTTTTTAATACCTTTTGACCACTTTCTTTTTGAATTGTAATAGATTGCTCATCTGTTGGAGAATATAAAGACACAGCTGTGGGCAGTTTATAAACTTTTTGTACTTCTATTATTTTTTCTGGGCTAATTTCAAACCCTTCTGGATCTGATTCTATGCTTGGAGAATATTCAGAGCAAGAGGAACGATGCAATTCTTCCATCTCTGCAGCCTGACGTAATTCTTCTGTGGGAGATGCATCTTCGATTGGAGAGAGATTGCTGGGTGGTGTCTTTGGTCTTTCTCTTCTTCTTTGAGCCCGAAGTTCATCTTTGTCTTTTTTTGATTTTTTACTGGAACTCTTTCTTTGCTGCTGTTCAATTTCACGTTGTTTTTCTTGCTCCTTTAATAGTTCTTCTTCTTCCCTCATTTCCTCTTCTTCTGAAGAATCTTCAATAGTGGGAAGAAGAGGACCATGTGATCGGTGTCTAGATTTACGCTGTTTACTCTCTCCCTTTTTGTGACTTGGACTGCTGTCACTGTCCTCATCAAGAGATGACACTGATGTGGGAGATGTACCAGGTGTGAAACTGGAGGCATGCAGACTAGAAGATCCTTCTCCTCGGGACCGATCTTCTGGTGAATCTGTAAGACTTTCCATCTCAAGTTCTGGTTCTTCATCAAAATATAAACTTGCTTTCTTTTGCACAGAGTCTTCAGAATATTTATCTGTCACTGTGCTGTTTAGTTCAATGGTTTTGAATCTTCTAAGACCTCCTCCACCAGTAACAGTGAGTTCTTCGCTTTCCTGACTTTTGGTTTCTCTATATTTTAGTTCTGGGCTCTCATCGAATGTCTCATCATCTTCATCATGCCAAGAATGGCGTCTCCCTGCATCATCATCAAAGCTTGTACTACTTTTTCTGGTGAGTCTCCTGTGTTTCCCAACTATTCCTTTCCCCTTTCCTTTTGTTTCTTCCTTCTTCTGGCTCTCACTAACACTGATTTCTTTGAGTTGTTTCCTGATGAAATCATCATCTGAACCAGAGGCATCTTCATCAGCACTCATCTCTATGATCTGTTTTCGAATGAAATCTTCGTCATCACCTGATCCTTGACTGTCTTCCTGCTTATATTCATCACTGCTTGATGAACCAACACTAGCTCTTCTTTTCCTTCGTGAGACAGGGGAGTTTTCACTTTCACTGCTATCTTCCAGTGAATCATAACGCTGCCTTCTAGCTGTCACATCATCTACAAAGTCAGTTTTTTCTCTGAGGGCCTTTATGGAAGGGATACTGTCTTTTTCAGCTTTTACAAGGATATCTTTCTTTTCTTCTTGAACTTCCTTGATATCCTCTTCTTCTGAACTATAAGATTCTAGTGTGACAGGAAAATCCTTAGTTTTCTGTTGCTCTTTAGGCTGCTCAGGAAGCCCACCATATAATTCTTTTTTCTTTTCTGATTTTTCTTCAACAAGTGAATTTGCTTGAGCTTCCAAAATGGACAGAACAGTACTTTCTAACTTTGCTAGATCAGAAGGACTTGTAGGACTACTTTCTTGAGAATGAGAATCTTTTTTGAGTTCTTGTGGCAAGTCCTTTTCATCACCAGGAATAAGACTTGGAATTTCACCAAGGGAACCTGATATTCCATCAGAAGAATATCCTGTGTCACTCAAACCTTGAGGGCTTTTCTGTTGCTGAGAACTTGATGTATCTGATTTGTCATCTTCCTTTTCCTAGGGACAAAAAAAATATATCAAAACTTAACATTATGGGATTATTATATTGATTATCTCTATGATTGCCAAATAATTTATTTGAGAAATGTTTAGGAATCCTCATGAGAATTATATTTAAATTATCAATTGATGTGAAGAAACTATTGACTATGCAATTAGAAAATCATAAATGATTATAAAACACATTTGAAAAATGCACTGATACAAAAAAGTTTTGTTTAGAAAAAAAAAAACAACCCTTTATATTTTTATTATCTGTATCATTTAATGATAGTTTTTCCCACTGGATATTGATTTCATGTGAACAATAATTTACAAATTAATTATATTTATGCTATTTTATTATATCTTTTATGTAAAATGTAATTGTATTTCAATTTTATCTCAAATAATAATTTTATTTCAAAGACTAAGCAGCAAAGATTTAGAGAGGGATTTGGATTGTCAAAGTCCAATAGACAACAGAGATGAGAGCCAAGGTTTTGAATTTAATACTCCCACTCCAAATTCAGGGACTGTGTGTTGTGTTGTGGTGTGTGTGTTAGGACACTAGCTCTTTGCATATATTAGGCATCATATTCAGAGTATTTATTTAAGATTATCTTGTAAGATATGAATGAATGCATTCTCAACTAGAATAGTCCCACAGTTCTACAGCATGACAGATTCAGAAAACCAAAGTTTTGATGTTGGCTCTGTAACTTATTAATTGATTAGAGGAGATGGGACTTATAGTGGGATAAAATCTCAATGTTTTAGTAACAAGACCTGGCAGGAAAAAAAAAAATCTTAATCTTTGTTTGCAAAAAGAAAAAAAAAAAAAAACAAGTTGCCTCAACAAAGGAAACATGAGTATTTGTAAGGACTTCTCATTCACAAACTGGTTAAATTATTTGATATCTAGGGTTCCCGAATTCTAGGATGCTTAGAGTAATCTTAATCAATTCACTAAACTTCTTTGGCCTCCATGTATAAAATATCTATAGCTACTGTATTGCGTGTCTCACGAGACATAATGAAAATAAAATGAGAAATGTATGTATGATAAATGCATTTACATGTGTAAAATCTTTTGAAATAATGTAATTTTTATTGTGATTTATTGAACTTAATAAAAGAAGAACCGTATGACTATATTCCCTGGTTTCAAATATTTCCTTCAACTTCTCAAAAAACAAAATTAACAACAAACAAAACAATTCAATGAAACCCCAAACAAAAATGCTAATTATTGGCTCATAAATTCAGTAATAATCACAATTCTTTTCTGTAATAAACATTAAAACACATTTCAAAAATATTAACAATACTAAATTGTTTGATTATTAAAATAACTATATTTTTTGCTATTCACACTTTTTGATGATAGTTTTTCTCAGTGTAGATTTTTTTAAAAAGTTAAAATGATGTCTAAATATTAGATTATAAATCCTTCATTCTTGAGGGAAAAAATGCTATACAATCTTCATGAAAAATCACTTTTGTATGTTTAGAGGATTAAAACTAATGTTCTAAAAGTTTATTGAGATAGCATTTCTATATCCTATCTCCATATCCTATAACTATATTTTTAGTAATATTATTTCATGCTACTATTAGAAGACAACTTATATTTAATATCAGAGCCTATGTCAAGTTTGTGAGCACTTGAGATTTAATGTGATAGTGAAACTTTTCTATTAATAAAACTGTTGATAAAATGAGAAAAACACAAATAGCTCAAACTACCCCTTTGTTTTCTAAAGGGAGATATATTGGTTTTAAGATCTTCCTTTGACTTTTTCTGAATTCTCTTCAGGATAATATCTCTCTGTATTTAGAAGTCTTTTTCATCATTAGAAAAATAAGGCATGTGGTAGGTGGTTGAAAGGCTTTTAGTATATGACTTTTTTTTAACCATCTACCCACTTCCATCTTAAGGGAAATATATTTGGAAATGATATAAGGTCAGCAAATTCAAGGGAAAAAACTCAGTTTGGTTATACTTGTAGAGAAAAGTTTTAACTTTTTTCCATACATACTCCATATATATTTGCATAGGATATCCTTTGCATCATCCTATTTATGAATTCTTTACCTTTCCATTCTGCCCCACCTTTCTTTTCAATACTACATCATTACACCACCAACATGAAAAAAAAAGAGTCAAATTGTTTTTCCCAAGGGATTGCCAAGAAAATATTTATTATCCCATGTTTGAAAATATTGATGTTCTATTATAATTTGTAAGTTATGTGAATATTATATATAAAATTCCAGTTTATGTATATTTATTTTGTTATATATATGCACACACACAGAGGGAGATAAATAGATGATAGATAGACAGACAAATATATAGATGGATTTATGATAGGGAATGGAACTGTGATTTCATTTGTATAGAGAATGCTATGATGAAGAAACTTTTATAATTACAGCTTGATAGTTTTTTATGCAACCTAACATTTTAGGGAATTCTCTAAAATCTTAAAAGGTTAAGTAATTTCTGAGGTTACAGAGTCAGATGTATCATATATGGGACTTGAACCAAGTGTTCTTTATGTATTGCAAAATACCTGCCAACATATATATGTATGCGTGCATGGATATTTGTCTAGATACCTATCTATCACATTATGGCCAGGTGCACACACGTACTTTTATGCACAAACATACATGCATACACATATACATGCATACATATATGTATACATGCATGCAGACCTATATATAAAGAACACATATTGATGTATAATACTAAATGTGGAAAATGTGTTTAAAACAAGATTATATAGTAGATCAGACAATGGATTATGAATATGAGAAGGATCTGTCCAGGTACTTCAGTACTATAGTAACTTCTTCAATCAATTCAAATAATATCCTGTCTGTTACTTCCTGGATGAATCCCAGGAAGTTATTCATGGACAGAGAAATAAAAAGACTTGAATTGTGTCATATGGTATCAGAGATCAGACTTGAATCTAGGTCTTCCTAAAGCCATGCTCAGTACTCTTTCCACTCTGCCTTGCTGCTGCTAAGATATTAGTTTTTATAATATGAATTTGTGTTTTATCAATGACTTTACCCATCTAATGTGAAATCTTCAATGACTTTTATAAAGGTGAGAGCTGGCCACTGGCATATACTTAAACATAACTGAATTTTATTGGTTCTCTAATCATCTGTAAAATGAATTGAAGAAAGAAATAACAAACTACCCCAGTATCTTTGCCAAGAAAATTCCAAATGGGTCCCAAAAAGTTGGATATGACTGAAAAACAACCAAACTGAAAATCTTTGATATCATTGAAGCAAAAAGCTATTTTTCAAGTCCTTTTTCAATCTAAGTAATATATAAGGTTAAACTTTTAAACATTTTTAAAGAAGGTAACATTTAATTAAATATTTATAGTTTGCTTATTAGCACTGTTATGATATTCTACTCAAAACAAACTATTCTCTTTCAAGGATATTCTACTTGTGGTTAAATTACAAAATATTTTTATTTCCTTTACTTCTGATAGGAAAATATAGATACGTCAAACTCAGTGACAATTCATGAATTGAAACTTTTAATACTCAAAAGACTTTTGTCCCATATATTGGTGGGGAGAAAAATCACACTGACAAACTTCAACATCAGAGGGATACAAAAAAATATACCCCTGTGAGTGGCATACGGAAAACCACAAATTAGCATTATCTGGGTTCTATTTTATGTTTACTTATTTTCTTAAGCATTTCCTAATTACATCTTAATATTTCTGGGAATAGTGGGGAGTTTTGTAGGCTGCTTGCTTGCTGCCTAAAGCTTACAAACTTGATTTTTTTCTAGATCATTCACTATTAAATGCTTGCCCAGGCCCTTTCCTTGATGTCTACTCACAAGTTCTACTTCCTTTTATCCCTCACCTTTATCTCTACCAAAATGTGTTGTCATTGATATTTAATTATATTGATTCTGATTCCAGACAAGTTCTAAATGGTGCTTATACCAACTGTTATTATTGACCACCATGACTGTGGAAACATATGATGAGATAACTAAAGGGAACACTGGCATTTATGTCCTTGAAAAGGCATAGGTAATTAACTGGATAACACAAGGAAAGTAAAAGGAGCACTGGCCTTGAAGTCAGAGGATCTTGTTGCCACTCATACCCAAGGACAACCTTTGGCAAGGTTGTTTAACTTTTTGTTCCTCTGTTTTGCTCACTTGTCAAAGGAGGGGTTTGGATGAAATAGACTGAATTTTCTCCTGCCTTTAAATCCAGAATCCTATAAAGTCCATAACATTGGCTAAATTGCATCTTAAACAATTTGTCCAAGCAAGGCAAAACATGAGGCAAAAAAGATATAAAACACAAGTTTGTTGATTCCTAAAAGACCTAGAACTTCTTTTCAGTACAGTTCAATTCAACAACCACATAATATAAACACCTACTACATGCCTGGGCATTAGGTACTGCAGGGAATAGAGTACTGGACTTGGAATCGGGGTGACTCATTTTCATGAGTTCAAATCAGGCTTTAGACACTTGCTATCTATGTGATCCTGGACAAATCACTTAACCCTGTTTGCCTCAGTTTATCTGTAAAATAGGTTAGAAGGAAATGGCGAATTACTCTAGAATCTCTGCCAAGGAAACACTAAAATGGGCCATAAAGAGTTGGACACAGCTGAAATGATTTGACAACAACACTACAGTAACAACAGCAACTACGTGCAAGAATTATCATAAAGGCTGGAAAGAATACAAAGATATATAAAGCATGGCCCATTCCTTAAGGAATCTTACAATGCTTTGTGTATATGTGCATAACAAGAATGCAGAATAAAGCATTATAAAAACATGAGAGGTTATAAACACTGTATGAATTCAAGGAAAGAAAAAAACATCATTTCAAGGAATGATGATTTTAGGAAAAGAGCAATTTTTCAATGTATGATCAGAGGATATGTTCCTGAGTACTTTTGCTCCTAGCAAAAAAGGTATAATTTTTTTCAGAAATCTTAAGATAGACAAAAATTGAAGAAAGGATGAAAACTTCTTTTGTAATCTATTTTCAATAATCTTTTGTATTTAATTTATTTATGCAATTGTCTCTATTTAAATTAATAATCTGGAATTAGCTGTATTTCAGTATCACAGACTTTGAACATAATAGCACTTCAAATGAGATGTGAATCTTGCATACAAATAATTATTTGTATTTAGCATTTATGTGAAGACTTTATGATTTGTTACTCTTGATGGAGGTTGTAAGTAGGAAGAAGTGTGGTTAAAGCTTTTAATGTTTTCTTGCTTGTAATATTATTGTACAGTCCTTTGAGAAATGCATTTTCACTCTAGTTTTGAAAGCATATTACCATTAAAATCTATTATACAAAAACTTGTATTTTTATAATACATTGCATTGTTCCCATGTTGAGAATTATGACCACTTGGGTCTTTCTGCTGAAGCATGATGAAACAATTACTCAAAGTCACCAGAGTCTAAGCTTCATTTTTACTTGCTATTCAGAAATAGGAAAAAAAAAGGGAATTAGATTATATTTTTATCTCAATTTTACACTGTCACATTCTACAAACCATATGCAGTTATACAATGGTTAAAAACTGCAGCAACAAAGTATTAAATAAAGTAAGGAAGGCTTTTTTTCTATACTACTTATAGTCTCTGGTTAACAGAATAGGTTGTAAAAATTTACATTTGCAAGAATAATTATGTACATTTTTCTATTATTGTGGTTTATTACAGACTTTCTATTATCACTGATTTGGAGGATAAAAAAAATTCTAGGCCAAATATAAGGCTCTGCCAGCAGATATTATCATTACATGTCACTTCCTTTACCTTGATAAATTCAGATACAAAATAATAGGTCAATTTTTTTTCTCCTATGTTACACCAATCTTGAATATGATTGAAGAACTCATTTTTTTGCCTTCATGCTTACCATGTATCAAGAGTAATGAATAGTACTTACTTACAGGTACTCAGGTGGATAGCTATGATGAAAAAAATTTAGTCCCCTTTAATTCTGAATCAGTGGAACCATATTCACATTTTGCTATCTGAGTAGTAAATGTCATAAATTTAAAAAGTTAAAAGTTTTAATGATGCCATAAAAGTTAAAAGTAGATAATAAATGTGGTTTCTTATTGATACTGAATCAAACACACACTAAAATTTCCTTTAAATCTATATTAAAAGAAAAGTTAGAATTCTAACTTATAGCTAGATTTTAATTTTTAAAATATCAAACAAAATTTGATATGACTAGTTATTTTTAACAAAAAGGGAATTCTACAAAGTTTAATAATAACTTGTTAAATATAAATACTTATTGAAACTAAGTATACCTCCTTTGACCCAGCAATACTACTATTGGGTCTGTTTCCAAAGATATTAAGGGAAAAGAAAAAAACAAAACAAAACTGTATGTTCATACCAACTCTCTTTGCAAAGGACTATAAATTGAAGGAATGGTCAAAAGTTAGGGAATAGCTTACCAAGTGTTGCTATATGTTTGTGATGCAATACTACTGTGCTATATGAAATGATGACTCTGATTTTAGAGGAAAAAAAAACATGGAAAAGCTTGCATGAAATAATGAAGAGCAAAATGAGTAGAATCAAAAAAAGATTGTATACAGTATCATTAATATTATTTTAAGAATGACTTTGAGTGAAAAAGTTTCTTTATCTATTATAAATACTCAAATAAACCATAAAGGACATTTAAAAAAAGAAGCTATCTTTATCCAGAGAAAGAACTGATAAATATATAGAATAAGTTACACACATATACACATACACTCACATCCCTTTTTGCTTCTAATGGTAGCCATCTCTGTAGGGTGGGGAGTAAGGGGAGAGAAAGGCAGAAAAAAAGAAATTTACACAATATTTTTGCTGTATATGTGAATAGAAAAATAAGTTATACATATGGATTAGAAATTTCAAGTACAATTATCTTTTTTATTGTACTATGTTATAGAAATGCTTGTTTTATTACAAAAATTAAAAAGAAAAATAAACAAGCAAAGCAAACAAGGAATACAAAAACAATATGCACATTGTTTCTATATTAGAACTAATCATGGAAACAATAAATATAAATATTATAATAAGTGATAGGATGTGAAGAACAGCACAATAAATATGTAAAATATTATTGGCTTAGAAAATTAGTTGGGCTCTGAAGAATAAATAGGATTTCAATAATTGCACAGTTCATTTGAATGATTTTTAAATTCTATCTATCTCCAAATTTATCCTAACATTTCTCTGCCAAAGCAAGTTGGCACTTTCTTCACAACTTTTAGCCTTAAAGGAGCTGCCTAAAGTAGCACAGAGAAGTTAAGTCATTTGCCTATGGTCACAAGAAATGGAACTTGAATCCCAATATTTCTGGCTCTAAGATTGTCTTTCTACCTCATTACATTATGCTGCTTCTCAAAGATGGCATGACATAAGCCAAACCACATGACATATGTTGAGAATAGTGATCTAATTTGTAATATGGATATGTACAGAGAAATAGTACAAAATGAAGCTGATATAAATATTCTTTCTTAAGCATTAACCCTACTCTGTGCTGAACACTATGTTGGATCCAGGGCTAGAGATAGAAGTTAGAAAGTTTAGACATCACATATTGTCTATCCTTATGAAAATTGTCCTTTTCTCTTTAAAAAAAAATCTCAGTCATCTTTAAAAAGCCTATCTTATAGTTCCTGTTCATACATCAAATAGAAAGGTAGGACATAAAATAGAAAACTATGATGTATGCTAAATAAATTCTTTCAAAAAATTTCATTATATATGCGCTACAGACTTTTTCCCCTTGCATCACATAAGTTTCCCAATATTATAGGATTTTAAAGAGAGTGAGAAAGGACCTGAGATATCATTGATTTCAACTCTCTCATTTTACAAATCAAGGAATATTAATTGACTTGACAGTTTACAAGGGTTTAATGTATCACTTTTGGGGAGAGATACTGCCTATGGAAGCATCCAGTCTCCCTATGCTCAAACTCTCCATAGAGGGAAAATAATCTAACGGAGTTACCATTTCTTATTGCAAGTAACCAGCTCTTCCACCATGGGAATAATAGTTAATGGTACTATTTTCTCCTCAAGTAGGTTAAGATTCCAGTACAGCAGACTCAATTCTTCCCCTTTGCTATCTCTCTCATTCTCTTGCAGCACTACCACCGCCATCATCCTGACTTTTGCTTCGATTTAAACAAATTGCCATCTTTTTATTGTCCATTTATGATCTTGATAGAGGTGCACACTCCCTCCCCTCCCATTTTGGCCTCCTTTATCCCTTGCACATTTTTAGGAAACTTCCCAATTTGTAACTCCATCCTACAACAAGAACTTTATTCCATGATGCCTCTGCACAGCTCTCCTGACACTAATACGCTCATCTTTCTTTCAGTTCTATTTAACTCTTTTCTCCTATCTTTTTTTAAATCCCTTCACTATCACTCTGTTTCAAAAACAAAAACAGCCATTGGAAAATCTCTCTTCCTCCTCCAATGTCACTCTCTCTTTCAGTATTTCTCCTTATCTTTCTGCCCTATCTCTGTCTCTCTCTTACCCTATTTTCCCTCTCAACAATAATTTCTAAAGCAAGTGGTTATTTTGTCTTCCTTTGGTTTCATTAATTTACCTCTCTTGTATTTCTATTTGCGTTTAACATTCTGTTTGTCTGTTTTTTAAAAAAATAATGCTTTAAATGTCCGTCTTTTGTCTCATGTCCAGCATTTTAAAAAAATTCATTGATTATGTTTAGCTTTTCAGAGTTTATCATTTTGGGTTGTATCTTAAGCTATATTTCCTTTCATAATATGTTATTCTATCACCTCCATCAATTTCTTATAGCTATAGACTAATTCTATGTTATTAAAATTTCCTTTCCTTCATATTTGAAAGGCTTTATCCTGGGCTTTTATTGAAACACATAAATACACATACCCATGCATACATATATGTGTATATCTATGTATGTATATATAATATATGATATATATATATATAGAGAGAGAGAATATACATATAGAAAATATGTATTACATATATAGGCTGTGTATGTATACATATACATACATATATATATACAATATAGATATATAGATATAATATAAAAGATAGAAACTATATATCTGTAGTTTCAATCCTTTATATATGATCCCATCTTACTTTCTGGTCCTTCCCATTTTGCCCATGTGATGATTCACCATGTCTATTCCTAGTGAGTTTTACTGTCTATCTTTCCTCAGTTCTGCAACTACCTCCCAGATACCACCAGATTTCTTTAATCTTTTTCAACAACATTCATGTCCATCTTTACACAGATTAATTAGCTTTCCTCCTAAATCTGTTCTTTCTTCTGAGTATGCAGTTTCCATCTCTATTTGAGTTCAGATCTCACAATCATCATATGTGTAAAGTATTTGAAAAACCTTAAAGTACTACATAAATATTAGCTGTTACCATTTTTTATTATCATTTGCAATTAATGTTTGCTATTTATTTCCATCACCCTTATATCCTAACTGGTTATGAAATTTTATTGATTCTATTTTTAATATAATCTAATCTAAAAGGGATTCATTAGGTACTTAATATACCCTAAGGGTAAAAAATGAAAATGACAATCAACTTCTGCCTCCAAAGAACTTACATTCTATTGGAAATGACAACAGCTAATATTTATAATATTTATAAAGGGTTATATATTATATATGTGTGTGTGTGGCCTGGAGGCAGGAAGATCAGAGTTCAAATAATATGTCAAACACTGGCTATGTGACCTGGCAAATCACTTAACCCTGTTTACCTCAGTTTCCTCATTTGGGAGATTATCTGGAAAAGAAAATAACAAACCACTTCAGTGTCTTTGACAAGAAAACCCCAAATAGGGTCACAAAAAGTTAGGTATTACTAAATAATAATATGGTGCATTAACCTTTGTAATCACTTGGCAATACAATAAAGTAACAAACATGAATACAACACTTTAAAGTTAATCTATTATATGATTCTCACAATAACTATGGTCCTATAGTGTCTGAGACAGGATTTAATCTCAGGTCTTAGCTGAAAATTACTGCTCTATAATTGTTTCCCTCTCTCGCTCTTCCTCTTTTCCTCCCTTCTTTCTTTTTTCCCTTCTTCCCTCCCCTAGTTTCTCCCCCTCTTCCCTCTCTTCCTTCCTTTCCTTCCTTTTTTTCTTCTTTTTTTAAATCTATTGATCTATCTATTGATTTATCAATCTCATTTGAGACCCACAAAAAAAATTTGAGATAGCTGTTTTAAATATTTTTCTCATTTTATAGATGAGGAAACTAAGGCTAAAAGAAACTCAATTACTTGTCCATGGTCACACAGTTAGCATGATAGCTGAATTTAAACTCAATTTTTTTTACTCTAAATTCAACACTATAGAAAAGTCATATTACATTTCACCTGTAAAATTTCTTTTCCATCTTTCTCTTTTCAGTCTCTACCCTTAACTAGATCTCAAGTATCACTTGCACAGACAGTTACTAATAGTTTTCCAATAGGTCTTCTTACACAAATCTTTCTTTGACCACCAACTTCCCTTCTTCCCAAAGCCATTCTTCTTACCTTTCCAGAATAATCTTACACATAGTCATAATTGTGCTACTTCTTGTTAAAAACAATTCTTTTTACTTCCTATTACTTTCAATGTCCAGGTACACATACAATTCAAAAAACAAAGTACACTACATTTGAACAGATAATGCCCATTGAAGAGAATAATAAGTATTTTCCTTAAAAATAACCTTTTCAAAAAAAAATTTAATTATGGAAGAGCAGCGGGATGTGATGAAATGCAAATGTGGAATATTATTTAAAATCTGTAAAGGAAGGCAATCAAAAGAGAAGATAGGACTGGATTGCATTTGAGCAATTATGCAGTGCTACGCTACTTAATACTGTAAAACCTGAACAATGATGATTTGCCATTAATGATAGTTTACATTTACATAGCATTTTAAAGTTCTAAAAAACTTTTTAATATATTACATCATTTTATCTTCAGAACAACCCAGTGAAGTGCTATTATTACTCCTATTTAAGAGGGCAGGAAACAAAGGATGACAATATTAAGTGTCTTGCCCAAATCACAAAAGTAATAAATATCTGAAATAAGGTTTATCAGGTCTTCCTGCCTCTAATTCTAGAGCTTCATCCACTATAGCAGAATGCCTGAAATATAATTACAGAAATAATGTGAGATAATAAGAAATAATAATAGCCAAAAAAAATACCTAAGTCAATATGAGATTCCATGAAAAAGGAACATTATTTAGGGAGACAATAGTCAATCTGGCCAAAATTTGTGAAAAAATCAGTTTTTTAGGAAGATTACTGATGGGTGAGAAAGTTAACTGTAGAATTATATATCAGAAGTATCTTAAAATTTTAAAATTATAGTGGACTTTGTGAACCAAACTGCTGAACATTCAATCTAGTTTAAGCTGTATTGGAGCAAGTGTTTATTTAGTCTTTACTTGAAGACCTCCGGTAAATAGAAGCTCCTTCCTAAAACAGCCCGTTTTATTTCTTGATAGATCTATGATTAGGAAATTTGTTTTCCTTATATCTAGTCAAAATCGGATTCTTTACAACTCATGCTAATAACTTGATCTATGGAGGGAAAAAAAAATAAGCCCATTCCCTCTTGCACATGTATGATAATTGAATCTTTATCTATTTATCAAGCCCCCAAACTTGAAGACTGTTGTTATGTTCCCTCTAAGTATTCTTTCACTGAAAGTCTATGCTTTCAACTAATTGTGTCAACTGGTTTATTATTAAAAGGGACTGAGTAGCCAGGATTCATAAACTACTTTTTAAGAGTATCTGTTCACAGAGTATGCTGAACTCAAGGTAATTACTCTTCCTGGGGAACCTAACCTGTCAGTTCAACTTGGCATCAACTCTCTCACTCTCATTCTTTTTCTGTGTAAATGTGGGAGTGCATGTATATACATACACACATGCACACATATATTCAAGTTGGTGTTAACTTGAAAAATGTCAAATAACTTTCTGTGTGTGTAACTGATGATTTCAAAAAGAAAAACTTAAATGTTGAATTTTAAACTTTAGTTTAATAAATGTGGACTTGAATAACTGGTTGATATAATTTTAAAAATCAAAATAAATAAAAATAAAAATAAATACTTCTTTTTAATTGTACCTGAATTATCCAGATTTTTTTTCCCAATTTGAATACAGGGACAAATCCCAATTAACTGACACTTGTGTCACCTTCCTTTACACTTTGAATGTGTAGATGTCTCTAAATGGAATTTGTGTGTTTCAGTTAAAAATTAACTACATGCACAAAAACTCTGTGTAAACAATTAAATAAACAACAATAACAACAACAAATAATCTACTTACTATTTTTTCTTTCACTGTTTCCACTTGATCTGGTTTTACTAATGGTGTTGTCTGTAGTACATCATCTCTTTTTTGAATTTTCTCCTCGTCTTTGGGTAGACTCTGGGGAATTCCAGGTGCTGTCTTGGTCTCTGCTTGTTTTTCTACATGTACTTCTTTAGGAGGTTCCTGGTCCAAGGATTTTTCTTTATCAGCTGGCACCTCAGGTTTCATTATTTCTTGCGACTCTCCCTTTGGGGGCTTTTCTCCCAAATCATCAGAGTCTATAATCTTGTCTTTCATTTTACTTTCCTCATGCTTTTCATCTGTGCTTATCAGTGGGGGCTTCTTTTCAAGTGAAGGTATTTCCTTTACTTTTTCATCTTCTTTTTGTGCTTCTTGTTCTTTCTTTTTTTCTATTACTTGGGCAGGCATTGGGGATATTGTGGGGGATATTTCTTCTGTCACAGGAGGCTGAGGTACAGCTGATGGTTTTTGTACAATCTCTGAAGAAATAGGTGGGATTGAAGGTGGCACTTTGCCCATGTCCCCAAGTTGTCCTGATATTGCTCTCTGCGTCTGGCAATTTAAGCATAGCCATTCTTGAACCTAAGAAAGAAAAAAAGAATACAGCATTGAATGGATTGAGCATATAAAATTATAACTTAATAAAGCCATAAATAAAAAATATAAAACTTGGAAAGATAGGCCAGACTGTAGATAAAGAACTTTAAATGTTACATAGAGGAATTAGTATTTATTCTAGAAGCAGTAGGGTACTACTGGAGTTTTTGAGCAAGTATCCAGAGCAGAAATAAAAACAAAGTTTTCCTGACTCCAAGTCCAGCACACTCTTCCTCCCTCCCTCCCTCTTCTTCCCTCCCTCCCTCCCTCTTCCTCCCTCTCTCCTTCCCTCTCTCCTTTCCTCCCTCCTTCCCTCTCTCCCTCTCTCTCTCTCTCTCTAAAATACTGAGTATCTTCAAGCCACAGGTATATTGAAGTCAACTCCAACTGAAAAGCAGTGTTAGATTTTCAATACAAACCTCTACACCTTGGAAATGACAAAACACTTCATATCAGGTTTTGATTTATTATTTTCTTGATTTCTTAGATTTGGAAAAGGGATATAGATTAATGTAGATTAAACTTACAGGGGTCTCCTATATATATATATAACTACTACCACCACAAAAAGCCAATTGTTAAATATTTACCAGTATATTACTACCTCAAGTTCACTATAATGAATGCTATAAGAAGTAATCACATTTGAATGAGGATATTTTTGGTGAACTCAGATAATGGAATATCCATTCAGTTAATGGAATATCTCTATCAGGAAAGTATTTTAAAATGAATTATCCCAAAACTTGTATGTTCACTTCAAGATAAATAGTCTTATCTATAACAATAAATACAACATAAACATAAGCCATTTAATTCAAATTTTTTAAAAAACCTCCAATTTGTGGGACTATGCTATGAAAAATACAAATTTAATGCCCTACAACAAATATTGAGTATTATTATAAGCAAGGCATCATGTGCCAAAATGTAGGAATAAAAGCAAAATGAAAAGCTATCTCTGGTATTAAAAAGATACCTATTTTAAAAAATGTAATTGTCCTCAGGAAGTTTATAATATAATCATAATGAAGGCAGATGAAAAACAAACAAAAAAACCAAAATACTACACAATTTAGAATATTTTAAAGTGGATGGCAGAGGTCAAAATGATACCACTAAGTCCTAGAAGAAGGAATCACCACTTTTGGAGGAAAGAGGAGAATGAGAGATTTGATGGAATTTTACTGAGCTTTGAAAGAGAAATATTTTATTTTTCTAGTTGAAAAGAAATATTGTGAAAGATAGAAATATACAGTAGTCTATTCTACTCATAATTTGAAAAAGGGCAGGATGAAATTAGACCAAAAAAGTGTATTTTTTAGTTTGTTATAGCATTTATTATAGAAAGGATGGAAGGAAACAAGTAATTAGTAAATGCCTAGTACATGCCATGAACTGGGTAAGTGTTTTAAAAATATTATCTCATTTAATCAAGCTATGGGAAATATGTGTTATTATCTGTCTTGAAGTTGAGGACACTGAGGCAAACAGAGGTAAAGTGAGTGTCCAGAGTCCCATAGAGAATAAGTACCTGAGGTAGCATGTGAACAATGGTCTTCCTAACTGTAAGCCTAATAATGTTTTATTCACTGTGCCTCCCAGCTGTTTCTAGGAAGGGAAAGAATTTGAAGGGGGTTTTGTTGTTGTTGTTTTTGTTGTTTTTCTTTTTTTGTATCCCTAGAGTCTTATTAGTAAAATATAATTTGTACCTTTCTTTGTTACCCCAGAGCTGAACATAGTGCCTATAAAAAAGTAAAATCATTATAAATGCTTGCTACCTAAACAGAGTCAGGTTATAAAGAGTCTTGAATGCTAGGCTGAGTTAGTAGTTTTTTCAGTAGATTGCAGTAGATAAACCTATAACACTAAGTGAATAAAATATAATATATATCAGCAGTTGGAAGGAAAAAGCACCGGAAAGTTAAGAAAAGACATTATGTCGGATGAAGAACTTTTGTGGGAACTAACATGAAGGGATTATAGATTCCAAGGTACAAAAGTAATAAGGGAGAATATTCACAGATGGTAGAAAGTCTCTGCAAAGTCAATAAATTTTTAAGGAGTCACTAATAGCTTTGGAGCAGAGTCCTGATGGAATCATCTCTATGTATTAAGGAATATGGCTTTGGCAGTTAAATGAAGGGAGGACTAGAGTATAGCTAGGAAATTTTTTTCACTATTCTTCCATCATGATAAAGGAAACTTCCACAAGTGGCTGTAGTGTCAAATGCTACTATTAGAGCATTACTGTCTCTGGGTTTTCTGTATGTTTGGTTATTCAATTTTTTCCTGATTAATTCAGGTTATTCCTTACATATTTACCATAAGACAAATGACCATGCCAAGTTAGTTTAAATAAGCTGCACCTGATAACTATACTTGCCATTATTCCTTTTTGTCAAGGTATGCCTTAGTTGATTAGATTTTTATTTAAAGACCAGGACTGGACTATACTAATAATTTCCTATACAGATTAGTTTCTTTTCCAAGGGAGTTTAAAGAAATCACAAATTCTAATCTATTTCTTTTAATTTCTTATAATGAATTATTTGGGGATTGTGCTAAAGAATTGGTAATATAAAAATAAGGCTCTGCCCTGAAAGAGTATACTAATAATGCATGGGGGGTGGGGAATTGCAGAAGTGGGGCAACCAGTACACAAGAGGCAGAATGGTTTTGTGAACAAATGTTCATTTTGGAATTAGAATATCTATGTTTGACTCTTTGCTCTGTAATTTATACTTGTGTGACCTTAGGCAGGTGACCTCAGTCCATCACTTCTTTAGGCCTCAGTTTGCTCAACTATGGAATGAAGAGGTTGGATCAGATCATTTATAATCCTTCCAATTATAAATCTATAAGCCTACAACCCTAGATAAATAAAATATAAAGCATATCAGCAATTGAAGGAAAAAACAGCTGGAAAGTTAAGGAAAATCCATCACATAGGAAGAACTCAAATGGTAACATGAAGAGGACTAGGAATTCCAAGATGCAGAAGTAATAAGGGAGAATGTTCATAGATGGCAGAAAGTCATTGCAAAGGCATAGGTGCAGGAAATGGACAGTCATACAGAGAAACATAGGTAGACAAGTTTTATTAGAACATAGAGTAGATATGGGAAAGTGCCAGAGAAACTGGAGATATTATGAAGCAAAAAAGTTTAGGTAGGGCAGTGCTATAGTCAGACCTGTGCATTACGAGCATCAACATATTAGCTGTGTGAAGGATGAACTGGAAACATGAACTCCTTGAAGAAGATCAGTTAACATGCTCTATTGCTAGAGTCCAATCTATGCAACATGGTAATTTATGGGTAATGGCGTAGAAGGGAGAAAATTCTGGGATGACTGGGAGGCTGGCATGATTATGCCTTGACTGAAATATGGAAATTTGGGGAAAGGATGAGATAAGGGAAAAAGATAGCTAGTTCTGGATAAGTTGAGTTGGAGGACATCAAGATGGAAATGAACAGAAGACAAATGTTGATATGGGACATCAAACAGTTGAAGTTTGAATATGAAAATTTACAACTCATTTGTATGTAAATGATAATTGAATGTATTCAAAATAATGAGGTTTTCGAAAGAAATAGTCCTAAGAAAGAAGGGAATATGGCCAAAAACGGTGCTCTGATATGGGAACTGGAAGAGAGACAAAAAGGATGATGATTTAGAAAAGGAGACCAAATATCAGATAGATAATAGGTAGCACTACAGCATAAATTCTTGAAAAATCCAGAGGGAAGAGACTATACAGAAAGGCAAGTGTGGGGATATAACTAATAGTGGTAAACACTGCTGAGGAGTCAAGATAGATTAGAACTGAGAAGAAATCATTAGGTTTAGTAATTGAGAAATGATTGGTGAATTTGAAAATTTAGAAAGAGTTTTTTTCAGTCTAGGGATGGAGATCAATAAGTCATATCACAAGGTGCTGAAGAGTGGTGAAAAAAAGCAAAATAGAATCTAAATGACTTTTTTTGGGGTAATCTGGCTGCAAAAAAGAAAGAAGTTTTATAGAGTAGTAGATGAGTTGGATGGCATGGGGAAGGAAGATTTGATTTCTTTTGTTGTTGTTGTTGTTGTTGTTTAAGGATGGTTAGATCTGGACATTTTTGTAGACAATAGGGGAAAAGTCCATAAATCTAATTCTCCACTCTATTTAGTCTTTGGGAAACTTCAAAAAAGTTGCTTAGTTTTTTTTTTTCAATTTTATTTTGCCATTAATCAACAAGAAGAATTAATATTTGCTGCTTTAAATGGTGTTTAGTTAGGATTGATTATCAGTCTCACTCAGGAATTCTCAAGACTAAAGTATTGTTTCTAAAGTGCAAGTACTGTGGATTCATTTGTACTTTTTGTCTGTGTCAATATTCCAAGCAGCTGTTATTCCTAATTTTCTGTACAGGAAGCTTTAATTTGAAGTGGTTGTGTGAGTGTGTGTTTGTGTGCATGTATAGCCAAAGGGAAGAAAGTCATTCAATTCTATATGTCAAATAACAAAAGCCTCACTCTTGATAGTGAACATTCCCCACTGGGTCATATTCAATAACACATATAAAAAAATCAATCCTCTTAATTTGTCTAGTGGTTTCAGTAACCATTTCTTGGCCTTGCCACTGCGTGTACTATTTTCATTGAAAGGTTGGATTCTTGGGAAACATTTCAAGAACATATTTTGGCCTAAAATTTTAAGAAACCTGTCTTTTTTCATAATAATCAATTTTCTATCATTTGGAATAACTGATCCACTAGAAAATGTCAGATTTTACTTAGTATTTGGTAAAATATTATGAATCATCTTACTCTCATACTAATCAAAACACATTTCAATAGTACAGTATTTTGCTTGAATAAACCCTTCTATTTAAAGGGAAATTATTAAGGGAGCCTCATAGGATAGTAATAATTTTACATGAGTGTACACTCATCACCTTAATGTTTTAATAGGACTTTGAAAACTGCACTCCCCAGAGTTCAGGCAAATAACATGTTACACTTTGTCAGTGTGAAAATAAACTTAGTAAGTCTACAAACAATTCCTATACAGAATATATTTGTCTATATTAACAGATAAGTCAAATATTTGAAGCTCTACTTTAACAAAAGGGAAAAATATCTATCCTGATAATTTCTATTACTAATCTAATACTAATAATTACTAATTACTATTACATTATTACTGATTTTAAATGGAAATCGAATGTAGCATTTTAAAGTAGTCTCAATGATTTCCTACGTGCCTCTGGAATGCTTTGTATCTTGAATGAGGACATTTTTATGGTGATATAAGCCTGGCACCTTTTCCTTCCTACTTGATAACATATTACCAAACCTGCCTTTTTTTTTTTTTTTAAAGGGGCTACTGTCTTGTTCATTGTTGAAAATTTGTTTGCAAAACCTTTTTTTTCTTCCTATTCTGCTACACCAAATGGAATTGGGGTATCATCCTATTGAGTGGAACATGATAGCCGAAAAAGCTAAGGCCAATTTGGCATGCATAAAGAAATATGGATTCCAACAATAATGAGGTTGTTGTACTGCTTTACTATTTCTTGACGACATCTTTTGTCTCAATATACTCTTATTCCAGAAGCTAGCTATATATTTTGAATTTTTGAGGAATTATATCAAGACTAAAACATGTTCTCAGAGTAACTTAATTACCAAGCAGCATATTAACCAGTAATTAAATGTCTTTTTAAGCACTGTTTATTATATGGTCTATAATGTACTATTCTCCATTGAAAAAAATACTTTTCCTTTACATATAAATATGTATAATATTTTATTATACATATATTTAGATGAAAGAAATTTATTAGAACACATTAAAGCTGAACAAAAAGCACAAAATATTTTATTGGATCATTCAAAAGCAATTACATATGCACAAATCTAGAGAATCATGTGAATGAAATGAAATATTTCTAAGATATAACCTAGCAGACTACAGAAGATTATTTTGCCTAAAAGACATTCAAATGCCAAAGTGACTCACTATTAAGTTGGGAAACATGATTTTTCTTTCTTTTATTTTTTTATTAAAGCTTTTTATTTACAAAGCATATGCATTGGTAATTTTTCCAACATTGACCCTTGCATGACCTTTTGTTGTAAATTTTCCCCTTCTCCCTACCTTCTCCGCCATCTGGCAGGTAGTCCAATACATGTTAAATATGTTGAAATACATGGAAATAGATCCAATATGTGTATACACATTTATACAGTTATCTGGTTGTACAAGAACAATCAGACCAAGAAGGAAGAAAAAGAAAAACTGAGAAAAAACAAAAAGAAATGCAAGCAAATAACAACAGAAAAAATGAGAATGCTATGTTGTGTTCCTCGCTGTATTCCCATGGTTCTCTCTCTGGGTATAGATGGCTCTCTTCATCACTGCACGAGTGGAACTGGTTTGAATCATTTCAATGTTGAAGAGAGCCATGTCCTTCAGAATTGATTGTCATATAGTCTTCTTGTTGCTGTGTATAATGATCTCCTGGTTCTGCTCATTTCACTTTATATCAGTTCCTGTAAGTCTTTCCAGGCCTCTCTGAAATCATCCTGCTGGTTGATTCTTACAGAACAATAGTATTCCATAGCATTCATATACTATAACTTATTCAGCCATTCTCCAATTGATGGGCATCCACTCAGGGAAATATGATTTTCCTAACAATTATGATAGTATTCATTTTTTAAATCCAAATGGCATTTTGAAGTTTTTCAAGCAATTTGTATATAAATAATTTATATAAACCTTATAACAACTCAGTGAGATAGATAGGAAGATAATATATATATCAATATCCTTTCATTGATGATGAAAATGAGTAGCTAAGTAGTTAATTGGTTACTCAAGGTTATAGAGGGAAAAAGACAGATGTAAAACTAAAACTCTAGTCAAGTAAGTTATAAGTAAATTATATCTCAGGAATTTCAGCATTCCATATAATATATTAAAATCTGCTGAAATCTATCTTCCAAGACTTAACCCACTAAGTAGAGAAGAACTCATCATTAGTTGTCTGACTCTTCAGTAGTGATTTTTTTTTTTTTTTACATCCTCATGAGAGAACTCATATAACAAAAATAAATACAAGTATCCTTAGTTCCAAAAAGCCTAATTATGTTTCTTCAGTGGTGGTAACAGAATTACAGAAGAATTAAGAAGTACTAAGAATCACCTAGATTTTGACCTTTCTACATACTTTAATTTGACTATTATAAGGTATGGTGTCTGTCCAATGTCTTCCAAATACATCAGGAAAACCTGAGTCACATTAGTATTGACAGTATTGAAGTTGAACTAAATGAAGGGTTGAAGTCACAAACAGATATTATCCATAAAGGTAGGAAAGTGATTGGTCAAGCTTTTTTTTTTTTAATTATACCCCAATATCATGAAGAAACATCATTCCATATTGTATCACTGACAAGTAATTGGAAAAAAGGTCACTCTCAAAATAATTATAGCTTACATACACATTTTCTGAGAACTAATAAAACTAGGCCATCTAGGTGACACACCAGATACAGCATTGAGCTCAGAATCAGGAAGACTTATCTTGATGAGTTAAACCCAGCCTCGGACACTTAGCTGTGTGACCCTGGAGAAGTCTCTTAACTCTTTTTGTCTTGGTTTCCTCATTTGTGAAATGAGATGAAGAAAGAAATGGCAAACCACTCCAGTATCTTTGCCAAAAAACAAAAAAACAAAAAAACAAAAAAAAAAACCAACAACAACAACAAATATGGAGTCACAAAAAGTCAGACATGACTGAAAAAATCATTGAACATTAAGAACACGATAAAACACATGAACTTAGGGGCTTAAATTCTGATACTTAGTGATAAACAGTGAAAATGTAAGAAAATGTTATTAATGGGGTGAAAGAGCTATGAAAATATGTTTAAAAAAAAAAAAAGAAATGAGAAGCCAAGAACATAGAGACTAATAAATATCCTCATATTCTAAACACATGTTTAAAGAAAGAAATTTGTAGGTACCAAAATGGTGAATATCAATTAATACTGCCAAAAAAAAAAAAGAAAGAAAGAAAGAAAGAAAAGAAAATTACAACATACATTGAAAATACTCATCACTGATTATAGAAATAAACTGTGTAAGTCAGACTATCAATTTAGAAGGCAAAAAACAGACTTTTAATGATGAGAAAAAGTTATATACTCCTGAAAGGATTCAAAATAGAACTATTCAAGCTAATAACAAGAAATAAGATATGGACACCCAAACATATCAATAATTTTATTCTAACTTAATATAAATCTATTCACAAAAAGACTATAAAGTGCTGTAGTCAGCAAATGTTGGTTAAGCAATTGAACAGAGATGAAAATCAACTGCAATGTCAGTTTACACTATACACTTACTTGTAAAATCTTATGAAGATGATAGATGATTATAAGCACTATTATCTCATAAGATAGGGAAAAACAATTGAGAATAATAGTAATTTAAAGAAAGTTTTACAAGAGATCCACTAATCAAAGATATTCTAGCAGCATTGAAGCAAAATTGGAGAAGGACAACAAACAGGAGAAAATGGAAAAAATTACTCTGTCAATCTGGCATTAAAAAAAACAAAAATGGGAAAAACAACTACCTTTGATGTAGCTTATTTAACTTATTTAGATTTATATTGATCCAATTTTAGGAATGGTGAGGAAAAGCAAATTATTTGAAAGCAAGAAAGATATCAATGTTATACAATAAAATTTCAGACATTATTAGCAAAAAAAGTATTAAAAATTAACAACTGGTGACAGTTATTTCCTAAAAATGTCTATTTCCTAAAAATACAAAAATTTTGAGTTTGGAATCAATACTTCTATTAAAGTTTTCCTAATTTAGGATATTAATAGGTGACAAGCAGGCTTTTCCTAGTTATATTCAAAAAATGGGATGCTGTTTTTATGATAATATAATTGACTTAAAGATATTGAAAATATAATACCCAATTGTGACTATTGTTTACTTGTTACATTTTGTTGAACCATGAAGGCTCTTTTCCAATAATATAATCCATGCTACATATCACATATCTCACTCAGATATCAAAATCATCCAATATTCCTTGAAAGATATACTCATAGAAATAACCATGATAAATTATTTATCATAACCACCAGATAAAGTAATAAAAAAGGCAATAAATATATGATTGCTCAAGGTTTTTATGGCAGTGATAGAGAAAATTCAACACAGAGCCTATGGTAAAAATGGTTTTCTCAATGGATAAGTGAGATTCTCCAGATGTGTGCTTATGGATATCATTCCTCTGTTTCAGCCAAGTTCTTCAATATTGTATTGCTTTAAGAGATAAGAGATGTTTTACTGCCCAGATGATGACATGTATTTGGAAGAACAACCTAAAAAGCTCACCTACAGGAGGCATATCTAGGAAAGATAATATAGATGGACAATAATTTGAGGACAGAGGAGGAGGAGGCTGAATAAGTTTAGTAAACTGCAAAGCTTTTCCAATGATCCCAAACCTCCCATGATAAAAATGCTCATATTTCCCTTGCATTCAATATTGTAAGATCTTAAACCTAAGACATAACACCACATTATAGATAGTTAATAATTATAATTTAAGTTATTTTTATTATATTGTGCAATACATTTTTTAAAAATATCAATTTGTTATATAGATTTTTTAAGTGTGTTTGGACTCTTAGGTTGCTTCCAATTTTCTTTCAATCTAAGTTGTTTTTCCAAAATAACTGAGTCAGACACAAGATGTTTTAACATGATATATTTGTTTCGCTAGAGACACCTTAGATCAGAAAAACAGGAGACTTCTTTTGACTTAGGGAAATCATATAGGCAAACTGGTACTTTTCCATATGAGTGATGCTACAATATGAAAATGAATAGAAACATTAACATTCCAGCAATATCCTAGTGTTGATAACATTCAATGTACTGATCAAAATAAGGTCAAAATGGATACATGATTTGGACATAAAGGATGATATTATAAGCAAATTAGGAGAACAAGGGATAATTTATCTATCAGACCTTTGGAGAGACTTTGGAGTTTGGGGACTATGATCAAAGAAGAACTAGAGAATATTTAGAAAGGCAAAATGGACAACTTTGATTACATTAAATTTAAAAGTTTTGCATAAAGAAAATCAAACAAAACAAGATTAAAAGGAAGTACAAAGCTGGGAAAATTTTTACAATCTTTATATATTTTAGAAATGACACCTTTGTCAGAAATAAAGAACTGTGTCAAATTTATAATAGAAATCATTTACCTAAAAAAAATAACAACAAAGTTCATATGGAAAAACAAAAGGTCAAAAATTTCAAGGGAACTAATGAAAAAAAAATCAAATGAAGGTGGCCTAGCTGTACCAGATCTAAAATTATATTATAAAGCAGCATTACCAAAACTATTTGGTATTGGCTAAGAAATAGACTAATTAATCAGTGGAATAGGTTAGGTTCGAAG
Source organism: Antechinus flavipes (assembly GCF_016432865.1). Classification (NCBI taxonomy): domain Eukaryota; kingdom Metazoa; phylum Chordata; class Mammalia; order Dasyuromorphia; family Dasyuridae; genus Antechinus; species Antechinus flavipes. Next base: position 154,716,824 of record NC_067402.1, read on the forward strand.
GATAAAACAGTCAATAACTTTAATCTAGTGTTTGACAAATCACAAAGACCCCAGATTTTGGGATAAGAACTCATTGTTTTACAAAAACTGTTGGGAAAATTGGAAATAAGTATGTCAGACACTAGGCATTGACCCACACTTAACATCGTATATAACAAGATAAGGTCAAAATGGGTTCATGACCTAGGCATAAAGAATGAGATTATAAATAACTTAGAAGAACATATGATAGTTTACCTCTCAGACCTGTGGAAGAGGAAGGAATTTATGACCAAAGAAGAACTAGAGATCATTATTGATCACAAAATAGAAAATTTTGATTATATCAAATTGAAAAGTTTTTGTACAAACAAATCTAACGCAGACAAGATTAGAAGGGAAGCAATAAACTGGGAAAACATTTTTACAATGAAAGCTTCTGATAAAGGCCTCATTTCCAAAATATGTAGAGAATTGACTCTAATTTATAAGAAATCAAACCATTCTCCAATTGATAAATGGTCAAAGGATATGAACAGACAATTCTCAGATGAAGAAATTGAAACTATTTCTAGCGATATGAAAAGATGCTCCAAGTCATTATTAATCAGAGAAATGCAAATTAAGACAACTCTGAGATACCACTACACACCTGTCAGACTGGCTAGAATGAGAGGGAAAGATAATGTGGAATGTTGGAGGGGATGTGGGAAAACTGGGACACTGATACATTGTTGGTGGAACTGTGAATACATCCAGACATTCTGGAGAGCAATTTGGAACTATGCTCAAAAAGTTACCAACTATGCATGCCCTTTGACCCAGCAGTGTTTCTACTGGGCTTATACCCCAAAGAGATCTGCTCAAGCTTCTTCACTATACAGAGAAAAGGCCAGACTGATCTGGGAATCAAATAAAACTGAGCATTCCTTAAACTTAGCATAAGGGAAATTTTTTGCAGCATTTGGCTTTGTGATATTGCCACACTATACCCAGAACTTCCCCTGCTATGCCAGATATCCAAGTCAGACTGATATATATCAATTTCCAAGTCTGATAATCAACCCAGAGTAAAGATGATCTGATAAAATAATTATGCAATTACATGTCCCCCCTTCCTTTTGTGATTTTTGTCTTTAAAACTCCTACTGCCTATGCTCACTCTGAAGTCAATTCTAACTTATTATTCCCATGTATATATGTTTGCTTAGTTAGGTGTAAATAAAGCCATAGATACAATCTTTATTTATTTATTTTTGGTCATTCTTAGACTGAACTTTGGGAGGAAACGGTTGACAATAAAACTATAAAATAGGCTTATAAATCAAACATATACTGATGATAAATTATAATTTCACAAGTCCTACATTCAATTATCCCATATGAGGGCAAAACCTATAGTTTAAAAAGAATTGCATAGGGCAAAATATTCTACGTTATTTTATTTTCAAAAAAGTATGTATTTTTATTGTGAAAATAAAATAGTGTATTTGTATAAAATAACAATACAGGATTAGGAGTCTATTCTATAGATTGCACTATTAATTCAAGAATTACTTCCAAAGGAGTATTTATGACATTATTTATTTGAATAATATCCTAAGATATTAATTATACCCTAAAAAAGCATAATTTGGTAACACATTTTAAAATGACTTTTTTTTTTAAATTCCTTTCTTTTCCTTTTCTTTTTTTTTATTTTGTTGCAATCTTAATTTAAAAAAAAGTTCTTGCCATCAAAATTCTTTGCCCTGTCAAATAGTTCAATGGAAAGTGACATGATTGTCAATGGAAGTGACTTTTAAAAAGTAATTATCATTAGCTTTGCTGATATTACCTAGTAGTATAAAATGTTTCCTTCTCACTTGCTTTCTAAACTTTATGTGTTTTGTCTATTCCATTAGAATGAAAACTCTTTGAGAATTTTTGTATCCTAGTACTTAGAACAATGCTTTGCAAACAGTAAACACTTACTAAATGTTTTATTCATTCATTATTCATTTATTCATCCATGCAATGTAACATGTTATCCATGAGCTTGCAAAAGATGAGCTTACATCAAAACACTTTCATTTGAGGACAAAAAATTATCTTATCTATCTTTATATTAGTAACCAATTAAATATAAATAAGTAACTAGAATTATAACTTGTCCTGGGACCATTTCTATTCGAATTGTGCTGAAGAAGATGAAAATTAAATTATGAGTGATATATGTGTGTATGTGTGTGTAATGCTTTTTAAAATTTTACTTTAATACTTTTAATTAACTTTTTAAAATTTTAAAATAGTACTTTAATTGGAAATGGACCAAGCAGCAATGCTAGAAACCTTACTAAAATACTTTAGGCATCTGAATAAAACATTTGATTTGAACAATTATGATCTACTAACCTTTATGTTAGTTATGTACTCAGAGCAAACATGTAACAAGAAAGAAAATGAAAGGAAAATAAATAAAATAAGATATAGAAAATCGAGGGAGGTTTTATGTGTGAAATGAATGCTAATGCTAAAACTGGACTGAGAAACTGCTCTTACTTGCAGCAAGTTATTCCAGTAACCCAAGCAAGAAGACTGACTTGAACATTATTGATTTAATGCTATGTATAGACTCAAGCTAAAAAGTAAATGCAAGTCTCTCTTAACTCTGCATTCTCTGAATTCTCTTACCAATCTGACCACTTCTCAGTTTCCTGTCAGTTTTGTTCTTCCTTTATCTTTTCAATATGGAAAAGCTACAAGATCTTTCTCTAACTTCTTTTATTCTCTTTCATTATATTCTTTCATGGTGATGGCATTTACTTTCATGTCTTCAATTAGCATATCCATGATGCTAATCGATTCCCAAAATTGTTCCCAAAATCTATTAATCCCTACCTTTCACTGGACCAAGTTTTTTTTCTATAAATTTCCACATAGATATACAGTCAACACTTCTAAAGGAACACAATAATTATATTAAGAATAAGCATTTATATAATGTACACATTGCTCTTTTTGTGTTAAATTATTTTATCTTCACAATCCTTTAAAGTGGGTACTATTATTAAACTAATTTTACAAATGAGGAAATTGAGGTTAGGAAAAGTTGGTGCTCTCCTAAATCACACCATCTGGTTGTAGACACCACATCATTTGCTACATTAACCATATCATCCAATATCTGAAATACTTATCTACATGTCTGTCAAAATCTTTTTGATCTTTCATCAGAAGTCCAATTGAAGTGTCCCTTCTTTCATAATTTAAAAACAACAACAACAACAAATTCTCCAAAGTGATTGGTTCCTCCTCAGAGACTTTGTTTGAATATTTCACATGGATATTTAATTTGTTCTGTCATATTCTGCTCTATGTAATATTTACATGTTAAATCCATTTTCCATAATGCTCCATTACACTAGAAGTTTCTTATGGGCAAGAAATGTATCATTTAGTTCATCTTTATATCTCCATGGTTCAGCAGAGCACATTGTACATACTAATTGTATAATTATATCTATTGATAATTGCTTACACAGGAAATCAAGAAAACCTCAACATTTTTGTTCATGTAATGAATAGTCTTTCTGAGGACATTTTTAACTAATCAACCAAGTCCTTATTGAGTACATATTATTTCCAGAAGTTAAGACATACAGGTATCATTACATTGTGCCCTGAGAACACACATTCCCATTTGCTACTGTATTTTTCCAAATGGAGGCAATCCCATAAATTTGAAAAGAAAACTTGCATTAACAAATTATGGATATTTGTTTTTAATTTTTCTGCTTATATATGCATTATTATTAAATAAATTTCATGTATATTATCTTGGATATAAACAAACATGTCTATCTAGATACATATACATGACATTTAACATTTTTGATAAGCTATCTTTCAAAAATGAGCAATATTATAGTTTCAGCTCTTTAAAAAATTTTTTTTCTGGGTATTTCTTCTAGCTTGGCTGAATTGAGGACAAGCCCTTGAGCTGAATCCTAACCCAATACAAAATGCTTATTTTACATTCTATCATTTGCCTTGGGTGTGTTCTTGACAAGGGATGTTATATATTCAGCAAGTCTTTAAATAATATAACCTCTTTATAAATAAAAAAACAGTTACATTAAAAACTTATAATCATGTTCTTGCCTTTGTCCCCAAACTATAATCTAGATTTATGACTGATTTATGACTGTTTTAATTCCATGCACCATACTGCCCAGAGAGCAAAGATACTGGAGTGGTTTGGCATTTTCTTCTTACCTGAATTAAGGGCAAGTAAGTTAAATGATTTTGATCAAAATTACAGAGCTAGTAAGTGTATGTGGCTAGATCTGAATTAGGTCTTTCTGACTCCAATCTCATCAACCTAAACACTAAGTGACCTAGCTGCCTCCTAGGCAAACAGAGGCTAAGTGATTTGACTTAGCACAAAATTACAATCCAATTCAGGTATCTAGACTCTAGTGCTGGAAGACTATCCAATGCATTTACCTATCTGCCCCATGAAATGTTTTAACGAAATAGAATAAAATCCCCAAGTCCAGGGCAACTAGATCTAGAAGGAAATCCTGCTGCCTAAAGAAACTCATGATATAACTGTTTATTTAAATTCACATTACCCACTTTTTACTTACATTCACCATTATTCATTCTCAGAGCACTTTTGTTACCCAGGGGATAAATCTTCAAATGTTATTTTGTACCTAAGTACCTATATCATAATATTTGAGATATTAGCAAAAGTATACATGAAATGCTCATATAAATATTTTTTAAAAAATCCTGAATTTTAAAATGTTACATTTTAATTTCAACAATTTATAGCCTTCTATTTAATTATTAATACATTGTATGTGGCTTTAATTTTGATGTTTTAATACAATAACTTTTTTTTTTTCAGATTTAACATTGTCTATCTGACTTTTGGTACTTTTTTCAGACAATTTCCCTGAACTTATTTCCCAAAGTGTCAAATATAGCTAGGCAGTAAATAGATAGCCACTGTAATATATCATTGAAATTTCCCTAATTATCCTCTTGGGGCTCAGTAAATACACAGTGAAAAGAAGTGAATTCCCCCATCTCATCAATCATCTTGCTGTGAAACAAGGAAAATGTGAATGAGCTAAAATGTTCCTTTTTGCTATAGTAACCAATTGACCTGGAAAGAGAGAAAAAGAGAAATTGGATTTATAAATAATTTGACTTGGGGAAAGAAGTTGAAATTTGTTTTTGAATAAATTTTAGCTTCTTTACCAACTGCACTAATAGCTCTAACTGTGGCTTTTAAAAATCCACTTCTCCCCCTTTCCCGCTTCCCCCCATGATATGGAAAAAATTCCATTAAAGAGAAAGAAAACTAAAAATTTCACAAGAAATACATATTATTTTATAGAGCTTTTTATTTAAAAAAGTGATATAGGGGCAGCTAGGTTGTGCAGTAGATAGAGAACCAGTCTTGAAGTCAGGAAGACTTGAGTTCAAATCTAACCTCAGATACTTAACACTTCCTCACTGTGTGACCCTGGGCAAGTCACTTAACCTCAATTGCCTAAGCCAAAAAACAAATAAATAAATAAATGTGATATGATTTCTACTATATTCTTTCCATAAAAAAGAAGACATAGCCAAAGTTGCATTTTCTTAATAACATTTTAATAGGTATCTTCAATGTGTCATACATTCTCTATTAGGTAATTTGTGAAAAGTTTACATCAATGGGAATAGACTCAGGACCTTAAAGTTTCAATGACTAATAGAACATGGAAAAATAGGAAAGAAAATATTATCCCTATGAAATGTTTTTAATGTACCTAGATAATCTTTCTTTCTTTCTTTTGATTTTTAAAGTAATGTATACAGTAATATGGTGGATAATACTATTTATGAGACTTCTAGGAGCCAAGATGACAGAGTAAGCAACAAATCACTTTAACTCTTCCATATTCACCTTCAAACAACCAAACAATAGCACCTCCAAACAAATCCCAGAAAAGCAAAACATCAAAAAGATGGGATGAAACAATATTTTAGTCGAAGAAACTTAGATCAGCAAGAAAAGTCTGTCTCGCTCAGGTAAAGAGGGGACACAGTCTAGTATAGGAAGCGTCCCAGCAAGCCAGTAGCAAGCCCCACCTCAACAAACAAGTAAGAGATCCTGAGCCCAATGTGGTGGAGCAGGCAAAAATCAACACCAAGAATTCCCCCCCCCAAAAAAAAATACTTTAGCATAGCCAGGAGAACTGATATAATTCAACTCCAAGAACCATCACATACATCAAGGAGGCCCCAAGAAAACAGGCATCCTCCAGTGGCCAAACTTCCAAGTGCATCATAACATCCACAGGTGAAAAGGCATCCTTTAGTGACCAGAACATGATGTGCTTCAGTGTAGTCTTGGGTAAATGCAGAAACACCTCACTGACTATAGGACACATCAGAAACTATCACTAGGATCCCAGCCCAGCATCACGTCAGCTGTCAAACCCAGACAGCCTTCAGCAGCACAAGTCACCTGTCCACCCCAACCTCTCAGCTCAGCACCTAATATGAGGGTCCCCAGTGACCTCAGAACGGTGCAGCGATAGGTAAACAGTCAGGTTCCACAAGCCACTGGCACACGAAACTTATGACAGTGTCCCTTCCACACTGAGAGCAGAGCTGAATTTTTTTTTTTTAAGGAAATCATGAAAGAAAGAAAAAAGTAAAACCAAAAAAAGACTCTTTTTTGGTGTAGAAAATTATTAGGGTAACAGCGAAAAGGATTTGAACTCAGAACAGGATAACAATAACCCTAAAGACAATTGGAAAGTGGTTTTAAGCCCAGAAAAAACTGACTGAAGAATTCAAAAAGGAGCTTAAAAATCATAAAAGAGGGGGTAGAAGAAAAATTGGGAAAAGAAATGAGAATGAAGCAAAAGAATTATGAAAAAAGTCAACATCTCAGAAAACTACTGAAAAAGTAGAATTAGTAAATGAAAAAAGGAGATGCAAAAATCTACTGAAGAAAGCAACTCATTAAAGAGTTTTTGGTCAAATTGGTCAATTGGGGGGAAAAAGTAAAAAAGCTAATTGGGGGGAAAAAACCTTAAAATTTAGTTACGCATAAGTGAAAACAAATTATTATGATTTTTAATCAAATTCAAAAGATGGGGGGAAAAAAAGATCGAAATGAAAAAAAATTCATTGGAAAACAAACTGACCTGGAAAATAAATACAAGAGAGACAACATTAGAATTATTGGACTATCTGAAAGGTACCACCAAAAGTAAGATTTGGACAACATCTTTGAAGAAATAATCAAGGAAACCTACCCTGATATCTTGGAAGCAAAGGACAAAAACAGGCATTAAAAGAATTCACTGATCACCTTAGGAAAAAGATCCCCAAATAAAAACTATGAGGAAACATGATAGCCAGATTTCAGAACTATTAGGTCAAGGGAAAGTGGCCAGAAAAAAATAATTGAAATATAGAGGAGCCCCAATTAAGATTCCATGGACTTAGCAGCTGCAACATTAAAAAAATTGGAGGATATAGCACCTGATATGAGGGTCCCCGGTGACCTCAGAACGGTGCAGTGATAGGTAAACAGTCAGGCTCCACAAGCCACTGGCACACGAAACTTATGACAGTGTCCCTTCCACACTGAGAGCAGAGCTGATTTTTTTTTTTTTAAGGAAATCATGGAAGAAGAAAAAAAGCAAAACCAAAAAAAGACTCTTTTTTGGTGTAGAAAATTATTAGGGTAACAGCGAAAAGGATTTGAACTCAGAACAGGATAACAATAACCCTAAAGACAATTGGGAAGTGGTTTTAAGCCCAGAAAAAACTGACTGAAGAATTCAAAAAGGAGCTTAAAAATCATAAAAGAGGGGGTAGAAGAAAAATTGGGAAAAGAAATGAGAATGAAGCAAAAGAAGTGTGAAAAAAGTCAACATCTCAGAAAACTACTGAAAAAGTAGAATTAGTAAATGAAAAAAGGAGATGCAAAAATCTACTGAAGAAAGCAACTCATTAAAGAGTTTTTGGTCAAATTGGTCAATTGGGGGGAAAAAGTAAAAAAGCTAATTGGGGGAAAAAACCTTAAAATTTAGTTATGCATAAATGAAAACAAATTATTATGATTTTTAATCAAATTCAAAAGATGGGGGAAAAAAAGATCGAAATGAAAAAAAATTCATTGGAAAACAAACTGACCTGGAAAATAAATACAAGAGAGACAACATTAGAATTATTGGACTATCTGAAAGGTACCACCAAAAGTAAGATTTGGACAACATCTTTGAAGAAATAATCAAGGAAACCTACCCTGATATCTTGGAAGCAAAGGACAAAAACAGGCATTAAAAGAATTCACTGATCACCTTAGGAAAAAGATCCCCAAATAAAAACTATGAGGAAACATGATAGCCAGATTTCAGAACTATTAGGTCAAGGGAAAGTGGCCAGAAAAAAAACAATTGAAATATAGAGGAGCCCCAATTAAGATTCCATGGACTTAGCAGCTGCAACATTAAAAAATTGGAGGATATAGAACATGATATTCCTGAAAGCAAAGAAACTAAGACTACAACCAAGAACCATCTACCTGGCAAAATGAAGCATGATACTGCAAGGGGAAAATAATCATTCAATGAAATAGAAAGACTTCAAGCTTTCATTAGGAGAAAATCAGAATTGAACAAAAAATTTGATTTCCAATATCAGAACCCAAGAGAAGTCTAAAATGGTTTTAAAAAAGGAATAGAAAACATAAGGGATTTAGTGAGCTAAATTACACCCCTACATGGTTAGATGATAGTTGCAATTTTTAAAAATTGTAAACTAATAATACAGCTAGAACACATTTACATAGATATAGGGTACAAGTATAAGGTGGATTTGAGATAATGACATAAAAATAATTAAGAGATGAGAAAGAGGAATATACTGGGTACAGAAGGAAAAAAGAAATAGAAGGGGGTAAATTATTTCACATGAAAGAACCAAGGAGAGGAAGATGTGAGATTGGACAATGGGCATCAGATGAACCTTACTTTCATATTGCCTCAAAGAGGGAATAATAAATATGATCAATTGAATAAAGAAATATATATTATTGGACAGGAAAGTACAAAGGGAGAAGATTAAGTAAAGATGGGTTTGGGGTGGAAATTATGAACTGACAGAAGAGAGGGCAGATGAGGGGAGATAGTAGACAGAAACAAAACACTGTTGAGGAGGGAATGGATGAAAAGAGAGAGAAAAAACAGGCAGAAAAATAGTTTGGAGGAGAACACATAATTCGGAATCATAATTGTAAAAGTGAATAGGATATAATCTCTCATAAAAAACAAATAGATAGCAGAGTAGATCAAAACCAGAATTCTAAAATAAGGTGATTATAAGAAACACACAGAGAAAGTAAAGGTAAGGGGCTGGAGCAGAATCTATTATGCTTCAGCTAAAATTTAAAAAAAATAATAATGCAGGGGTAACAAACTTGATTTTAGACAAAGTAAAAGCAAAAATCTATCTATTTAAGAGACATAAGGAAGAAAACTAAAGGTACCCGTCAATGAAGCAATTAATATTAAACATATGTGCAGTATATGGGTATAGCATCCACATTTTTAAAGATGAAATTAAATGAGTTATAGTTCATGAATAAACAAGAGACAGAGAGCTTTGAAAAATGTAAAATAAGTAATTATTGTTACATTAAGTTAAAAAGCAGATGCACAAACAACCAATGCAGCCAAGATTAGAAGGAAAGCAGAAATCTGGCAAACAATCTTTATGTAGAGAACTGAGTCAAATTTAAAAGAATAAAAGCCATTTCCCATTGACTAAAGATCAAACAATATGAACAGGCAGTTTTCAGATAAAGAAATCAAAGCTATCTACAGGCATGTAAAGTGTTCTAAATCACTTATGATTGCAGAAAACAAATTTTAAAAACTCTGAGGGATCACCTCACACATGTCAGATTGGCTAGTATGATGAAAAAGAAAAAAAGACAAAGAATAAATATTTGGAGAGGTTGTGGGAAAATTAGGGTACTATTACAGTCTTGGTAGAGCTCTAAATTGATCCAATCATTCTGGAGAACAATTTAGAACTATGTCCAAAGGGCAACCAAACTATCTTTGATTCAGCAATACCTCCACTAGATCTGTATTGCAAAAAGATCATAAAAAAGGGGAAATGAGCTACATGTAAAAAAAACTATTTATGGCAGCTTTTTCTGTGATGGCAAAATATTAGAAACTGAGGTAATACCTATCAATTAGGGAAGAGCTAAACAAGCTTTAGTATATGAATATAATGGAATACTATTTTATAGTAAGAAATGATGAACAAGCAGATTTCAGAAAAAAAAAACTGGAATAACTAGTATGAACTAATGGAGTAATGATGAAATGAAATCTATATCCATTCTAGTAATGTAATAAAATGTCAAAACAATAATCATTTTTGTAACAAAAATATTTATAAGTGACTATATAAGCACATGGGAAAATCCCTCTAACTATCAAATTGATCTTCCTAAAAAAGTAATTCTCATTTAATTTACTCTTTTTCTAGTTTTTTTTAAATGAATGACCTATTCATTGATCTGCTATTTCTGTTTTTTGATGTATACATTTAAAGATAGAAAAATCCCAAATTCTGGAATGTTGTCTTATTGTTATCATTCTCTTTGAAGAATTTATTGATTTCATATTTCCATGATTTGTTTTTTGACCCATTCATTCCTTTAGTATTAGATTATTTAATTTCAAATTAACTTGTCTATACCTCCACAGCCCTTTATTAAATCTAATTTTTATTGCATCATGCTCTCAAGAGGGTACATACACTCTATTTTTCTGTTTGTGAGGTTTTTATGCCATAAAACATGGTAAATAAAACATGTACAGCTGAGGAAAAAACATATACTCCTTTCTATTCCCATTCAGTTTTCCAAGGACCATTACATATAATTTTTCTAAGATCTATTCATCTTCTTCATTTCCTTCTTATTTTATGCTTGGATTTATCTAGCTCTGAGAGTGAAAAATTAAGATCTTCCACTAGTATAAAAATATACTTTTCATTTCTTTCTGTAATTCATGAAACATTTTCTTTAAGAAGTTGAATGCTATGCTATTTGAAATACAATTTGGTAATGATATTCCTTCACTGTCTATTTTGTATTTTAGCAAGATGTAGTTTTCTTGCATATCTCTTTAAATTAGATTTATTTTTGCTTTTGCTTTGTTCTGAAATCACAATTATTATCTACTGGCTTTTTTTTTTTTAACCTCAGTTGAAACATAATAGATTCTGCTCCATCCTATTATTTTAACTGTCTCTATGTTTGAAGTATGTTTCTTCTAAGCAACATTTTGTTGGATTCTCATTTCTAATCCATTTTCCTGCTTCTGTTTTATTGATGAGTTGATCCCATTCACATTTGCAGTTAAGATTGCTAACTGTGCATTTCACTCCATCCTCTTCTGTATTTCCTTTCATCATTTTCTCTTCCTTCTTTGTGCATACTCTCTCCCTCCCTTTCTCTCCTCCTGCCCTCCTTCTTCCCTCCCTTCCTCTTTTTCTCTCCTTCCTTCTCTCTCTTTCTTTCTCCCTCCTTCCTCCCCTCCCTCTCCCTGCCCCCCTCCTCTCTATTCTATCTTTTATTATACCTCTCTTTCTCTTTTTCTCTTCCCCTCCTAATTATCTATTAGCTTTAGAAAGATTTCTAAGCTCAATTGAGTGTGTGTGTATGTGTCTGTGTGTGTTTGTACATACCTCTTTAAGCAACTTAGAAGACAATGTAAAAAATTGCCTGCCCTGACCCTATCATTTTCCCTGCCATTTTTCCAGCCTATTTCTTGACTATGAATTATGTTAAAGTTCTGCTGTGTTACTAGTGTGGAGAGTGAATGGTAATGTTCCAAGTTTGGGGCTTTTTCACACAGCTGTTTTCTAGAACTACTAATTTATCCTGGAAGTTTTCAGTGCCTAGAAGGGGGTAGTGTGACATAGGAAAAGGTTTGGTCACTGCTCTACTGATCTGAGCTCTGGACCTCACCACTCCTGATCTCTTGGGATTGCAAATGATACTGTTCCTCAGTGCTACTGTTCCCATGGGACCAGGAACTATACTATTCTGCAGGGTCTCTGATCTCTTGTGACAAAAACAAACAAAAAAATGTTCCTCCGGGCCCTTGATCCCTCTTAACTGAAAATGCTCTTCTCAATCCTTGAATTGGACCCAAAAGTATGTAAAGGCAATGAAGTTGTTATATATCTTGCAGTCTTATGCCCAGTGCTGGCATGGGTATCCCTTGTAATCTCTTTCTACCTAGTTGCCAGGTCTCTTTACTGTATTTGGCTTGAGATTTCTCAAAGCTGCTGCTGTTTCTGTCACCAATAGCTAGTACTAACATTGATGTTACATTTACATGAGTCCCATGCCAGCCTACATTTCCATGTCACAAATTTCTCCTCCTGACCCCCTATGTTGTTTCAGGCTGGAAGCAATTTTATCCTGCTGTTTTTCTTGGCTCTGCCTCTCCAGATTTTGATTCACTTAATAGTATTTTATTTTATTTTCCAATTACATGTAAATATAGTTTTAAACATTCATTTTTATAAAAAATTGAGTTCCAACTTTTTTCTCCCACATTTTTCAAGATTGCAAGCAATCTGATATAGATTATACATGTACAATCCTGTTAAAGATATTTTCACATTAGTCATGCTGTGAAAAAAAAACAAAAGAGAAAAACCACAAGAAAAAATACAAAAAATTGAAAGTAGCATGCTCTGATCTGCATTCAGATTCCACAGTTCTTTCTCTGCATGGGGATAACATTTATCATCACAAAGTTACATTCATATATTGCAACTTGTTTAGTCACTCCCTAATATTAAGCATTTCCTAAATTTCTAATTCTTCACCACTACAAAAAGAGCTGCTATAAATATTTTTGTATATTTAAATCCTATCCCCTTTTTTTATTATGTCTTTGGGATATAGACTTTGTAGTGGTATCACTGAATCAAAACAGTTTTATAGCCTTTGGGCATAGTCCCAAATTGCTCAAAAGAACGTTTAGATCAGTTTACAATTCCACCAAAAAGGCATTAGTGTCTAAAATCTCCCATATTCTCTTCAACATTTATCATTTTTCTTCTCTGCATATTAGTCAATTTGATAGATATGAGGTAATACCTCAGAATTATTTTAATTTGCATTTCTTTCATCAATAATAACTTAGAACTTTTTTCATATAATTATAGATTGGTTTAATTTCTTCATCTGAAAACTGTCTACTTATATCCTTTAACCACTTGTCAATTGGGGAATGACTTGAATTATTATGAATCTGATTCAATTCTCTATATATGTGAGAAAGAAAGTTTTATCAGAAATACTGACTATAAAAATTATTTCTCAGCTTTCTACCACATTTATTCTTAATTGATTTTCATTAGCACTGTTATTTCATTGATTAAGGGTACTCCTAAAAATACATACAGGTTTCTTTTCTGCATGATGGACCTAGATTTGCTTAGAGGCACAGAAAGGCTATTATTTATCATGAATTTAGCTATTTCACATATTTGAACATACAGACACAAACATATATGTCTATAGATACACACATATATATATATGCATACACTTACATACATTCATACATAAATGTATGAATACAAACACATAAACATTTTTTTCCCAGAAGCAATTTCAGTAAAAACTCCTTGTCATGATACTCCAAAAGGTCATTTTTAATTTGAGAAGGACTCAGTATATACATCTCACTTTGGAGATTTACTTAAATTATATCTGCATATAATAGGTAATATATAATTACATAATACATAATATGTTAATATACAAGTTACTTCATTCAATATATGTAAACTAACATATAATATAAATAATATATAGTAACATAAATTTACTTAAACTATAGCTGTATTATTTATCTTAATACTTTAAAAAACTATTTGTCACTATGGGTACTCCCTTTAATAATCTAGAACACAATCCCAGTTCCACTTGACACATGGTTTTCAGGAGTTGTTTTGATTCATCTGGTGAATGGTTTCTCTGAAAGAAACTGGTCTAGTCATCAGACCATAGAGTTATAATGTAATTCTGGATTCTCAAAAACCATTGACACTTCCATTCCTTGATTAAGCATAAGATTAGAACTTCAATGCAAGAAGAATGATATTTATTCAATATCAATGCCTGAGCAACATGTTTGTCTTTTTTATATCACTTATCATGCAATTTAAAAAAGGCAAAATGGAATTTGTTCATGTTATTACCTGTAAAATCTTCAAACTTCATTGCAATGCAAATATTTGTTTAAGTTCAGGGCAAGTTTAAGTAATTGAATATGTATAACTTTCAAAGGACAAAAATCAATTAATTTATGCAAATAAAAAAATTTCATTAAATATGAACAAACAGGCAATGCTGGCATAAAACAGTCCATCAACCTTATATAATGAAATAAATTCCCACAGGGAATTTAGTGGTTAATTCAGTAAGTAAAGATTTATTTGGTTAAGGAATATAGAACAGAATGAAACTAATAGAAAAAAAAAATAAAAGAACAAATATAAGCCAAAGGAAACAGTGTTTTCTTTTGGAGGCCACATAGGGATGAAGAGGGAAATGTTAAAAAGCAGTTAAGAAATTATCAAAATACGTCAAAGTTCTTGAAGCAATATTTCAACATAAATCTAATCTGCAAATATTACATTGCAGGGAAAAGAAATGGAGAAATGATTGAATTGAGAATCTATTTTTAAAAGCCTTATATAATTTAGGGGCAAAGACACTTCTAATTCACTAACTTCTCATCTAACCTTATAACAATCTTTAAAAAAAAATCTATACCTTTTTAATTCATATTTTTTAAAGTATTTTTTTTCCTGAATGTGATAGCTGTAGTAAATGTACTATCAAGAACATAAGTAATACTAGTATAAATGGAAATCATTACAACTCATTGATCTGTATCATCTGCAAAGCACTTTCCTAAGTTTATCCTGTGAGACAGGATTATGTCCTGTATTATGATCCACCTTTAATAGAATGGGAAATTGAGGTTCTAGAATTTTAGTGATTTGTTCAACATAATCCAACAAATAATAGAGTTAGGTTTTGAAATGTTCTGAGAGGTCTTATATTATTGACTAAAACATCATAGGTGAGTAAAGGGTTTAATAAATTTAATTGTATCACTGAAAAAACTAGATTCTAGTATGACTTTATAAATTCAAAACACTCTGCATTACTCAAAAACTCATCACTTCAAATACAATAAGTTCTTAGGGAGCTAATATTATTCACCAGAAAAAATAAACTTATCAACTAATAATACTTATCAACTAAGTAATCAGATTATTAGTAGATCAAGATAGTAAAATACACTACAAAAGCAAACAAAACAAAATTACTACAACATTATCACTGATACCAGAGAGGAGATTATTAAAATGATGCCAAATAAGAAGCTGCTTTAAGTGCTTTCTTTTGTGTGATAGTCAAAGCTATACTTGTTTGTTGTAGCACAATGATATCTTATCAAGAATATGATATAAGTACACATAGAAAACATGACATATGTGTTTGTGGCAGCCCTGTTTGTAGTGGCTAGAAGCTGGAAAATGAATGGATGCCCATCAATTGGAGAATGGCTGGGTAAATTGTGGTATATGAATGTTATGGAATATTATTGTTCTGTAAGAAATGACCAGCAGGATGAATACAGAGAGGCTTGGAGAGACTTATATGAACTGATGCTAAGTGAAATGAGCAGAACCAGGAGATCATTATATACTTCAACAATGATACTGTGTGAGGATGTATTCTGATGGAAGTGGATTTCTTCCACAAAGAGAAGATCTAACTGAATTTCAGTAGATCAATGATGGACAGAAGCAGCTACACCCAAAGAAAGAACACTGGGAAATGAATATAAACTGCTTGCATTTTTGTTTTTCTTCCCGGGTTATTTTTACCTTCTGAATCCAATTCTTCCTGTGCAACAAGAGAACTATTCGGTTTTGCAAACATATATTGTATCTAGGATATACTGCGACATATTTAACACGTATAGAACTGCTTGCCATCTGGGGGAGAGGGTGAAAGGAGGGAGGGGAAAAGTCGGAACTGAAGTGAGTGCAAGGGGTAATGTAAAAAATTACCCAGGCATGGGTTCTGTCAATAAAAAAAGTTATAATTATTAAAAAAAAAAGAAAATATGACATATGAATTATGTCAACTACCCTTCCAAATGCTTTATCTTAGGTTTGTCAGTTAAATTTTCTGTTACAAATAACAGAATTCTATGTTTTTTATAGTAGGGTCACAACTAAGCCCAGAATGAGATCTTGATACCTTCAACAAACCATTTAGAAATTTAAATACTTTATCACACTTGGATAGTGAAGATAAATCTTTGATTGCATACTAAAATGATTCTTTTAATTAACATTCAGCTTCTCATTTTGAAATTATGGTAAATCAATGTCTCATTTCTTAGTATTTTTTAATTTTAATTTTTTTTTTATTAAAGTAGATACAAAATAAGAAAAACACAAATTAGAAAAAGAAAAACAGAAAAAGGAAAATTAAAAAGAAAACACAAAAGATTGTAATGTGCCCATCAGAACATCAGGGAAAATTCAAAATATATAACAAATTTCTATTTCAAGAAAGCATATATAATAATAAAATAGATCATATTCACGACTCTCTATCTTTTTTTTTTTTTTTTTTTTTTGCTTCCTTATTGGTTATTCTTATGTTCTGTGCTGTGACGTTTTACTTTATTTTTTCCCCTTTCCTTTCTGGCCACCTCCCCCAAGCAGGCTACAATTAACATAGATATATACACATATTCACACATCCATGTCCACATTCATTTCTCTCCTCCCCCTTTTCCTGTCTCTCTCTTACTATAGATTAGATATACAGATATATCTATATACACATTTAGATATATCTATATGCATTCATATATGCATATGTACATGCATATATATTTACAGATACGTAGGCATATGTCTAAAACAAAATTAATATAGCTAAAACATAATGTAAATTTCTCTCTTGATTGGATCTTTAAATTTGATTTCATCTGAGATCAATGATTACTAACCTTACTTTTTTTTTTCTTAAATGAATTCTACTCTGATCCTTGTTTTAGTATTTGTATATATCTCTTTCCCTGCTAACTTTTCCATTTTAAGTCTACTTCTTAACTTGCCTTGCTATTACTTAACCACCTCCACTCATGAATCCCTTAACTTCTTTCCCTACCCTTTCCCTTTTTAACCCATTCCCATTAATATATACATCTTATCTCATTCTTATCAAACTAAACACCCTTTTATACCCCACCTTATCTTATGCCATCCTCTCCTCTTTTTATTCTTTTCTCATTAATCTACATGCTTTGTCCTACTGCCATAAATCTACATAGACTTCTACTTATCTTATTCCTTCTCCCCTTATTTCTTTACAGATATTGGAGGATGTTATACTCTTTGGGGTGTGTGTGTGTGTGTGTGTGTGTGTGTGTGTGTGTATTTATGTATGTATGAATTATTTCCTATTTGATACATTCCCAATGTGAATAGAGTTTTAGAAATACCAGCCCTCCTCCACCAATGCCTCTGTGTCAGTTCTTCCTCTGCACCTCATTCATTTAATTACTCTATTTACCTTTTCCTAGATAGTTTTGGTTTTAGAGTCAGATTATACATAACTCTGTCTTAATCTTTCTATTGAGTTACTCAATTACTCATGCCAATCTTAGACATATAGTATACATATCCATGTAAAAAATAAATAAATAAATAAATAATCTGTCCATGTTGAGTCCCTTGAAATTAATCCTTTATTTTGGCTCTTATATGTTAAATTTTTTTATTAAGAAAATTTAGTTTTTCCTCAATCTTTGCCTTTGACAGTATTCTTTGGGACAGAAGAGGCTTTTTAAAACTTCACTGGTCTCCTCCCTCTCTTAGTACTTTTAAGAAGAACAAATGTAAATAATTTTTAATAGAATACTACAGTATGGAAGAGAAAGGCTATAAACACCTAACTGTGTAAGTGACAAATATAACTGTACTTTTATTTTAAAATGCTAGTAGGTAATATCTCAGTCCCAATATACATAAAAATGGAATTTATTTCCAATATTATAAATTATAAAAAATATAATTATTCATAATTATATGCTTTATAGAATTACAAAGGGTTTTATGGGAAGTTGCATCACCATCTTACACTTATTTCAATGACCTTATTCTGTAATGCCGGAGAAATTGAGCAAGATAGAGATTAGAGAACAATTTAATAATTATTTAATGGAGAGATTTACTGGGACCAAATGGATCCATGATTTGGTCCCAGGGCTGACACTATCATCTCAAAGAATTCAGCAGCAAATGTCAGATACAAGATTCTTTTATAGGATAACAAGAACAATGATATAATGGGGGAGGTACCTGGATGGGGATGATCTAGTGGGGGGAGGAACCTAGAATGACATATTAGGAGGAAATATTGGAGAGGCTTCTGATATTCTAATGACATCTAAAATGGATAAAGACCTTTATCCCATCAAACATTAAGAGGGAATGATTATAGCCTAAGGTCTAAGATATAAGACCTTTATCCTATCAAACATTAAGAGGGAATGGTTATAACCTGAGGCAGAGTAACTGAAGAGGACAATTAGGGAAACCGAATCAGGACATTAAAAGAGAACTGTGGCACAACAATTCCTGTACATGGCATCGTGATTGTCTTAATCATCTCAGCTCCATGTTCTGGAATTATCTTTGATTTTTATCTTTGAATCACCACCTAAAACTATCATTTGCTGTCTCTTATATACTACATTTAAGATAAAACAGAAATGATTCTGCTTGGTATTTTCTCTTTAGCCTTGTTATGCTTTACACCCTTTCTTGGATGCCATGGCAATCCAAATAAGCCTTTGTTGTTTTTCTCCCATTGTAATGCCGAAGAAACTGAGCAAGACAGAGATTAGAGACCAATTCAGTAGCTTATTAAATGGAGAGATACACTGAGACCAATGGATCCATGTTTGGTCCCAGGGCTGGATGAGATTGTCATCTCAAAGAACCCAGCCCTAAGTATCAGAGAGCAAGCTTCTTTATAGGTAACAAGAACAATGACATAATGGGGGGGAGGAACCTTTATCCTGTCAAACCTTAAGAAGGAATGTCTATAACCTAAAGATATAAAACCTTTATCTTATCAAACATTAAGAGGGAAAGGTTATAACCTGAGGCAGAATAACTAAATGGGACAATTGGGGAAACTAGGTCAGGACATCAAAATGGAACTTTGGTATAACACCACATAGCTCTCTATCACCTATGTCCATGTTTCTCTACTAGCTATCTGACCCCTATTTTTGGAATTCATTCCCTCTCACTTCTACTTCATGGAATCCTTCCTTAACTTCATCCAATATTTATCTAAGACATTACCTTTCACACAAAACCTTTATGGGAATCTCCAACTCTAGTGCCTTGTAGCTCAAACTACTTCATATTTAATTATTTTATTCTATAAATGCATATTTATATGCATTCATTCTGTCTTCTCTAATATAAGCTTCTTTGGAGCAGAGATCTTTTTATTATTGGTATTTTCATCTTCAAAGCCTAGCCCAAAATGTGATTCACAATACTAATAAATACTTGCTTATAATACATAATAAATACTTGCTTATTGAGTCATTGATAAACCTTTGTTCCTGTCTTTGGTACTTTATATATCTATTTTGTACTATGGTAATTACAATACTTTTTAATTCTCCAGTTAAATACTCAGATCTTTGAAAGCAAGGTTGGGGTCTTTTTCTTTTTTTAATTCTAATGATTTCTAGTAAAAATTTTTTATATAAAACTCCATGTGCAATGGGTTAATGAATTAAATAACTTCAGTTCTTACTTTTAAAGTCTTCTGTATCACAAAATATATTCATTTCCCCATTATCCTTAAAAGTCAACAGGCAAATTCTGAAAAAGGGGGAAATCAGTGTGGATTGGAAAGGTTTTATACTGGAGCTATAGTAGAATTGTATCTTGAACAATTGATAGAGTTTTGATAACTGGAGAATGGATATCCAGGCTAGGGAAGTAGTTTGAGGAAAGGCACTTAACAATGAGTGGATGAGAGTAGAAAAAAAAAAGAGCCCAGATTAAGCTGAGAGTAAAGAGTAAAGATAAAGAGATAAAAGTATATTCTATATACTTTTAGTACACACACACACACACACACACACACACACACAAACATAATTTGTTGGGAATTTTATAGTTATATTATAAAGACAATGAGTTTATGGAATGAATTAAAGTATTACTTGTTTTGGATGGGATAATAGTCATGAATAATGGAGAGATGGCACATTTGACATTTCTTTTGTTTCTATTTTTTTCTGCCAATGAGAATGCCCTGTAAAACCAAAAGGAAAAAACAAAAAATGACTAATATAATTAAAATCAAAATTAAATAGAGATTATAAAAGATCTATTTGATTTTAATAAGTTAAAGTTATCAGACACAGATGAACAATCCTTTTTCCACATTAAAATTTAATAAAAGTGATTGTTGAGATTTAAAGGTCATTAAGAGGAATTGAAAATGGATCATGAAGAATGCCATAGTACTGGAGAATGAAACCATTACTTTAATTACTTTAAAGGTATAAAGAGGAGAAAGGGAGTATCTCCTACTGGGCTTAGTCTTGAAAAAAACTTAACAAATATCTTCATCATAAGCAGGTCTTTTATAGGGATAATATGGCCTTATGGATTTCTCAGGAAAACCAGGAAAATAAAGGTGGGAACTTAGAGGGATTAAGGAGGTATGGAAATATCAAGGAGCTCAGAGGATTGGGGAATGGACAATTGAGGTTGATAAAATATTCCTCCTTACAATTCACTCTATACAAACAGGAGAATATGGGAATTGATTATTTCTGATAAAAACTGGTTGGGCTTCTTTGATGACAGGAGAAGATAGTCCACATCAATGGTGTTCCCAATTAAGGAGATTATGGTCTTTGATGTACTGTGCCTTGGCAAAAGAATTTTTGAATATCAAGTTCAGTTTTCAGAGCCATCTTTTAAGAAATACATTCATGAGCTGTGTTCAAAATTTAGTTTTCAAGGATAGATGATCACAATGGTAACAGGATATAATGTTATATGAGAATTAAATGAAGGGGTTGGAGATGGTTACTGGGGAGGAGAAGATTTAGACAGTGTGCATTATAGTTGATTTCAAAAAAGGGACAGTATAATAGTGGATGTGACAATAAATTTATATGCCAAGAACCCAGATGCAAACTTTGGGCCAGGTATTTACTATCTGTTGGGTCTTGAACAAATTGCTTTAGGTCTAGTTTCCAAATCTGTAATGAGGAAGTTGTTTCAACTTCTTCTATAGCCTTGTTGTGTCCTGCTTTCTAGAACCCCCAAGTTGGGGTGACAAAATGTATCATTGCTTTTTAGAGTCCCCATACCAGGGTGATTAAAATATATCTTCCTAGTGGAGAAGTGATGAAGTAGGATTCTCAAGGATGGTGGAAAAATGGAGTCCATTTATTCAAAGGACTTTCCCCCTTTTATACCCTCATACCTTTATGTAATCAACGCAACACTGGGCATGCACACATGGTACCACATAAACAACTTGCTATTGTATGTAGTTTGCCACCTGGTATCACAGGTAACACAAGTTGACACTGCCCCCTGATTTCTCAGAAAGACTGAGAGCCCTTAGGGGAGATGGGGAGCCAAACCAGACCTTGTTACCAGGTTTCCTCTGAGCTGTCTTATACCTCACCCAGAGTTCCCCCACTGTCTGTGACCCTTTACCTAGACTTTTGACTTTTGAAATATTTAAAGGTTTGTTATATTAAAATGGAATTAAACTTGTTCTGCTTTGATCACAAAGCAGAAACCAATAGGTATGATTATAGAACATACATAAATAGAACACATTTATGAACAAAAATATAGAACATACATAAAAACACATTTAGATTAGATAAAAAGGAAAAAAGTATACTACCATCAATAATGGTACAATAAAAATACAATAATTTTTTTTTCCCCATGAGGTAATAGGGTCAAGTAATTTGCCCATGCTCACACAGCTAGAAAGTGTTCCATATCTGAGACCACATTTGAACTCAGGTCTGTTGTGAGCTTTTTCTTCTCAAAACGCAGCCAGGTGATAAAAGTTCAGATCTTTTATTGTTTCCAATATAGCCCGGTTAGCTTAGAGGCCTATCTCTCTGCTTGGTTCCAAGAGCTCTCTCCAAATGTCTTTAAATCCAAAGGTCTGGTCCTTCAGCCTCTGCCTCTGCTTTCTTCAGCCTCCCCAGCTCCAGTCTTCATGTCATTCCGGTGAAATCTCGACTTGTAGCGTCTTCCTCTCAAGAACTTTCCAACTGGCCCATTGGCCTATTTATGCTCCTTCCAGAGAGAGGGATTATGGGTAGTTCTACTTAGTACCTTGTTTCAGGTGCTGCCCAAAACATCTTCTTGTAAGATTAGATCAACTCTAATTAGTTAGCAGTTAGTAAGGATTCCAACATCTCCCCCTTTCTTTTGTTTTAAAACATAGGGGGTTTCTGAGGGGGTACACATAAATCCATCAATATGGGCCAGAACTTTGTAACCGATATACATGGTATACATAAATCCATCAATATGGGAGGCATTATACATAATTTACATGAGCACATAGCAATATAACACAGGCTAGTAGTAATGTAACAAATAACAAGAATCAATCTGAAAATTTACACATGTCCATAAGTCCTAGAAACAGTCCAATAGGATTCCATTGTCCATTAGTTCATGTGCCAGGAATCCAATAGTTCCTGTAAGCCCTGAAGTACTGCAAAAGTCTCATCAACAATTTTTCATCTCAGGGAACCCAATGATTCTTGCTGGTTTTTCAAGAAGTAAAACAGTTTCATCTTGTGTTAGGAAATCCAATGATTCCTGAAGCTTTTAAAAGTCTTTTTAACAGTTTCATAGTCAGCCATCTGATTCTTTCTCCATCTGGGGAAATATAAGCAGATCCTCTTCCCCAAGCAGTTAATCTAATTCCCTTCTATTTACCAAATTTGGGATTTCTCCTCATCATCTGGTAATTACATTGGAGTTGTTTGCATTGGATATTGTCTTGTTGTCTTAAAAGGCCTGTATTCTTCCCAACTGTAATCCTGATTGCTTTTCTGTTGGTTGATGACATCAGAATCCTGAATTTCTAAAGTCTCTCTGGGTGTGACCTCAGCTGCTATCATGCCCCACCTGTCCTTTGATTGATACTTTAGAGCTGGGCCCTGCCTCTCATTCCTCTGGGTCAATATACATTTAGAGGCCCAGTGAAAGCCTCGGTTACATTTTGGACATGGGGTTTTGGGTTTTCTCTCACCCTGTCTTCTCACTCTATCTCCATATCTACAATGAGCTCTCAAATGTCCAACTTTTCCGCACTGAAAACATCGACGAGTTTCTCTAGAATTCCTCTGCCAAGAAGGACCTTGTCTTTCCATGTTCATCATAGTCTGGGCATAATAAGCATTTGTGCCCACTGTGGCACAGCATCTTATGATTTCTTCTAAAGGAGCATTTTTGTCTAGCCCCCATATAATTCTCTTGCAAATCTCATTGGCATTTTCCTTAGCCAAATGTCTAGTCATTATTTCTGTTGCTGCATTGTCTCCAATGGTTCTTATTACAGCTGTTTGTAAACGTCCCACAAAATCTGCAAAAGGTTCATTGGGACCTTGCTCTATTTTTGTGAAAACATTATTTCCATCTTTCTGTCCAGGGAGAGAATTCCAAGCTTTTATTGCAGCCTTAGAAATTTGCTCATACACTGTTATGGGATAATAAATCTGTTCTGAACTCTCTGCATACTGACCTTCACCAGCTAGTTGGTCAAAAGCGACTTGTACAATAGCTCCTGTTTGCCTATTGCGTTGGGCTTGAATCCTACATAATTCATGAAACTCCGAAAGCCACAATAAATTTTGTCCCAGTTCTAGACAAGTTTTCGTTATGGATTTCCAGTCATTTGGGGTTAGGATTTCATAAGACAAATTATCCAGTAACATCTTCACATAAGATGATGTAGCCCCATAAAGAGTGCAACCCTTTTTCAAATCTTTAATTTTTTCCAAATTAAAAGGAGTGTATCTTCTCCCTTTCTGACCTGAGGAGTTGAGCTCTTCAATCACAGGATATGCATTTATAAAATCAGATATATCTTCTCCTTCATTTTTTGCTTTAATTAATGCTTTTTCTAATCTTGTCAAATTCTGCTTTACAGGAGAAGCTGACTGTGTTTCTGTCTCTCTCCCTCCTCCTTGTTCCACCCATGAAGGGTTAATTGCGGGGGGAGGGTCATGAGATGTAGAATCACCTAATTCCTCCTGCTGTGAAGTATCATACTCAGAATTGTAATTAACTCCATTCTCATCTGATTCGTCCTCCTTTTCACCTAGTAAAGTTGGCAATTCTTCTTCCTGTACTTTCCTTTTCATCATTCTATCACTTAAATAACTTCTTATAGCCAATTGTATTACATTATATGTATTAATTATTGAGTTAGGCCCATTTTTATCATAGAATTGACAAAGATCCTCTCCAACCAATTTCCATTCATTTAGATCTAATTCCTTATCAAGAGAGAAACAAGGACATATGTCCTTTACAGTTTGTAAAAATTCAGTGATTTGCTGTAAACTTATAATTAAACCTTGGCTTTCCATAATTTTGACAATGCTGTCTAAACATTTTCCTTGAACAGAAACAGGCTGTTTTCTAAATATCTGTCCCATCTTAGCTGAAATTCTACTTTAACTCTTCTAACAAAATTTCTTTGTTACACTCACCCTAATTTCTGGGTTGATGAGTCTTTTCCACTGGATCAGGATCAGAGGCTTTTCCACTTGAATCAGGATCGGAGCTTTTCCACTGAAATCCACTGAGGGGGTCTGTTAGCCCCACGTTCAGGGCGCCAAAATGTTGTGAGCTTTTTCTTCTCAAAACGCAGCCAGGTGATAAAAGTTCAGATCTTTTATTGTTTCCAATATAGCCCGGTTAGCTTAGAGGCCTATCTCTCTGCTTGGTTCCAAGAGCTCTCTCCAAATGTCTTTAAATCCAAAGGTCTGGTCCTTCAGCCTCTGCCTCTGCTTTCTTCAGCCTCCCCAGCTCCAGTCTTCATGTCATTCCGGTGAAATCTCGACTTGTAGCGTCTTCCTCTCAAGAACTTTCCAACTGGCCCATTGGCCTATTTATGCTCCTTCCAGAGAGAGGGATTATGGGTAGTTCTACTTAGTACCTTGTTTCAGGTTCTGCCCAAAACATCTTCTTGTAAGATTAGATCAACTCTAATTAGTTAGCAGTTAGTAAGGATTCCAACACAGGTCCTCCTGATTTCAGGGCTGGTACTCTATTCACTGCACCACCTAGCTGCCCCCTCTATTCTACTTCTGCTGTGTCATTGGCAGAACAGTAGAAAGGAAGAAGAGAATTTTTATTTGCAATTTCAGATTATCCAAAAATTTATTTGTACATTGGTATTATAAATCTCAGATTCTCGTCCAATGATAAATGAGCTGACATTCTATTAGATAAATCAAATCATATAAGTCTTAACATTCTTACAAATAAGTAAAATTCAGAAGACAGAAGGAAGTTTCAACTAAAGACACATTGCCTATTCTAATTCCTTTAATTTCTTTTTCTTTTCTTATTGCTAAAGCTAATATTTCTAGCACAGTGTTGGATAATAGTGGTGATGAAACACGCTTGGTTCATCCCTGATTTTATTGGGAATGCATTCAGGTTCTCTCCATAACAAATAATGTTTGCTGTAAGGTTTTTTTTTTTTTTTTTTTTCCCTCCTGAGCCAGTTGGTATTGTGACTTGCCTAGGGTCACACAGCCAGACTTACTGCAAGTTTTAGTTTTATTATTTTAAGGAAAGCTCCCTTTATCCCTAGGCTCTTTAGTATTTTTAATAAGAATAGGTCAAAAGCTTATTCCTGCATCTATTGAGATTATTATATAATTTCTGTTGGTTTTGTTATTGATATGGTTGTTTGTAGCAATAGTTTTCCTGATATTAAACCAACCCTGCATTCCTAGTATAAATTCCACTTGGTCATAGTATATTATCCTGCTGATAAGTTGCTGTAATGTCTTTTAAATTTTATTTTAAAATTTCGCATCAATATTCATTAGGGAGATTGGTCTGTAATTTTTTTCTCTGTTTTGGCCTTTTCTGCTTTAGGTATGTGTAATATTTATGTCACAGAAGGAATTTGGAAAGACTCCTTCTTTACCTTTTTTTTTCAAAGATTTTACATAGTATTGAAATGAATTGTTTTTTAAATGTTTGCTAGAATTCACATGTAAATCCACCTGACTCTGGAGAATTTTTCTTAGGAAGGTCATTGATGGCTTGTCCAATTTCTTTTTTCTAAAATGGGACTATTTAAATCATTTCTTCTTCTGTTAACCTGTGCAATTAATATTTTTGTAAATATTCATCCATTTCAGTCAGATTGTCAGAATTGCTGGTATACATTTGGGCAAAATAGCTCCTAATTTCTTTTTCATTGGTGATAAATTCACCCTTTTCATTATTGATGCTGATGATTTGGTTTTTTTCTTTTTTTTTCTAATCAAAGTAACCAAAAGTTTATTTATTTTTTTTTTCTTAAAGCTAACTCGGTTTTATTTATTAATTCAATAGTTTTCTTAGCTTCTAGTATTAATCTCTCCTTTTTGTTTCAGAATTTCTAATTTGGTATTTAATTGGGATATTTTAATTTGTTCTTTTTCTAGCTTTTTTTAGTTGCATGCCTAATTCATTGATCTTCTCTTTCTTTATTTTATTTGTGTAGCTATTTAGACATATAAAATTTCCCCTACTTACTGCTTTGGCTGCATCCCATAGGTTTTGTTGTCTTATTATTATTATTTTCTTGAATGAAATTATTGAATTGTTTCTGTGATTTGTTGTTTGACCCATTCATTCTTTAAAATTAATTCTCATTTCCTTTCTCATTTTTTTCTTCTACCTCTCTTATTTGCTTTTTAAAGTCTTTTATGAGCACTTCCAGGAAGTTTGGCTTGAGATCAGTTTATCTGACTTTGAGATTACTTCTGTGGACATTCTGTCCTCTTCTGAATTTGTATTCTGTCACCACATTAGCTTTCTATGGGCATGCTTCTTTTCTCTTTCTTGCTCATTTTTTTTTCCTTTTCTTTTGATACTTCCCCCTTTTTAATTTTTAACATAGAATTCTGTTCCTGGAGTAAAGAGTGTTCTGTCCTAAGCTTTCTGTGCCTCTCTGAACATTGGCTTTGAGCACAGAGGCCCCGTGTATTTGTAGGAGGTAGTTTTGCCTGCTCTTTTTAGGAAACTGTTATGGGTCTTACAAGGTATTCTTACAAGGTATTAAGTCAGTGGAATTGATAAGACAATGCTTATCTAGTTTAGCATGGTGCTCAATAGTTCTCTAGTTCAGTACATGTACTTAGTACTTAATATAGTTCTACAAGATTCAGACCTATGATAATGTAATTAGAATAGAACATATAAATGGGGACAAACTTAGCCAGGATTAGAGCCAGAGAAGACAGGCAGACTGGAGGTGGGAGCTCAACCTCTCACAGCCAAGGAGAGACATTCATTCCATCTTCATCAGCCTTGGTGGTGGCTGGCCTGTCCTCCTGCTCCCCACACTGAGACCAAGGCCCATCTGAAGGGCCTCAAGAAAGCTACCTGGGCCCCAGGCAAGGAGACAATAAAGAATTTGGACTTTTTTACACCTGGCTATTCTTGTGGTGATTAATTTGTTGAAAGGAAGGTTGCTCCAAGACCTCTAGAAAACCAAGGAGAATACTTCAGGTAACAGTCTGGTTTCCCAGTTTGCCTTCTGAGCTGGGAGTAGAAGCTGCGCCATTGATTTGATCCTCTACAAAGCCAGGACTGAGAGTCTTAGTTGCTGGTTTGATGTGATTAAGATCCTCTCACAGGCTTTCCCAGAATCAATCTGTGCTTGGCTGAACATTCTTTTCATTTCAGTGAGACTGACTTTTCTTGAAGTTTTTTTCAGTCTATCGTGAGCTAGAAAGTGATTTCATTCCTTCAGACTTTGTTCAGAGGCTTGGTTTCATATGCTTTTTGAGGAAAACTGGGAAAGCTTGAGCAGCTTCCTGACTTTACCATTTGGCTCCACCTCCAGAAGTCTCAGTGCTATGTACTATTGAGAAAAAGGTATATCCCTTTCTATCTCTATTAAATTTTTTACAAAGGTCTATTATGTCTAAATTTTCTAAGATCCAGTTTATCTTCCTAGTTTCTTTCTTTTTTATTTTCTAGTTAGTTTTATTTAATTATGAGAGGGAAGATTAGATCTCCCACTAGTACTATTTTGCTCTCTTTTTTCCTGTAAGTGCTTTAAAGATTCCAGTAAACTTCTCAGAAATTTGGATTCTATACAACTTAGTGCATATACATTTATTATCGATACCACTTTATTGTCTATGATACTCTTTAACAAGATATAGTTTCTCTCCTTTATCTCTTTTAATTAGATCTATTTTTGCTTTTGCTTTATCTGAGATCAGAATAACTATGCCTGTTTTTTTTTTTTCTTTTCTTGAAGCATATTAAATTCTGCTCCAACCTTTTACCTTTACTTGGTATGTATCTGTTGTAAACAACATATTATAGGATTCAGGTTTTTAATCCACTTTGCTATTCATTTTGTTTTATGGGAGAGTTCAACCTGCTCTCCCTTCTATCACCCCTCTCTTCTCTTTATCCCTTTCTCCTTGTGTTTCTTCCCTCCCTTCTATCTTGTCCCTACCTTTTCTTTCCCCCTTTTCCTCCTTATAGGATAAGATAAATTTCTATACCCAACTGAGTGAATATATTATTCTCTCTCTGAGTCAAAACTGATGAGATTAAGCTTCAGATAATGCTCATTCCTCTCCCTTCTTTAAAATCTTGAAAACAGAAATCTATTTTAGGCTTGAACTTTTCTGTGTGGATTTTGAGTGGTTGTTAATCTCTCCCAAGTACTCACTGTTCTAAGACTTGAAACCATAACAAAGTTATCTGGAGACAGAAGCAATGTGAAAGACCTCATCTTTCATGGAGTATCTCCTGTCTTTAACTTGAACTCTGCATTGTTCTCCTCCATCAAAATGTTTTGACAAACATGTCTCTCAGTGTTATCCTTTATGGGATATTTACAATTAGAGAACAATATTTGTTGTTATATCTCTCAAGGCCTCTTGAATTATTTAATGCAGAAATGAAAAATACTTTGTTATAAAAATTTCACTTATTTGTAAAATGGATAGCTTTTTTGCAATTAGCATACAATAATTTCAACAGGTTACTTAAAGTTGATGTTAAAAGTCAAAGTTATTGTTAAATGGTTGAATTAGTTATTCCCAACTAATAGCCTATTGAGAATAACATTGATGTGTACATTATTAATTATTGCTCCCCATACCAACAATTGTTTTTGGTTTGTTTTGATTTGTTTTAAAAAAACATTCATGATATACAAGAGAAAAGCTTCTATGCAAGCTACAAGCATTTGCCCTCTCTTATTCTTTCTTTCTTAACCATACTTTTCCAAATATTTTCCTCCATTACCCTTTTTGACAAAAAAAAAAAAAAAAAGAAAGAAAAAAAGACTGAAAAGTCAGTCCCACTGAGGTGAAAAGAATGTTTAGCCAAGCTCAGCTTGATTCTGGGAAAGCTGTGAGAGGATTTTAATCACATATAAATTTATTGTCACATCCACTACTATACTATCCCTTTCTTGAAAACAGCGATAATGCACACTGTCTAAATCTTCTCCTCCCCAGTAACCATCTCTAACTCCTTCATTTGATTCTCATTTAACATTATATCCTGTTACCATTATGATCATCATTTCAGTTTTAAGTTAATAAATGTCACAATTTATGTCATTTAATTTGTAAAGTCTTAAATTCTTTATAGAATTTCATCAGCACTTCATTCTCTATAATCAATGTTGTGCAGTTACTTTTGTGGTAGTCTTTTTGTAATGATGATTTTATCATTAGAGCTGTAATATGCAATTACCTAATGTCTAATTAAACAGTATTTCTTTTATTTATAGTTTTTTGATAAAACTTACTCTTCCAATTTCTACTTTTTTTCATTTTCAGTTAGTTTATCCCTGAGTCCTACTTACAGTAGGCAATGAGAAAAGAAAACTATCACTCTTTGCAGATGATATGATGCTTTACTTAGAGAATCCTAGAGAACTATACAGAAATCTATTTGAAGCAATAAACACTTTTAGCAACATTGCAGAATATAAAATAAACCCACACAAATCATTAGAATTTCTATATATTACTAATAAAGCCCATCTACAAGACATAGAAAGAGAAATTCTACTAAAAAGAACTCTAAACAAAATAAAATATTTGGATGTCTACCTGCCAAGACAAACTCGGAAACAAAATGAATATCATTAAAAATAATTTTTTCACAAATAAAGTTAGATCTATACAATTTGAAAAATATCAGTACCTCATGGGTAGGATGAGCTAATATAATAAAAATGACAATGCTACATAAACTAGTTTAATTGTTCAATGCCATACCAATCAAACTGTCAAAAAATGTTTTATAGAACTAGAAAAAAATAAAATTCATCTGGAAGAACAAAAGGTCAAGAAAATCAAGGGATTTAATGGGAAAAAATGCAAAGGATGGTGGCCTAACAATATCAGAGCAAAAATTCAGTTATAAAGCAGCAGTCATTAAAATCATATAATACTTATTATATACCTCTCAGATTGGCTAATATGGCAGGAAAAGATAATGATAAATATTAGATGGGGATATGGGAAAACTGGGACATTAATGCATTGTTGGTGGAATTGTGAAATGATTCCACCATTCTGGAGGGCAATTTAGACCTATGCTCAAAAAGCTATGAAACTGTGCATACCCTTTGACCCGGAAGTGCCACTAATTGGTTCTGTATCCCAAAGAAATCATAAAAAAGGGAACAGGACTCACATGAGCAAAAATGTTTGTAATAGCTCTTTTTGTGGTACTAAAGAATTGGAAAATGAGGAGGAGCTCATCAACTGGGGAATACCATATAAGTTATGGTATATAAAAGTAATGGAATATTATTGTTCCAAAAAAAATGATGAATAAGCTGATTTTAGAATAGCATGGAAAGATTTACATGAACTGATACTGAGTAAAACAAGCAGAAACAGGAAAATGTTGTATATAGAAACAGCAAGATTGTGCAATGATCAACTATAATGGACTTGGTTCTTCTTAGCAGTTCTATGATTCAAGGCAAACTTAATAATACTTTGGATGGAAAATATCATCTGCATTCAGAGAGAGAACTATGGAGACTGAATATAAATCAATACACATGCTGTGTTTACTTTTTTCTTATATTTTTTTTTCTCGTGTGGCTTTTCTTTTTTATTCTTATTTTTCTCTCCCAACATGATTCATAAGGAAATATGTAAAACAAAAATGAATGTGTATATGTATATGTATAACCAAAAATGTTTTTTATATGTACCTGGAAAAATAAATTTTTTAAAAATGACATGAAACTTTTTTTTAATGTCAGATAAAATTACACAGTAGAATGTGACACTACAACTTAGGAAAAAATACACACACACACTCACACACACACACATGTATATACACACACATACATATGTATGTATGTTTTTATATATACATTTATACATGCTGTGTCCTTTACAAATTTGCTAGTGTACAATAAATCTATTGTTACTTGATGTCACTAATATTAAAAATCACATGATAAATAGTTTCTTGGACTCACTGTTCAGAAAACATTTGTAAAGATGAATTTGTATGTTTACTTTTTATTAGATAATAAAATCAACTTAAGGGCATTGATAGCTTTTTTTCCATTTTTTCTGATGGGAAACAAATTAGTAATGAGGTATAGTAAGAGACAATGTCAAAAGTAAAATAAACTCAAAGCAATGTATTATCTCTTTAATCATTTTTGTTTTACTTTTAACTATATTTTATGTATTATTTAATTTTACAAGCCTTGTCTTGTTATGCCTATTTCCCTGAATTATACTGCCTCAGTTTCCCTGAATTGTTCTGCTCTGGTGGCAACCCCCTTCCTGACCATTAGGACTGAGCTAATTAGGCCTGGGAGTCCTGGCTACTCTGGCATTCCAAATGCCAGATGGCTTATCTCAAATATTTATACGGGACCCTCTATCTCCTGATCCAGACAGGCTGTCTCTAGTTTCTTCAACTTATCAGAACTTGTGATCCTTTTTTACCCCCAATCTGTTAGAATTGAATTTATGGTCCTTTCCTGGAATTTGCTGCTTACCCTGCTTCTTTGATTGCTGGAGCCCTATAAGAGTCTCTGCAGTCCCTTGCTGGTTATTGGGTGCTTTGAGACAAGAGTCCCATCTACCTAGCTGGAGTCAGCTATAGATCCTGTTTGGCTGCCAAACTCCCCCTCTAATAAAATATTAAAAAACCTCTAATCTGTTTCTTGCCTCAGTTTCTTCAGCATTTTGGAAGTAAATATAAACAATGGATAAAGAATAGTAAGAGTTTTCATGAGAAGCATGGCATAGTTGATAAAAAGCCAGTGTTGGAGTTAGAAAGACTGATATACAAATTCAGCATCCTATATATCCTAACTATGTGACCATTTGAAAGTCATTTGATCTCCATGCTTGAGACAACTAGCCAAAACTGCAATGGATGAATTGCTGAGATGCACTAGTAGAGAAATGCCCATATGATAAATTTCCTATGCAGAAAAAAATCACAGATGGAAAACCCCATCCCCACAATAGTCTGTCTTTAAACAGTATGAAAATACTTATTAGTATATGTTTAGTATGTCACATATAAAATGTGGGAGCTTCAGGTGAAACAAGGTAGAAAGTTTGAAGGTAAAATATATAAACTTGGGGGAAGCTAGGTGGCAGAAGATAGAGCACCAGCTCTCTAATCAGGAGTACCTGATCTCAGATACTTAGCTATGTGACCCTGGTCAAGACATTTAACTCTGATTGTTTTCAAAGAAATAAATGAATAAATTCTGAGAAATAAGAGAAAGGGTTAAATACTTTTTATTCATTCATATTAAAATATAAACAATACAATAAAGAGAATTCTAAATGTTTTAAAATAAATTTAAATAATTGTGAGATGACTGCCCACTCAGTGAGCTCAACACTTAATCATTCAAACTTTAATAGCTGATAGAAGGCTGTTTTAAGATTTAAATTTAAGTAGTACTAAATCATAGAATTTGCTTCAAACTCTATGTGAAGGTTTAATGGTATTCTAACTATGCTAATGTAGACTGCTCAGATGAAGAAATAAATCCTAATTACAAGATTTTTTAGGAACAAATCTTTTATATATAGAAATCTGAAATAGGAATTTTCTCTAAATGAACATGGCAGAACAACATGCTAAATTAAGGAAGCTTCCAAATGCAATTAAATATGGAAAATATTAAATTAGAAAATGCCTCCATGTCTTAAATATATCCAAATTCCAGCTTTGATATATCTTTTGAATTAAAGTGAAAATAATCACATGGAAGAAAAGTACGGAATTATTGTCACATTTCATGCCAATGAGGGTTTGAGTTTAAATCATTTAAAAAAGGAAATTGAAATGCTGTATGTTATCAATTAAATCAAGACTAAATGTGTTAATTAATGTACCATGGGACATAGTGAGTTGGTATGGATGCACTATTCTGCATAATATAGTAAACCAATCATAATTACTATTATTAGAGACATCTATCATTTAAAGATTCACAAAATATAGGGAAAGAGTATTGCAAAGCAAAGTGAGAGCCAATTTCAGGACTGGGAAGAACTATGTTCAAATCTTTTCCCCTGACTCACATTAGCTGGACACTGCCAAAAGTTAGTTAACTTCTCAATCTGTCAGGTCAGTGC
The DNA here is from genome assembly GCF_016432865.1 of Antechinus flavipes. Lineage (NCBI taxonomy): Eukaryota > Metazoa > Chordata > Mammalia > Dasyuromorphia > Dasyuridae > Antechinus > Antechinus flavipes. Next base: position 154,750,912 of record NC_067402.1, read on the forward strand.
TGTCAAACCAGAATGAAAATGAATCTCAGTCATATATTCATTTAGCAAATCACAATTAATTTTATGTTTGTAGTCATTTATTCTGTCAACATTTTTCAACTACCTGCATTATGCAGTTTTATGGGCTATTTGAATTCCTATGTGGAATTTGATCCTGTTGCTCTAGGTCACTTTCTTAGACTCACTTACAGAGAAGGTGCTAACCTAAATTAGTAGATGGAGTTTCTATATCCAGGAATTTCACATACTAAGGAATCCCTATATAGGAATTACTTTCCATAAAGACGCGGAAATGTCAATTCATCACTGAGATATTGAATGACCCTCTATTGTACAAAACTATACCAGCACAGCACAAACTGCAGCATATTCTATCATTTGGGGAAGATTTCAAACACAATCCCATCAACAGACTACATGAATTGTACAAGAATCAGTCCAGCTGCACATGAAGAATCTCTTCACAACTAGACTAGCCATTTGGTAACTTATTTAGACATTTCAATCTATGAATGAAGGCAAATTCAAAATGGTTTTCACAGCTGTGTATGGTCTCTTTATATTTCAGTACTGATAGTGGCAGAGAATGGGAGAAAAAAAGGGAGGAAGCAGAAAGATGCTAAGAATTACAATTTTTAGTCCATCTATAAACAATTTTCTTTTGGATACTTTAAAACTGAGTTCAATATCTTGACCAAGAATTCAATTGCTACTGGGTAGATTGAACCATATCAATATTAGAATTCTCAATATAAATAAAACCAAAAATTACAAAGAAGTTGCAAATAAATGAAGAGTCAGACATTTTCCTTAAAGTAGTAAGTGAAGGAATTAATGTTATTATGCTTCTAAAAGTAACAAAATATATAATTTCATGGGACAATTGGTTATCTAAATATATATTTGTGATTAGCAAAAGAAAAAAATCACCACCAAACTAATTACATTGTTTGTGCTAATATTACAGATGATAAATAGATACAGCAATTCTCTAAATAACTCAGTAATAATCTCTAATTAAATAAACATATTTTTAAGTTGAAAAATACAGACAAGAATCAAGAAATGAATGATACTAGATTCTCATTCTGTCTGTAGTATGTCTGTCCCTCAATGTTATTAATAATTTCTTCTAGAAGAAAGTTTGAAGACATTTTGCAAGGGGAGTATTGAATAAGACAACAAAAATGAAATTAACTACATTTAACAGTCACAAAATGACTTGTCACCAATGTGGGGATAATTTATAAATCAACTGTGTATAATCAGATTTTTTAGAAGAAAAAAAATCAAAGCAAAATTAGAAAAAATATAAAGATAGAAAATTATATGTTCTATTTTTAATATATATATATATATTCTTGTTCTTGTTCAGTTATTTCAGTCACCTTAGACTCTTCATGAACCCATTTGAAGGTTTCTTTGCAAAGACACCAAACATCTTATTATTATTTTACAGATGAGGAAATGATTGATTAAATATGATTAAAAATGACTTGCCCAGTAAGTAATACATAGCTATTAAGTGAATGGAAAAGTTTTTCTGCCTCCAGTCCTATCACTCAATCTACTTTATCACTTAGCTTTGTTCTATTTACTCAAATTAATAATATTAAAAATGGGAAATAAGTAAGTAAACAGACATTAATATGGTCTATCATGATTTCCTTTAAAAATTTATTCAAAGAAATTACCAAATTGGCCTAGATATCATCTGAGATAAGTTTCTGATATCTTTATCAAATAGAATCATGTAGTATTCAAAACATAATTACAATTTAACACATTGGGAAAAAAAAAAACAAAAAACTTTTTTATAGATGAGTAGTGGAAAATCAGTCTAAAAGAACCAGCAAAGGCATTGACCCACACTTAACACTGTACACCAAGATAAGGTCAAAATGGGTTCATGACCTAGGCATAAAGAATGAGATTATAAATAAATTAGAAGAGCATAGGATAATTTACCTCAGACCTGTGTAAGAGGAAGAATTTTATGACCAAAGAAGAACTAGAGATCATTATTGATCACAAAATAGAAAATTTTGATTATATCAAATTGAAAAGTTTTTGTACCAACAAAACTAATGCAGACAAGATTAGAAGGGAAGCAATAAACTGGGAAAACATTTTTATAGTCAAAGGTTCTGATAAAGGCCTCATTTCCAAAATATATAGAGAATTGACTCTAATTTATAAGAAATCAAGCCATTCTCCAATTGATAAATGGTCAAAGGATATGAACAGACAATTCTCAGATGAAGAAATTGAAACTATTTCTAGCGATATGAAAAGATGCTCCAAGTCATTATTAATCAGAGAAATGCAAATTAAGATAACTCTGAGATACCACTACAGATCTGTCAGACTGGCTAGAATAAGAGGGAAAGATAATGTGGAATGTTGGAGGGGATGTGGGAAAACTGGGACATTGATACATTGTTGGTGGAATTGTGAATACATCCAACCATTCGGGAGAGCAATTTGGAACTATGCTCAAAAAGTTATCATATTGTGCATACCCTTTGATCTAGCAATGTTTCTACTGGGCTTATACCCCAAAGAGATACTAAAGAAGGGAAAGGGACCTGTATGTGCAAGAATATTCGTGGCAGCCCTCTTTGTAGTGGCCAGAAACTGGAAACTGAGTGGATGTCCATCAATTGGAAAATGGCTGAATAGATTGTGGTATATGAATATTCTGGAATATTATTGTTCTGTAAGAAATGACCAGCAGGATGAATACAGAGAGGACTGGCGAGACTTACATAAACTGATGCTGAGTGAAATGAGCAGGACCAGGAGATAATTATATACTTCAACAATAATACAATATGATGATCAATTCTGATGGACATGGCCTTCTTCAACAATGAGATGAACCAAATCAGTTCCAACAGAGCAGTAATGAACTGAACCAGCTACACCCAGCAAAAGAACTCTGGGAGATGACTATGAAACACTATATAGAATTCCCAATCCCTCTATTTTTGTCTGCCTGCATTTTTGATTTTCTTCACAGGCTAATTGTATAATATTTCAAAACCTGATTCTTTTTATACAGCAAATTAACTGTTTGGACATGTACATATATATTGTATTTAACTTTAACTTTAACATATTTAACATGTATTGCCATCTGGGGGAAGGTGTAGGAGGAAGGAGGGAAAAAGTTGGAACAAAAGGATTTGCAACTGTCAATGCTGAAAAATTACCTATACATATATCTTGTAAATAAAAAGCTATAATAAAAAAATTAAAATTAAAATAAATAAATAAATAAAAGAACCAGTAATAATCTGTAGAGAGGGAGCCAAGAGGCAGAGTAAAGGCAGGAACTTACCCAACTTCTCCCCTAAACTGCTCCAAATTCCTTGAAATAAGGATTCTAAACAAATTTTAGAACATCAGAACATTCAAAAAGATGGAAAGGAATATTTTTCAGCCAAAGGCAACTTAGAAGGTCAGCAGAAACCGTCTATGATAACAGGGTGGGAGTGCCTACATAGTCTCAGTCCCAGCCCCTGGCAGGGCTGAACTCTGAATCAGCCATATACTGGTGGATTCCAGACCTCTCAGTCCACAGACACCAAAGAGAATTTAGAAGGTCAGCAGAAAAGGTCTGTGGAATAAGAGTAGGACCTCAGCATGCAATCCCAGAACAGGCCTGGCTCAAGCCTCAACTCTGGCCCAGAGTCCAGTGTAAGCATCAGATGGGACCTCTGAATCAGCAACATTGCTGGAAGCTTCTGGACCTCTCAGCCTGGGGACACCAGGAGAACTCGGAAGGTCAGTGAAGAGGATCTATGGCAATAGGTTAGGGTCTGGTATGTAGTCCCAGTGCAGTCCTAGTCATCAGAGCCCCAGTGCAGACCAGCATACTAGACCTTACAGTTATAGTGGGGTGGGGAACTCCTAATAGGGCAGAAAATAGTGCTGGTGATCAGTAGCTGCACAAAACCCCTGAAGCTTGGGATAGTGCACTCTCTACCCTGGAAACAAAGCTTTACTTTAATAAACAGTTAAAAGCAGAGTAATGGTTAGGAAAATGAGCCAAAAAAAAAAAAAGTATGGTGACAAGGAGGATCAAAAGAAACACTCAGAAGACGATAAAGTCAAAGCTACTATACCCAAAGCCTCTAAGAAAAATAAGAATTGGGTTCAAAATGGAAGAATTCAAAAAGGACTTTGAAAATCAACTAATAAATATAGAAGAAAAATTAGAGAAAGAATTTGAGAGGTACAAAAAGGAATACAAAAAGCTAAAGAAAAGAAGAATGCCTTGAAAAGCAAAATTAGTCAATAGGGGAAAAGAGGCACAAAAGCTCATAGAGGAAAATAATTCATTAAAAAATAGAACAAATGGAAATTAATAACTTTATGAGAACTCAAGATACAATAAAGCAAAACCAGAGAGAGAGAGAGAAAGAGAGAGAGAGAGAGAGAGAAAGAGAGAGAGAGAATGAGAATAGGAAAAAATGTGAAATATCTCATTGGAAAAACAACTGACCTAGAAAATACATCAGGTATTGGTCAACCTGAAAGTCATGATCAAAAAAAGAACCTTGAAATCATCTTTCAAGAAATTATCATGGAAAACTCCTGATATTCTAGAACTAGAGGGTAAAATAGAAATTGAAAGAATTCAGCAGTCACCTCCTGAAAGAGATCCCAAAATAAAAACTTCCAGGAATATTATAGCCAAATTCCGGAATACCCAGGGCAAAGAGAAAATATTGCAAGTACCAAGAAAGAAATAGTTCAAATGTAGTGGAGCTATAGTCAGGATAACACAAGATTTAGAAGCTTCTATATTAAAGGACCAGAGGGCTTAGAATATGATTTTCCAGAGAGCAATGAAGTAAAGATTGCAACCAAGAATTACCTACCTAGCAAAACTTTAGAAGAAACAGAGGATTTTTAAGCAATACTGATGAAAATACCAAAGCTGAATGAATAATTTGATTTTCAAATACAGGACTCTGGAGAAGCATAAGGAGGTAATCAGAAAGTGATATCATAAGAGACTTAATAAGGTTTATCTGTTTTCATTCCTACATGAGAGGATGATATTTGTAACTCATTAGAACATTCTCATTATTATGGCAGAAGCAGTATATATAGACAGAAGATATGGATATGAGTTGAATATAAAGGAATAATATCTTTTTAAAAAAATGATGAAATTAAGAGGTGAGAGAGGAATACACTGGGAGGAAAGAGATTCCACTTAGAAGTGGAATGTTACAAATTATCTGCCATAAAAAAGAGGTAAGAAAAATCTTTTACAGTGGAGAAGAGGAAAAGGAGAAGGGGAGTGGGTGAACCTTATTCTCATCAGAATTGGCTCAAATAAGAAATAACAAATATAGTCAGTAGTATAGAAATCTATCTTACCCTGCAGGAAAATAGGAGGGGAATGGGATGTGTGAAGGAACAGTAAATGATAAAAGAGAGAGCATATTGAACTCGTGACGATGGTCATATAAGTGGTCAGTAGAAAAATAATTTTAAGGAGGAACAGAGTGAAAAGAGAGAGGGAGAATAAATGGGAGGAAATACAATTAGCAATAGTAATTGTAAAAGAAGAAATTGAAGGAAGTTTCTCTGATGGAATATTATTGGGTTTTTTTAGAAAATAATGAGCAGGATGCTCTCAGGAAAAAAAAAAATCCCTGGAAAGTCCTCCATGAAAAAAAGTGACAAATACTGTATACAAAATAATTGCAATGTTCTGGAATAACGAACTATAAATGTCTTTGTTATTCTTAGTAGTACAATCATCCACAACTACTCTGAAGGATTTAGGATGAAAAATCCATCTATACCCAGAGAAGAAACTGATTGAGTTTGCCTATAGATTGAAGCATTCACTATTACTCTCTTTATCTCTCTTTTTCTTTTTAATTTAATTTTTGTTGAAGATTTTTATTTTCATTAGAGTGGGAGATCTATGTTTTCTTTCACAATTTGATTTTTTGGAAAGGTTTTGAAGAACAATATAATTGTGGGTAGGGATAAGAGAGCAAACTTAGAACTCAAAAATCTTAAAAACAAATATTAAAAATGTTTTGAATGTAAAAGGGAAAAATATAAATTTTTTTAAATAAAAAATATCTGGAGAGAGCAAAATGAATTTGCAGAAAATGTATTGTTAAATCCAGTTGAACTGCATCATCTTAGCTTTTAGATGAAATTGGAAGGCAGTAATCAGTCAAAAATAGAAAGATTAGACAGCATTTCTATAACGAATTATTTTCTCCCCTGATACCAAATATAGTTACTACATATGGACTTGTAGTCTCTAAAATGTTAACTTGAAGAAACAGAAATGGCAATAAGGGAAAATAAAAAAAGATGGAAAGAAATTTCCTGAACCAGATCAAGTATACAGAGAAAAAATAGATGCCAAAGGGATCCTAATTTCAAGGACAATAGGAGATCAAGCTTCAGATTCTCTCAAAGGACAAAAATATGAAAATCAATGGAGAAAATGCAGGTGACAGGCACAAAATAAAATTGATTTTACAAATGACATATCTCTACATGGCGCTATTTTATCTCATCATTACAGAATTTTTAAAGCTGATCTATACCAGCCTGACAAGCATAATGGTGAATATTGAAAAAAGGAAAGGGTAACATTTGCAAATAACACTATATAGTGGATAAAGTTTGAGGCTTGAATCAGGAAGATTAATCTTCATGAGTTCAAATCTGTCTTCTGATATTTATTAGCTGTGAGATCCTGGGCAAGTCACTTAACATGTTTACTTCAGTTTTCTTACCCAAAGGGAATCATGAAGAATCAAACACAACTTGAAATGACTAAACAATAAACTTGTCATTGACTTTACTCTATTTAAATGAAAACAACAACAACAACAACAACAAAAACCAACAGTTATACACTTGATACCAAAATACAGAAAATATGAAACTCATTCTTTTATTACTGTTGGTTGGTTTTTTCCTATGGTTTTCAAATTTGTGTTTGGAAAAGCAAAATGCAGTTTTTTAAAGATCCTCATCTCATGTATATAAGTAAATGTAGTATTTACATTATGCACATGAACAGATCTAATTTTGCTTTATGAAGCCTTTATTACTAATATCAAGTGAGTCATAAAACCAGAAGGCATTCAACAGTGGTGTTCTCCAGTGTCTTGGAGAATGTGCTGCTCAGAGTCCAAATGAAAAAAGGAATCTATATGAAGGAAAAGATTACAAATGCTCCTATGTGTGGATGACCTTATATTGAGTGTATCAGCCCCTTTAACACTATAATTTCTTTTATATGATTTCTATAATCACTAAAAGTACTCTGGTTTTGCACTTATTATTATTATTAAAATTATTTTTAAATTTTTATTATCATTATATTATTATTAATTATTATATTATTAAAATGAATTTATATTATTATTAATTATTATTAATTATTAAATTATATTATTATTATTTTTTTAAAGTTAAAATTTTTTTTAAAAATCCAGATTTTAATGCACATGGATAGTCCATAGATCTTTGCCTCTTGCATACATGTATATATATACTTGCATATATATAACTTTATACATATTCATGCATATATAATCATATATATATACATACAGTGTGTGTGTGTGTGTGTGTGTGTGTGTGTGTGTGTGTGTGTGTGTGTGTGTTTTCTTGGGTAGATACTGCACATGGATAATGAGCTATTTCCATAATTCAAAAGAGGTCGTTGCATTTGGGAAATTGTATAGTACTTTTAATAATTCTTAACTTTTCACTAACACTGAAACTCATGCTTTTTAACATTGGAATTCTTTTAGTTATGCTATATGACCACAACTCTAGAATATGATAAAAATGGGAGTCACCCAAGGAGTTATTGAGAAATGTTCATGAGATTTTAATAAGTTATAGCATATGTTCAATTAATTTTATTAAAGAAATTTCTTAAAATATCATGAAAAATTAGGTATGTGGAAAAAGAAGTATGCTCATTACATAGTGAGTGAAGAATGAACATCCAGGATGGGGCATTTGTCTGAACAATCTTTAAGAGCAAGTCTGAGTGACCCCTTATCAAATTATTTACAGAGATATATTAATGAATGGCAAACAAGAGTAGAAGGCATGCATGGCTCACAAACTGTAACTGGACAAATTTTTCATATTTATAAGATCACAGAGACACTGAATTACTTAAGGAGAAATTAGCCAGCTTTCATTTTCTTCTTCCTTAAATTCTCTGTCTTTTGCATAGCATGACAGCTAATTTTTATGCATAAGCTACTTATTGATCATTAACAATAGACAATGTAGAGGGTATTTCTATTCAAATAATGAAGTAGGACTTGATAGCCTCTGAAAACCTTTCTGAATCTGAAATTCTTTAAACCTCTGGCTGAAGAATGCCCAAAGTCACTTAACTCTCTTTGCTTCTCACTAAAACAGAAGCCCCCTTGTGATTTCTCTATGTCAGAGTATGACTGACTCAAGAAACAAAGTTATAGGGAAAACAACTAGTGCACTCTACCCCCAGCCCATCTAAGTTTGTCAGGCTATAAAAACAACTAGGAAAAAGTTGTTGCTGTTTTTTCTCTTTAACTGATAACCCTAATGAACTAGACCTCTCTTCCTAATTAGATTATAACCATAAAAAATGGAATGAAGAGGACTATGGTGATTTTTTTTTCTTTAAAATAATGGTGGATGATTCTCTCTTAGAGAGGTGCAGGTTTCTCGGGGGAGGTTTTCTTGGAGGCGGTTTTCTTGGAGGCAGCCTTAGTATCGATCAATAATTACCCCAAATGCAGCCAGCTGGTAAAAATACAAATGTTTATGTTCTCCTTCCAAAGTAGCCTGGTTAGTTGAGGTCTCTCTCTCTGCTTGGTTCCAAGAGCTCCCTCTGAATGTCTCCATATCCAAAGGTTTTGTCCTTCAGCCTCTGCCTCTGCTTTCTTCAGCCTCCAGAACCAGCCCCAAGTTGAATCTGTCTTGCTTCTGAGAGAGTCTTTTCAATCTTCACTGAACTCTTGACATGTAGCTTCTTCCTCTGAAAACTCTTCTTCTGCCACCAGCCAGCCAAGTGGAAAATATTCGAATGAATCACTCTTCACTGTCTTATATATGATTCTTCTGAGAGAATGGGATTATGGGTTTTCTCCCATAGTGCTCTCTGACCCTAAGAGCTTCGAGGGAGGTGTGAATTCAGATATCTCATACTAAACCCTGAAATTTCCCAAACGTGTGAACTCCAATGAGTAAAGGTACAAACACAAGCATTGTATCAATTAGTTCTACTTAGTACCTTGTTTCAGGTTCTAGCTCAAAACATCTTCTTGTAAGATCAGATCAATAATATATCAACTCTAATGAGTTAGCAGTTTGTAAAGATTCCAACAGAGGACAAAAGCTTATTTTTTCTTTTCAAATTTAGATTCATTGTACCATCTGATTATTTATATTTACTTCTGAATAACCTAAATATTTTCCTTAAAATTTTGATTTCAGATAAATTCAGCATCAATTTATTCTTAAAAATGTAGAACTACATTAGTAAAAATTGTTACTTCTCAATAATTTCATAGAAAGCAAATCATATGAATAGTTCTGCTTTTAGAATGAAATAATGATCCTGAAATAAAATACTCAAAATGGTATTTCCAATATATATTTTAAAAACTAAATAACTCTTCTTCATTTGGGCCAAATGATCCATTTGAAGAACAATGTATTTTAAAAATTACATTACTCTGAGCTTTGTAATATATAAAATTTATTTTCACAGAAGAATTTAAATCATACTTTAATACTAGAGAAAAGACAAAAAAAATAGTATTTTAAATGAACATGGAATAATACCATAGAGCAAATGGCATTTTTAGAGATAAATAATTATTGACATTGCATTAATTAACCTGTGATAGCCATGTGTTTTAAGTAAATAGGCACTATTTTTTCACTTTAAAAATATTGTGATAATATTCAGCTGCTTATAAGTATTATTTATCTTCTTTTTTTTAGTTAAAATTAACAATCCAAAGTAATTCATAAATAAAGTGGTTACTTAACTAAAATGGGAGTTATCATTATAACTATCATAAGCCTTTCCATTTCTTCATTGTAAATTCTTTATTATAAATTTCCATATTTAGTAAATTCTTTATTATAAATTTCCATATTTAGTAAATTCTTTATTATAAATTTCCATATTTAATTAAGCTACATAACATTTTGTTTAAAATTCCTTTGTTCATTTAATTTATCTATATTGTTCCAGTCATTTAGTATGTCTGATTTAGTTTGGCAATTCCAAAGGAATAACAATAAATGAATTAATTGTAGGTAACTTGTCTTTGGCACTCACAAATTTGTTATTTACTGAGGAAATTAAGAAATTGATTTTTTCTTGGTTGGGGTGTTCTTTTTAGACAGAATTTTTCAACTCTCTACTAGCATTACCAAAAGAAATATTTGCTGGAAGTGGCAAGTTTCTAGCTATCTTGTTTTGCTAGTAAACCCAGTAAAATCTGACAAAAACAAACAAACAACTTCTAGTAAGATGGAGATTCCAAGAATTATGTCAATTATAAAATAAACTTCTCACATATAAATTGATCCCATAGCTCTTAAAATACAATTATAAAATGTAATCTCTGTACGGCTTTCTAGTGTTGCACTGGAGATTTGTACAGAAGAAATGGCATAAAAGGCATTATAAAAGTCATATTGAATAGCAAAGGGAGTTAGTTCAGTACTCATTAAGTAAAAGTAAATGAAAAATAGATAAATTAAGTGTTACGCTATTATCATGAAATGGTTAAAGAATTTTGGCAAAGCTTTTGGAGCACTGAATTATTTTCTTCATTAATTAATTAGTTAATTTTAATACACACTGCTTTATGAATCATGTTGGGAGAGAAAAATCAGAACAAAAGGGAAAAATAATAGGAGACAAAAAAAACAGAAAAAATAAATGAACATGGTGCATATTGATTTATATTCAATCTCCATAGTTCTTTTTCTGGTTGTAGATGGCATTTTCTGTCCAGTCTATAGGGACTGCTTTGGATCATTAAACCACTGAGAACAAAATTTTTCATAGTTAATCATCACACATTTTTGCTGTTATTGTATATTCCTAGTTCTATTTGTTTTGCTAAGTATCATTTTGTATACATCTTATCTGTTATTGTGTATTCCTAGTACTGTTTGTTTTGCTCAGTATCATTTCGTGTAAACCTTTCTAAGTCTTTCAAAAATCAGCTTGTTTATCATTTAAAAAAAAATATTTCTTTACCTTCATCTATCACAGATTATTTAGCCATTTCCCCTTGATGGGCATATACTCATTTTCCAATTCTTTGTTACCATAAAAAGAGTTATAGAGCACTGAATTCTTAAAAGCACTTCTATGAAGCCTTTAAACTGATACCCACTATTGCTAGTGCCATTTGTAATGTCATTTTTACATCTTTTTCAATTTTACATGTATTATTTAATATTTCATATCCCTCCGCCCCCAGCACTGAATATAAGTTCTTTGAGACTAAGAATGGTTGGTTTTCTTTAGATTTTTATGTTGCCAGAAGGTAATATAGTACCTTATACAAAGATAAGAATTTAATAAGTAAATGTTAGATCAGACTTAGTAAACAGAGGCAAGAGTCACAAAGAACCTAAAGGCATGGGAGATTTCTATTACTGAAAGAATTCCAGTACCAAATGAGACAATAGTTATCCATCTGAAGGGGACAATAACAGCTTCAATAAGTTATATTTCTGAATGTTACAATCAATATACAAATGCTATTTAGAGTAGGATACTTACAATGGTATGACAGATCTCTTAGAATTACTTTTTTAAAATCACCCGAAGAGTGATTTTATATCAGGTTCCAAATCAATATCTTATTCTTTTTTTTTACTCATTTAATATTACTATTTATGTAGCCCTGTTTGAAGCAATTATTTCCTTCAGCATTTGTTTTCCTTCCTTTCATTTTCTCAGATTTCTAGATGCAAAAATCAATGAAAGTACGAGTTTATTAGTGGAGGAGACCATCTAAGCTAATAAGAAGATAACCAACATTGTACTGGTTGTGTTCTCTTGCAGGCACTTCTGGAACTCTCTCAGAAAGAAACTGTGACTATATTGTAGGTAGGAGAAATAGGAGTTGAGAAAAGTCTCTAAGGAGCAGTAAGAGGGTGAACCTGCTTGATTTCAAAGGTTTCTCTTCATTCATCTTTACTTTGACACTGAAAATTCTTAGGAACATTTATCTAATCTTTCTCCACTCTCATGAAAAATAGGGCAGAAAATCAAATCAACAAAGTGAGTAATGTCAATCAAAACTAGAAATACAAAAGAAAAGGAGTACTTCAAAAGATAGCTAAAGTAGAAATACCATACAGTGATCTTAATCCAATCTAAGGAAAATAAATATAATTAACAAAGTGAAAGAGAGACTCCTGGTTCTAATGTATTCATAGTTGAATTGTATCAAGATTTAAAAGACAAATAATAGCAAAACTACACATATTATTTTCAAAAGCTGAGAAAGATGGCACACTATCAGATTATTTTTATGAAGCAAATATAGTCCTTATACAAAACACAGGAAACGATTAAGCATCAAAGAAAACTAATAGCATTAATGAATATTGATTAAAACAGTTTTTTTAAAGAATTCTGTTCAAATTGACTAAACTGATTCATCTAAGACAGTATTCATAATGAACAACTTGGATTTATACCAGAGATACAAAGATAGTTCAATAGTAGGAAAATAACCAACACAAATGATCATATTAAAAAGAAAAATAATACTCCTGAATCACTTGATTTTCTTGACAGAAGTGGAAAAGGATTTATCAAAAAAACAAACAAACAAAAATCTTATTTATGCTCCAAACCTATTTATACACTATGAGATTAGAGGGCCCTTTTTACACACACTCTCACACCCATAATACCACCTCCATTTCTGTTTCATTGTCTCTGTGTGTCTCTCTGTCTCTCTCTTTCACACACATCTCTCTAATGAAAAATAAGTATCTTTTGCAAAAGAGATATAGTAGATATTTTAAAAATTATTACAGGAATTGATAGAACTAAGATCATGGAGTATGGGCAGCAGGCCAAGCAGAACTCTCCCAACATTTTCCTCCAAACTTTAAAATAATACTTCAAATCAAAATGGCAGAGACAAAAAAATAGTCAGTGGATCTTTTTTCCAGCCTAAGACATCTTATAACATTGGCATGAGAAGCCTGTGATCCCATTAGAAATATGTCCAGAGCATATGTGGAAACAGCACTGGCAGCATGCATGGGAGTAGTAGCAATAGCTTCAGAACTCAGCCCAAAGACAGAAAAGAAGTTGGTCAGAAAGAGACTAGAGAAGAGCTTTTGCTGGCACTAAATACAGCTGGTGCTGATTGGCAATTCTATTGTTTATACTTAGTTTTAGGTCACAGCTTTAGGTGAGAGAGAAGCACTAATGCTGTTGGAAATCAGTTACCCTGGATATAGTCCCATGGCCAAGAAGAACTTGCTTATAGCTACAGGGGAGCAGGGTCTCTTCCAGGATTAAGACCAGGGAAGGAAACAAGGAAAGTAGTGTCCATACCTCTCCCTATACCACATCTTGCAAACACTGAAAACTTCTAGATTTCCAGAACTAGCTCCCAAACCAACAGTACAAAAACTTGCACCCTAATTCCTAACCCCAGGCAAGCAGAGCTCAACTTTAACATGAAGTACAAAGTCAAAAAATGGGTTGGAAAAAATGAGTAAAAACCACAAAAAGAACTTGATCATAAAAAGCTACTCCACTGGCAGGAAAAACCAATATACTATTTCAAAAGAAAACAACAATGTAAATACAATCATAAACAAAGCATAAAAGAAAATGTTATTTAGATCCAAGACCAATAAGAATTTCTGGAGAAGTTAAAGAAAGAGATAGGAGTAGTAGAAGTCATACTGAAGGGAAGGGGCCTGAGGAATGAGAGTAATACAAAAAAATTATGGGGGGAAATGGTAAAAACAAATTGAAGAAAATTACACTTTAAAAAACAAAAATTCACTGGAGAGCTCCTTAAAAATCAGAATTGGTCAAATGGAAAAAAGAAGTACAAAAATTTACTGAAGAAAATAATTTTTAAAATGATAATTTGTCAGGTGAAAACTAAATACTATATGAGACATCAAGAAACAATAAAATGACCAAAACAAGTAATTTAGAAAACAATTTAAGGAGAGAAAATATAAGAATTATTAAACCACTGAAAGCCATGATAAATAAAATAGCCTAGAGATCATATTTCAAGAAATTATAATGGGAAACTGCATTAAATAATTTAAATCAAAAGTGTAAAAAATAGTAATTGAAAAAGTCCACCAATCATCTATTGAAAAGATCCCAGAATGAAAATGCTCAGGAAAATGCTAGAACTCCCAGATCAAAAAGAAAATATTTCAAGTAATTAGAAATAAAATATTAGATATAGTAAAGATCATAAAAGCAACTCCCAAATTTAAGACTCTGAGGGCTTAGAATATAATAATCTGGAAGGAAAAGGAGCTATAATTACAAATAAGAATAACCTAAATTGCAAACCTGAGTATAATTCTTCAGGGCTGGAGAGGGGTGATGGGGAATGAATATTTAATGAACTAGAGGATATTTAAGCATTCCTGATGAAAAGATCAGAGATGAATAGAAAAAATCTTTTTAGTTTGTTTGATTGAAGAGAAAAATCTAACTTTGAGGTATAAGAATCAAGAGATACATTAGAAAAGGAAGTATGAAAGAATAATCACAAAGGAGTCTAAAGTTAAAATGTTTCCATTCCTTTGTGGAAAAATGACACATCTAACTAATTATTGTCCTATAAGTAATGATCAGCAGGACGATTTTAGAAGTCAGAAGAACCTGAGTTCAAATCTGGCCTAGACACTGAACACTTCCTGTCTATGTGACCCTGGGCAAACCACTTAACCCCCAATTGCCTCAGCAAAATATATATATTATTTGATATTGATAAAAAAGAAATTGAATCAAATGGAGAGTAGCATTTCTAGTAGTCATCAAAACTGTTTACTCTTGATACTCTTGATAAAAAGGGGAGGTAGCTCAATGGAAATAGACAATGGCATTTAATAGATATAATGAATCCCAACAAATAATCCAGTGTTTTATAACCTGGAAATTACAAATTACTGAGTAAAGAACTCCAAATTTTATTTCTTAAAAAACTGATAGGAAAACTGAAAAGCTATGTGACAGAAATTAGTCTGAGTCCAAGATATACAAAATATTTCACAATATATTGTAAGTGGATTCATGACCTTAATATTAAAGGTTATATTCAAATAATTAGAAGGGAAGCATATAATATACATTTCAGAATTATGGATAGGAGATGTATTCTTAAACAAGTTGTAGAGGTAATTACAAAAAAAAAATCTAGAAAACTTTTATTATATGGAACTGAAAAGTTTTCAGACAAAATTAATGCACTTAGTAGAAGAAAAGAAATGATTGAATAGGCAGGAATATCTTTGTGATACATTTTTCTGAAAAGATGTTGATATGTTAGACATGAACAATTAACATATATATGAAATATGAAAAGCCATTCACCAAAAATTATAGCCGAATGCTACAGCAGCATTTTAAAAATATTTAAAAATCAGAGGAAACTTTCCACTGCATTGGAAGAGATTGGCCTTGAAGGATTTAGGAAAGGAAGCATCGAACTTCCTTAGGGCAGCCTCTGAAATATAGCAGTAGGTATGTGTCAGTTCCACAGGTAAATTTCTAAGACTTTAATTTGGAGAAAAGATACCCAATTGCATTGATAGAAAGGATGTTCATGAAGCTCATCAGACACCTATGAAATTATACGTCTGGAAAATGTGTGTGGTGTGTGTATGTGTCTGTGTACATGTATGTGTGTATGTATGTATATATATATCAAAATGTATTTATATGTGCATATATACACATATGTGTACACATGTGTCTATCTTTCTATCACATAGAATGAAAAGGACTAGATCGAGATGAAATGTGGAAGAAATAATCAAATTATTAAGAACAAGACTCCATCAAGGATTAGAAATATTCATTAAGTGAACATTTCTGTTAACTAATCACTTAATTTAATAAGTTTTTCAAACCAATTATTTACTTTTACTAACAATGAATAATGAATATCTGATTCTCTCAACTTGATTTGCTTTAGCATATGAAAAATTTAAAGTTATTAAACATTTCCATGATGAAAATTGTAGCAAATGGGTTAAAAGTACATAAACCAGTGGTGTGGTGAATAACACAGAAAGTCCTACACATTTAAAATGGTTAATTGGTTTAAAGATCCTACAGTGGATTACATTTTGTTTTCACTAGTCTCAGAAAAGATAGCATTTGTAGGGGAAAAATGCCAATAAAGCTGCCCTATTCTCTGGTTGCCAAGTAACAAGTTCTAATGAGTTCCTTCCCAGAGGTTCTATTTTGTCAATCAGGTGCATTAGCACTGCCAGTATCAACAGGAGAAACTAAATGTTCAACTTCCCCTCTGTTGGCAACCATTTCACTCATATTTGCTTACTGCATATGTTGTTCAATTATTGTACTTTAGGACACTATCCTGTATAGTTCTATAAACATGGGATTTAATTTATAAGCTTTATGCCTGCTTGTATCACAGGAAGCATATACCCTGTCAATTCATGGAAATCTGCCCATTTCCTCCTACTTTCAAAAATATATTTGGAGGAAGAGTTTACATCTTCATTTTAGGAAAGCTACAGTGAGTTAAATCAACAGTCCCTAGAAACAGAATGACAGTTACTTTAGAAAGGAACATTTTTATGTGTTTCTATTTGCTAGTTTTTCTGCTTAAAAACGATAAATGAATTCATGGGATAGCTTATTGCTACATTCTCAGAACTCTGACACAAATATTTACAGAGAATGAGAGGAGAGAGTTTCAAGGAAATTTCCTGTTGTTTCCACCTCTACATCTTCCCATGACTTCTTAGCATGCTAAGTCACAATGCCATAATGGAAGGAGCTGATTCTGGCTCATCTAAGTCTTTGGGGATCTTATTGCTGAAATGCTTCAGAGGTTAGCCTAAGTTAAAACTCTTTACATAAGCAAGGAAGGCATATATATCCTGGAGAACATGAACAGTAATTTGGGGCTTTATTCTCATATCCTACTATTATTTTTTTCTTTATTGTTTTATTTTTCTAGTTATACATGTACATTAATATTCAAATATACATTTCTTTATGAATCATGTGGGGAGAGAAAAGTCCAAACAAAAGAGAAAAAAACATGGGAAAGGAAAAAAAAAAAACAGAAAAAAGTGAATATACATATATTGATTTACATTCAGTCTCCTTAGGTTTTGTTTTGTGTTGGTTTTTTTCTCTATATGCAGATGGCATTTTCTTTCCAAAGTTTATTGGGATTGCCTTGGATCACTGAAGCACTGAGAAGAACCAAGCCTTTCATAATTGATTACTGCAAAATCTTGCTGTTACTGTGTGCAACGTATTCCTGGTTCTGCTCGTTTTGCTCAGCATTAATGTACATCTTTCCAGGCCTTTCTAAAATCAGCTTGTTCATCATTTTTTATAGAACAATACTATTCCGTCACCTTCAAATATTGCAACATAGTCAGCCATTTTCCTATTGATGGGCATCTACTCATTTTCCAATTCATTGCTACCACAAAAAGAGCTGCTACAAACATGCTGGTCCCTTTCCCTCCTTTCTGATTCCCTTGAGAGACAATATTGGCACTGCTGGGTCAAAGGATATGCACAGTTTTATAGGCCTTTGGGAATAGTTCCAAATTATTCTCCAGAATGGTTGGATCATTTCACAACTCCACCTACAATGCATTAATGTTCTAGTTTTCCCCTATTTCCTCCAACATTTATCATTACCTTTTCCTATCATCTCAGCAAATCAAATATTTATTTTTATTAATGCCTAGCACAGTGCCTGGCACATAATAGGTATTTAATCAATGTTTGTTGGTTGATTAATTAGAGGGGAAATGCAGCCATCCAGGCTGAAGAGATTTGTTCTGAAAGAAAAACTGATTACCAATTAGTAGGAACTTAATAAGTAAATAGTGCCATAGTCATGCCTGGTTGCTTTGGAAATAGACAGGATTATGGATGCTATAATTCTCTATTTTCACCAGTTCCTCAATCCTGTATTAGGAAAGAAATGATAGGCAATGGAAGAGAAAGTTGAGAGGCCTATACTCAGATTTTCTGTCCTCTAAACTACCAATTGTTCCATAAAGAAAATTCAATTATTACTTCCACTAGTCTTTATTCCATAATGCTATAAGAGATTGTGATTTCTAAAAAGTTTCAGCTCCTCTTCACAAGGACTATAATTAAGCTACCAGATGCACTGATTCTTTATTCAAATTCTTCTATTGCACCAAGTTCAAACTGTAGTTTGTAGCATCACAGATCTAAATTCAACATAGTAATACTATTTATTACTATTATTTATTATTATTATTAAAGTAAAAACTTTTCAGAACCAAGGAAGACCAAATTTTAGGAACAAAATAGTCATTTCACTAATTGGGAGTCAATTGAGTATTATTTAAATAAAGGCTATTGTATTATAATTATCATAGATATTGTAAATTTTCAAATGTACAAGATTAACAAATAGAATGTAAATATATTGAAAAAGGACTATAGGTCTGTTACTTAAAAGTATATCATGAATGTTAAGTTAACATGATTAAAGCCTATATACTTAATAAGGAAAATTATACTGTAACTTAGCTGATATAAATTCCAGTATCTGAATTAATGATTTTATTAATTAATGATTTACTAAATTAACATTTTACTAAAGAAAAGGTGAATATCTATTCCAGTTTATCCCTTTGAAAATAAACTTACTAAATGATAAAAGGAGTAATTTTAACAATTGAAGGTTGAAATTATTTGTTAGTGAATCACAGAATCTTTGAATTGAACAAAATATTAGAAATTATTTCATCTAACTCCCTTATTTCAAAGTTTTGAAAGTGAAGTTATGTAATTTATCCAAAGTTATTGGCAGAGAAAGGCCTTATGAATATTTTCCTGTTAACTTATTTTTTCTAAGGCCAATGATTCATCCATAGAAGTTGACAAAATAATGAGAGTTTTCATTATGTGAAAGATTTAACCATATAACTTCTAATATCCCAAAGAAAAGAATAAGTACTTTAACTGAGTTATATTTGTAAAGTTTATATTTCATCACTATTTGTTCATACACACATATAATACATTTATATTTTGAAGACAGATTTTGAACTGAATTTGGTCTCAGCACAAAATCAATAAATATAAATTATCATTTAAATTCTGAATTTAAATAAAATAAAAATAGAACAAATAGAAAATTCATCTTTCTGCTTTATCAAACAATATTCAAAAATAGATCTTTTGGCAAATTATTTACTTTAACAAAATCAACTAAAATATCAGTAGGATGCTTATTATATATATTAGATTCTGGGGAAACAGAAATGAAAATTGAATCACTATGTGCACTTAAAGAACTTATATTCTGAAGGAATGGAAGAAGAGAATGGAATAATAAATGGAGATACAGTAATTTTAAAAAAGAACCAAAAGGGCAGTGAAACATTAAAAAGCTTTAAAAACATTTAAAATAGTAGAGATCACTAATAACTAACTGGAGTTATCAAAGAAAGCCTCTCATGAAGAAGGTGACACTTTTCAGAAGATAAGGCTTTTGAAAGGCAAAGAAATAGGAGGGAATACCTTCTTTCAAAGGAGACAGCCTGTGCAGATTCATGGAGCTGAGGGATAGAAAGTTGAATTCAGTTGAAGCAGAGTGTTTGAAAGGGCACAGAAATAAGCTTGGAGGAATGAAACCATGACAAAGTATGGAAGTGGGACAGGGGATGAAGAAAAAAGGAATTACTGACTTACGGGCAAGGAATTCCTAATGAATTTAAAAGAAACATTGAAGCAAACTATTCAGATCATTATTTTTCAAGTAATGGAAACCTCTTGGCCATCTGACCCAATCTTATCAGGAATAGATAATGAGAACACAGCAGAGCACTTCATTCTATAATCTTACAGACCCTCAACAAAGCTATATGCCTTGAGCCCATCACAATGGGAACTATATCATGAAGCAGCCCAGAAATGAGCAAGATAATATTTTTAGACAGAAAAATTTGAAACTGTCTCAAAAGTGTAGTTATTAAATGTAGAGGGCCGGAACTCTGGAGAAGTATACTTGAAACAAGGTATTAACTCAGTGGAATTGATGAGATGTTGGTTCTCTAACTTATGTATATACTTAGTACTTAGTATGGTGATGCAATGGTTCTCTAGTTCACTCATATTCAGTATGCTGTAATGATGTAAGTGTACTTAGGTATATAAGGGCTGAGAAGGACTGGAAACGAAACATTCCATTTTTGACCATCCTCCTGGTGGTTCTCCTGTACTCCTCCACTAAGATCAAGACTGGGCCAAAATAAAGGTCCAGACTCTATTGACCATTCTAATGGTGTCTATCTTGCTGAGAACAAGGCCCATCCGAAGGACCTCCAGAAAGCTAGTCCAAACATTATGATTACAAGAAATCAGGGTTGAGCAATGAAAATGAGAGAAATACCAAGAAGTAATTAACAATTTTGATTCTTGTCCAATAGTCATCATTGCTGTTGACTGGAGTTACATTTGTGATGGGAATCTGCTAATTACTGATTAATTAAAATTGGCTTAATGAAATTAGCTATTTGAGTATACCTATTCTAAAAAGTTTTGCTCAGGAGTTTCAGAGGACAAATTATACAATACAGCAAAGAGGCAGGGTCGAAAATTCATC
The DNA here is from genome assembly GCF_016432865.1 of Antechinus flavipes. Lineage (NCBI taxonomy): Eukaryota > Metazoa > Chordata > Mammalia > Dasyuromorphia > Dasyuridae > Antechinus > Antechinus flavipes. Next base: position 154,771,827 of record NC_067402.1, read on the forward strand.
TGACATAGCAAATAATAGTAGGTATAGTCCAAAGAAGCAACTATGAATTTTGAATCTCAGATTCAGCAGTTATAGTAAGGAAAAGAATTCATTGAATTACAAAGTTTATACTCTATTTATTCGAGAGTTAATGAAGGTTCTATGTGTGTATTAAAAATATGTTAATTTTCCTGAAATGATCTCTACCTTACCTATTTATTTTACAATCATTATCTCCCTTGCTCTTCAGCTGCCCTCACCTACATTGGTATCTTTCCTTATTCTCTCTAATTGTTAGAGTGAATTACTTTTCATTTATTAAATTATATACATATATTATGCTATACATATGTAATTTTTACATACATATGTTGCATACATATGTATAAATTGCACAAACACTCATATATGTATATGTATACATATATACAGAGAGAGGAAGAAAAAGAGGAGGAGAAAGAGGAGAAGGGGGAAAAGAGAAAGAAAGAGTTTACCTATTCATGTACATATTATTTTCAAATAGTAGAATGTAACCTTGGGGATATAAGTCCCAAGAAGTCCTTCTTTTCAAACAATTGTCTAGTATTTGGCAATTTTCACATGTTTCAGGAACAGTGACAAATGAAGATATTTATTGGAGGTATACACTTGTCATAGTATAACTCAGGGGTGTTAAAACCAGTTCAAGGAAAAGAGAAATCTACCTTTTCATAATTTTGAAAATGAAGTAAAAAGCCAGAATTTCGTTACTATTCTGACACATGAACTTTTAAACAGGAACAATAAAATTTATCTACATTTGGTTAACTCATTTGGTTAGTATATAGTACTAATGAACCCAAGGTTAGGTCTACATGTTGAAGCCAATTATTTTGTCCCAGATTGCAAACTTAACTTGGGCTACACATCATACATTATCTGCTAGCAATCACAAGAAAGATCAGGTGAAAGAGTTTGGTAAAACAACTAAAATTTATCACCATGAGAGTCAGAGTTCAAACCCCAGTTCTGCTCATTTAACATCTGCATGACCATTTAATCTCTCTGGGCTTTTGGTTCCTCACTGTAAAATGAGAAATTAAATAAGATAACTGATATGTTCTAGTCTGATTTAAAAGATTATGATTCTACAACTGGAAAAACATCTCTTAAGTTACATGCTATTCATAGCAGGTCGGTAATAACTTTGTCCTACATGAAGGACAGCATTATGATGAACGAACTTCAATTTGAGTTGAAAAAACGAAAGTTATTTGAGAAGTTATTGTTAGAGATAATGAAAATTTTGGGGTGATAATTTTTTGGTAATTCAGGATAGGATATTTACAATTAAAATTAAACATATAAAGTAAAATTTGGTTGATGCAAAACATATGTGGTGACTGAAAATATATGAATAGAGGACAAAGAATAACAAATATATAATTTAAATGGATCTATCTCAAAGATCATCTAGTCATGCTCTCACCTCTAGTACAGAGGCTAAACACAACATTAATGACAAGTGGATATCAAGCTCTCACCTCCCATGTTAACCAACTCCATTTTTGGATCGTTCTAATTGATTAGTTTTTTTTTTTTTTTCCCTTAAGCATTCAACCTCTGTGATACTTATTAGCCCCAGTTCTTCCATCTGAGGCTAAGCAGAATAAATCAAATCCTTTTTCCACCTGAAATCTTTATTCACACAGCCTCCCCATAAGCATAATAATCTTTTCAAGAAAATATGCCTACAATTAGTTTTTAAATATGCATTGATTATAAATTAATTTTAACTCACAACTAAGTTTAAATGTTAATTAATAATGCAATAAAAGATTTTGATATTGTCATCCTAATTGAAACACCTTAAAACATAAATTCATATGTGATTCTGGCAGCTGAACTAATGAAACTGGAAACGAATGTATCTACAACCTAAAACCATAAATAATTATCACATTGATAAGCATCCCTTTGTAAACACTGAGACACTTTACTAGAACATGAATTTTTCCTCCCTTTTTGGCATTTGTTTTTGAACTGATACTTCTAAGCATCTGCAGCCTCATTTAAAAAAAATACTTACTGAATAAACTATCTTAATGGATCCATTATACTCTTACGAACTAATGAACATTTTCTAGGACTATAAACTTGAGAGATGTACTGCCCCTATCATTAGTACTCAAACATCTTATATTGTAAAACATACTCTATGTAACTAAGAAATGAAAGAATCCCATGATTCAAAAACATAATGACATGATTATTATGCTGTCCTACCATAGTTTGAGAACTTTAGTAATGAAAAAGTAAAGACTACAAGCAAAGGATATGTTAAGGCTACACAATTATGGATTTATTGAACAATTCAGACAATTGAAAGTAACTGAATATTTAAGTGATAGACTATGAAATTATAAGTTGTATGAAGGCATTGGTAATGAAAATTATATAAATATATAAAAAAGGAAACTCTGGAGACAAACAGTAAAAACAGACTGATGAATAGTTAATTCTTTTCAGTAGAGCATAATGTGCTACCAATAAACTGAGTTATTGTTCAAAGAAAGAGAAAACAGACATCAAAAGATCCTCTAAGCTGTAAGAACATTATACGTGAAATATTTTTCTTTGTGAGTCAAAGCTCTAATAAAAACAAAAACACATTGAAAAAATAGAGTAAATATAGGGAAAATATTACTACTTCTTTCCTTCTACATATACATAACACCAATTTTGAAAATTATCCTCATTCTGATGTTTCACTGAGTCTCCAAAATTAGCAACTTGATCAAAGCAGCACAGATAAATTATATTCCCTAAGCTACTTTGTTTTGACAAATATATTGACAAATAATAATATTACATTATGTGTGCATTTAATCTCAGTGACTACACAAAATGATAACCTTCATTATTTTCATTTCTAAAGTTCATGACAAGTATTTCATTAAGTCACAATATCAACTGGAATTTTTGTATGTGGAAGGCAAAGGATCATATTACTATTTCAAAATCTATTATTTTTATCTTCAAAAAATAACAGGTATTCACAGTAATAAAAAGATTATATACAAACAGAGACAGACATACACATATGTAATGGAATATTTTTTTAAACTGGTTATCAAATCTTTCTTGTACATTCCTTAAATCCTACATTATTTGACAAATGTTATAGTACTGACAGAATAATAAGCATGAAAGTTATTTCTTTGATAGTACTTCATACTTCCTTTAATAATTAAATGTTAAACAAAATGATGCACTTCTGATGTACAAAGACCCATAAGCTCCTATGTATTAATTACATCATTATAATTTTCTGGATCAACATCTAAAACATCTGTAAAAATGACACATTTTCAAAGCTTTGAGAAAATTTAGAATTTTAAATAGAATTTCGTAGAAAGATACAGGGGATGCTGAAGTCATATAAATAACAGGTTATTATAGAATCCAGGATTCTGAAGGAACCTCTGAAAACTTCTAAGTAACTTTTCCTGAAAACAATTACATAGACAAGTTGGAGTCTCTGGTTGGGTTTCATACAATCTCTATTTGGAGTTTTTCCCCAGCTATGTGACATTTGGCACCTTGAAAACTGAGCTTAACTGCACTATACTATAATTTGGTACTCTATTGGACAGTATAAAATGTGCTTATTTTATATTTTAATAATCAAGTCCATTGATTATTAATTCACAAAAGAATAATTATAGCTTTTTATTTACATGTATTCACAGGTCCTGAGACTTGTGGACAAAATGACATATGTTCATACCTTCCTGGTCAGAAAACCTGAATGTTAACATTTCACACTGGCTGTCACTGATATATGAATTTAAGTACAAGATACTGTTCCCTGTTGAGTGGAGGAAGCAGGGAAAGAATTATTTAAGATGTGGTAAAAGAAGACACAAATTGCAGTATAGATTTTATTCATCTACATTTTCCAACTGATTTTGTTATATCTTACATAAGATAAAAACCATACTATCTTCCTTCAGATCATTAATTATATTATACTTGGATAAATGTGACTTGTAATCACAAGCTGTGAGATTTTTACAAATGTTCAATGTTTCACATTTACCTAATAGCTAAAAATATTCTTATTTTCAGAACTGGCAACAGAATCTGTAGGATTTAACTGATTTTTCTGCAGATGTAACCTGACAGGTAGTTAAGAATATTAAATGTCTTCCAGGTTACATCTGTTTTGCACTAAATTCTATAAATTATCTCAACCACTAGACATTTAAAAGAAATGAACACATTTCAGGACTGAAAACTATTATTCTTCACGGGCCACAACAAGCACATTTTCCCACCAGTATTAGATTTTCTGAGGGGAAAAAACAAACTACCAGAGCTACAAATTAGTCTTTCATATTTTTTTTTAAGAAATAGAAATGGACATGAAGAATAAGCATAATTAAGACAACTACAAGATAATCTTCCATTTAGTAAAAGTTTTATGAAAATTGAGAGTTTTAATTTGAGAAATTTGAGTGTGTAGTACATTATCCCTTAGAGATTAAGTATATTTCTGAAAAGTTGGTTTTAGAATGTTTTTCAGTTTTCCTCTCCTGTACGACTATTTATGACTATTTCATTATCTCCTGAAGTCTGTCCAAGCCCATGTTCATTGTTTCCATGACATTATTCATCTCATACTTTTTTGTCCTTTTTCCTTTTGCCTTTAATATTTTCCCACAGTATTATGGGCCAGAACTTGAAACAAGGTGCTAAGTCAGTGGAATTGATAGAGACAATATCTCCACTGAAACCAAGATCTGGAAGACCTCCAGAAAAACTAGCTGAGCGCCAATGAAAAGAGACAAGACTTTGAAAGAGACAATAAAGGATTTGGACTTTAATCCCTGGCTGCACTTATAGTGACTACTGAAATGAAAAGAAGGAGTGACCCCAAAAAAACCTCAACAGAGATTACCTTTTAGAGAGAATACTGCAATACAGAATGAGTCCTATCTTCTCAGTATTTGACCTTCTAATAAACCTCCATAATTAATTTCTTTTCATACTGACAGATTTGATCTCTTTGCTACGGAAGAGGCTTTCAAAAGTCTTCTTCACCACCACAATTTAAAAACATCAATTCTGAAGTATGCAGGTTTCTTTATACTCCAGTATTCACAGTCATACAATGCTACTAGAAAAATCATAGTTTCAGAGTAAAACTCTATAAATTCATGCTAATTTATCTTTTAAGAACTTCTCCCACAACAGACTCTTAGAGAGGTCATCCATACCAGACATGCTTCATGTTCATATCTATATTTTAATAATCTGTAGTTTGGGTGTGTTTTCCCCCCATTTTCTCTTCATTTCCTACCTTGTTGAACTTGTTCATATTTATTTATTCATCACAATTTCAATAGCTTCATAGTCAGGCACCTCTATGTCTCACAAGAATCTATTGCATGCAACTTTTATGCCCTCACCTCATCTGTACATATTGCATTGGAACTTCAATGACTTGACTGCAGAACAAAAAGCTACATCTAAAACCTCTAGCTTCCTTTTAATGCTATCTTTCACCATTAGATGGTAAAGACTTACAGGGCAGGAATTGTTTTCTTTTGTTTTTGTATTCCCAGTATAAAGCTCAGTGTCTTGCACATGCAGGTGTTTAATAAAAAAATTATTTATTAAACATACTTATTTAATGTCTGATTCCCATTAGAATTTTGAACCTTTCCATGTAGTCACATCTCTTACTGGTGGTTGGGCTGTTACAAATATAGTATGTTTAGCTTTGGCTTTGCCTAATGAGAATGTGAACAAGAATATCCAGGAAAAAGGATTATTCAGTGATCATTTTTAGCCAAAGAAATAAGGGAGGATATTATATTATTTATTTGAATTTCAGCACAATCTATAATATCTCAAACTCAAGCACATTCTTGCATATTACCAGAATAATTCCATTAATGTTATGTAATTAACACTCCTAATTTGTAAAAAACTTGCATGCATAAAATTCAAACCACATAATCATGATGATTACAACAGGATATTCTCAATAAAAATACATTAAGGACCAAGCAGACTTTGGGGATTTGAAACCGGAATGTATTAGGTTAATTTTTGGTTGTTATATTTTAAAAATTGGTTGGATAAAGCAAAACAGCACCTTAAAGGCTTTCTTCAAAAAAATTAATAAATACATTAAAAATAATTCAAAATTTTAAAGGTATAATAATAGAGAAAACTTTGTTTCAAGATCCTTTAATCCTAAATATCAGGTAAAGGCAAATAAGAAGATGCAGACCTCAAAAAGTGTTGAATGCAACATTGGAGGAATCCAAGTTCAAGAGTGCAAGATAAAGAAAGGTTCTTTGGAGATGATAAGGTCCTCCAAATCTTCCACTTTGTACTGTATGTCATAATACGTGTGAGAAACCCCAAAACAAGGCAGAGCTTTCTGGAAGGGAAGCTTCTCTCTAGTCCATTTATTACAGGCTCCAATTCTAATATTGGGATGTTTCAAGAAAGTTATTTTGAGCAAGAAAATAACTGCATGTACAAGTATAAGGAGAGATAAATGCATGACAAGAATCCTATGCTGATGAAAATTCCTGTAATGGGAGAAGATGCAAATAAAGCTTCTGGAATAGCCATGAAGACATGCAATATACTAACTTTATAAAGATGATGATGTCTGAATGAATATTCTATATAAGTGGCTCATGTCTCTGAGAGGTGAAAAAAGAAAGATGTTTTAGGCAGTCAAGACTATAGATATATTTAAAAAAGGAATGAAAACCAGAGTCTTTGTAATTTTTTTTCTCTTGATTTTTTCTCTGCTCTTGTTTAACTCTACTGAAGGTGTATCATAAGACAACGCTGCAAGAAAAAAGTCCTTGGACCCTTCCCATTAAGGGCAAAATGTAGCCCAAGGTTCCTAGGCCTTATGTTTGATACTTTCTGTACTAGATGGAAATGAATCTGTAGTCTTGAGCCTCATGAAACTCAAAGGTCTAGAGTCAAGAGACTCTAAATTTGAGTATTTGAGAGATTTTATAGCTAGCCAAGTACTTATGCATGGAGGAGCAAGGAATGACCTTCTGGACCTAGGTAATTGAAACAATCCATATTGAAACTGTATAAAATCTATGTGGCCTGAACTCACTCTCCCAAGAAATCAAGGAAGTCTAAGGAATAGCTGTTCTTAATTAAATCTTAAAAGTAAATATCCATTTAAAAAATCTGACTGACATTTAAGTGGTTTATATGGAATGCTTATCACTGGCTCCTAACACTACGGCAAATACAAGTGGTAGGATCTTGACCTAATGATATTTTGGAAAATATACTCTCAAATCCTCCAAGTGCCCTGAGATACAGATATAGTCAACCTGACTCTAGGTGAGTACACTAGATCAAACTTGCTACAAAAAATGTTCCAAGGAGGAAATAAGTTCCTCTTTAAGAAGAGAGAGAATATACTCAAGAGATTAGCTGAATGAATTTCTGGCAAATGTAGTCTCAAACAGAATAATTTTCTTGCCATCCTGAGAGAACTTTTTGAGTTATTGGATGATGGATGTCATATAGAATTGAGAAAGACTGTGAAATATGTGATTCTAGATAGAATAGCTAAAGAAGGAATAAGTTTCATTTTGCTGTGTTTACCTTTGCTGTTGCTTCTAGAACAGCTCCATGTGAACAGAACCAAAGTTAGAAGATGAAAAGTTAAATGAATTCATGGATTCTTTTAGTTTCTCTATTGAGATGACTCCTAAATATATTTATCTACTCCTGTTCTTTCCTATTTTTTGTACTCCACTCTTGAATCACTTACTGCTATTTGGAAATTTCAAACTGGACGTCCCATAAGCAGCCGAACCTCAACACTTCCTAAGCAGAGACTCCCTTTTATTTTAAATATCCATAATAAAAAGTCCTTCAAAAATATTGAACATATTATCACCATTTTTGTTAGATTATGTCATATCAACAAACATTTAGTAAGCACTTACTATTTGTCAAGCAATGTGTTAATGAGAAGACATGAAAAAAGCAATCAAAAATCCCTCTATTCTAATAGAAGCGACAACATCTAAACAACTATACACACACACACACACACACACCACACACACACACACACACACACGATACCTCAAGGACAAAATGGAGATAACGGGAGGAAGGCACTAACATAAGGCAAATCAGAAAAGGTTTATTGTAGAAAATAGGATCTTAACTATAATCTGAAGGAATCCAGAGAAGGCAGAAAACAGAAATGATGAAGAAAGCATGCTAGAAATGAGCAACGGTCAGAGAAAATACCCAGTCAGGAAAATGAGTGTCTTGTGGGAGGAATAACAAGGAGGCCAGTGTCACTACATCTAAAAAGTCCATGGAGAGAAATAAGTTTTAAGAACAATGAAAAGGTAGGGAGAGGGTACATAATCAAGTTCTTTAATTTTTAAACAGAATTTTTATATTGTTAACTAAAATTCTTAAGTTCTACAATTTTATCATTTGATTACCCAAAAACTTGATTTCAGATTTTGTAAAAATATTTAAAGCATTCACAACCTGGTCCCTTCCTATTTTTCCAATCCTATTACACTTAATTTGCTGCCCTCTATGAAGTATAATCCATCTACCCTGGCCACTATGCATATTACTCATCTTCCTTTGCATTATCTCCCATGCTTGGAATAGCTTTCTCCTCATCTCTTCCTCTTAGCTTCAAGACTCACTTCAAAGTCCACCTTCCACATTATACTTTTCCTTGTTCACTCCCCTCCCTTACTATTTAGACCCACATTATTAGGTCCTTCCCTCTAAAATTAATTTCCATTTCTTTTGCATATATTTCACATGTATGTTATTGCTTACATTGTCGTCTTCTCCATTAGAATGTGAGGTTCTGATTAGTAGGGGTTTTTTTACTTTTGTATCTCCAAGAACTTAGCACACTCTTTGTTTTATTGTTATAGCTGTTTTTCCTTCTTTCTCAAAGAGGACCAAGATCTCAGGAAGCTGATAACATGACATGAAAGTTATACAAATTACTATAAAGAAGTTTGCTGACTAACTAATTAAGAACATAGTGAAGAAATAAAAAGTGGCAAGTGGTTGTGTGGTATTGAGCTTCATCATGGGCAATAATATACTTTAGAACTGTTTGTGAAAAGTATACAACTTGCAGCCAACTTTTCCTCTGAACAAAAAATTCTGAAATTGATAACAACCCATTTCTCTTCCTTTCTACATAGGAAGACAAATATTTAACAGAAAGAATTTCTGTTCTTTAAAGTTGTTTATTTCCTGCTTTTATGAGTAAAAAAAAATAAAAGTCAGAAAAAGAATTAACAATAATAGGTCTTGGTTGTGGGAATGATGTGTATTATACACACAGAAGTATAAAAGTGGGTTTATAAATGTGTAGGGTATAATAAAAATAAAGGAGTTAGCCAACAGTTGGTGAAATATAGAAAAATGAGATTTTTAACCTGGGGTTATGAACTTGAATTTTTAAGATTCTGATAATTTCAATATAATTGTTTCCACTGTAATTCTATGTTTATTTTATGCATTTAGAAACACTATTCTTAGAAGTCCATAGGATTTACTAGACTGTCAAAAGGTTCTATGACACATAAAAAGTTAAGAGCTACTGGCATAAAGGAACAAAGGTTCAGAGGTTCTGGCACTCTTTTCTATATGTAGGGGGAAAGGGGAGAGAATTATAATAACCAAAAGGGGAAGATGGATGAATGGGGAAAGACTTTTTGTTGAAGGTAAGAATTTAGCTGGAACTTGTAAAGAAACTAGGAAGTTGAAAGGAAGATGAAGAGGAATATCACTACTCCTTATGCCTTGGGGAAGGGAGAGTAAAATGTTTAATAATTATGTGAGAGGAATATAAAGCATAAGACGACTGGAAAATTGGGCATTCCTTAGATCCTAAAATCTGTAAACTCCCATTTCTATTTTGTCATGGAATACTGATTGTTGTCTATATATTCCAAGGAGACCAGGTCATTGTAGAAGAGAGAAATAACAATGAGTTTAGGGGAAGCAAGTATTCCCCAGATACAGTACCTTCTGAGAGTAAGGAAACAGAATTATGGAGTATGCTCTGTATTCCCTTCCCTATTGCAAACAAGAATAATTCTATTTTAAATGGGTCCTCTGTCATCCTAAGGATTTCCTGCCAAGACAGTAATTTTGATAAGCCTAACTTTAGAGAAATGTATTTCTCATGGAAACAAGAATTTAGTCACTTGTTGGACCCAAAGGTTGGCACATTCCCCCATTTTCTATTTTACTACAGAATGATGATTACTTTCTATATATTCCAAGTGGGGTTTAAAAAACCCAAGTTGTAGCCTAAGCCACTTGGTCTTAGTATACTAATTTTTTTTTTCCCTTTTAGTTGGGCTTCTTACTTCTTAAGCTCTTGTCTTCCAAACTTTGTGTTAGAAGAAATTCTCCATGAATTGTCAAGGAGCTCAGTCTGGGAACTTCTCCTAATATAATCAGTATTATAATAAAAGCAGTAGCTTTTCTTCCAAAGTAGAGATCTCAAGCAAGTTTGTTTCCTGTACATTCATTCTCAGCTGAATCACTAGCTTCCTAACACACTGTGAATGAGGGGAGAAATGAAGGCATTGCCTTAAGGAAAAGTCATTTCCTGAAGCTTGACTGAAGACCTGAGTTTAGAAAGAGAGGTTCTACCCACAAATTAAAGTAGAGGCCATCCACAAGAAAGAACTCATTTTTCTGATAGCCTGACTATTTCTGGTCTCACACAAGGCTACCAGATAATTATAACATATTTTTTAAAAAGATAATAAAAGATGTGTACAATAAGTAGTAGATAGTTGAACAAATTATACCATATAGATGTGACACAATGTTACTGAAATGTAAGGAACTGATAAATATGAAGAATGCAGAGAAACATCATGAACAAGCTTATATAAAGTGATGCTAAATGAATACAATAGACAAAAAATTTAATTTTGATAATGGCTAAAATTAGGTAAATATTAAGAAATATAAGCTCTGATCAAATACTGTCAATATATGATGCTAAAAAAGATTGAAAGACATTACTTTCATGTTGGCAATCAATAAGTACTGCTTAAGGAAAAGTATGTTTTGTCAAAACAAAATGTATTAATCATTTCCCTTTTAAAGGTAGAGTTGTTGTTTTTTCACCTTAATACAAATTTAAGATAAGTCAATAATAAGAGGAATGAGTTAAAAAAGTAAATGTACAAAGCAGAAAGAAGTTGATACAAACAGGGCATTCCATAACTACTTTGTTAAAATATATTTTCAAATATATGTATATATACTATCCTAAAACAAATTGTAAGTAATAGCAAAATTTCTTATATTATCTTTTTCTGTTTATTGAAAAATTTGTGTTTGATTGTTATATTTAAGGCTATTGTTATTTTTAAAGCTAATGAAACCTTAGGAGGCCTTAATACTAGAATGCATTTTTGTTTAAATCTTTTTTGTTTGTTTGTTTAAATCTAATTTTGACACATGACTTAATCTCTTACTATGATTAAGCTCCTTTGGGACAAGAATTTTGCTATTTTTCAACTTTATGTGCTTAGCATATTAGGCATATTAAGCACGTAATATATAATTATTTTTATTTTTAATTTGATAGAAATAAAACACAAAAATGCAAATACCCCAAGAACAAACATTGGTTTAATGTCACACCATTGTCTATATCCTTTTTTTGAATTTAAAAAAATCCCAAGTGTAGTGAATGCAGGAATAAAGGGCTTTATAGTATAATAAGCACATGATCCATACTTTGTATACTTAATAATCTGAAGCCCATCTCTCTTCATTAAATAACTAAAGATTAATTTAAATACATTTACATCTTCTTAAAGATACCGACATGACAGTATAGGGACATACATCTATATGCTGATTTGACTTTTAAATACAATTTAAACTAGACAAGAAATGGAAAAATTTCAAAAAAGCACCTGAGAGAATTTGGTACATAATTGGTAGGGGGTTAGCATGGGCAGAAGGAATAGGGATTCAGTGAAATTATTAGAAAAGGAATGTGAAATTTCCTTTGAAATAGGGCTTGAGGCTTTATGTAGCTCAAAATGTAACAAAAATTTAATACTAAAGACCAAGATAGGAGAAAAACTGCAAAACCCTGAGTATTTCAAACCTTAAAGTTAAGTTGATCTAAAGCAAAGGATGGAGAAGGAAGAATGAGTTTTATGCAAAGAACATTTTGTTCTATCATTCTGAACATTCTTTGACAATAGCCCTGGACTTAGGTATTTGCTCTTGACAATTTAGTAAAAGAAGGCAGGCACTATTTTCTGCTACCATAAAGAATGCTGGATATGGAATATACAAAGAAGGTCAAATACCAACTCATATATAAATAGGTGATCATGGGTAAATCACTTAACTTTTCTGATTTGTTTCCTCTTCTGTAAAATTAGTATAACCTGTTCAATAACTGGTTTTTGGCGAAATTCAAGAGACAATGCATATACAAATTTCTAGATCTTGTAGTATAATATAGAAATTAACTATAGTACTATTCATTTAAAACTTTTTTTTGACTAGGAGATAAGCCAAATTAAATAGAAGATCTTGGAGTCACCAGGAATACCTGGCAAAGGTATAGCTTCTGATAGATACATACTATGTGACTAGTGTCACCTAACGTAACCTCTCAGAACACAAGATTCTAAGCAATTAGAAGCCATGGTACATATAAATGCCCAGTTCATATGTATCAATAAAAGGAAATTCCACATCCAGAATTCCTACAGTATATAAATCAAAAGTTTGCCCCACCTCCAAAAGATGCAAGACAATGGGAAAGTGATAAAGAAATGATTCCTATCCTTAAAGTTTATGATTTAGTCAGAAATAGGTAAAGATGATGCATATTATCTCAGGTGGTATGGATGCTTAAAGACAAAATTCAACTGATATCATAGGGACAGAAACTCTTATAGGGTCAAAAAGCACTCATTAAACATTATATGACAGGTGTGTGATAGATACTGGGTTTACAAAAAACAAAAGCAAAAACATGGTCCCTCCTCTCCATGATCTCTTAATATTTCCATATTAGTTGAATTAGAATCATCATTCTTGTGTCCACAATAATATAATGTATATATTATCTTATTAGATTATTCTTTAGTTCAACCTTTGTCTAATAGAATTCAAGAATATAATAATTCATAGTTTTTTAGATTTCATTCTATAAATGCATTACATTTATAATTCAAGTATTTAAACACTTAGTATGTGCTCAGAGCAGGCTTTATCCAAGAGTACAAAATCAATGAGTAAATGACACACATTTGGAAAAAAAAAAAAGAATAAGATTCAAGCCTGCCTCAGGTTCGTAAAGAATAATCCCCCTCTGGCTCAGTTTCCCCTTTGGGAAAATTAAATGACAACTAAGATCTCTCTGACTTCTAAATTTATAATTCCATGATCCTGTAAGATAATAAAAGTGGCACCACATAATTAAATGCTGTTATTAACAATAATAAATGACTGAATAAATGAATAAAACCCCATTTATTAAAGGCTTATTATGTGCCAAACATCATTAAAACTTCTGAGGATTCAAAAATAAAGACAGTTCCTGCCCTCAAAATATTTTCATTCAAATGGGGAAGAGAAGTCACATAATGCATTGGGGAAACGGAAGGCAGAGCACTTTGGACTGGAATATTTCAGAGATGGTGAATAGTATCATAATTAGTAATTCTAGATCAGGGAGTAGGCATTAATATTAATGCTGATTTACTTTTCTAAATCTAAAAGCAAAGAAATATTTATCATTTGTCAGGAATTTACAAGAAAGCACAATCTCTGTGTGTATATACATACATGTAGACATATATACAAATATGCATACACACATTTATCTGTCCATGAATGTGTCTCAGAGAATGGACAGAGATTTGCAGAAAAAAGATAGGTTTCCCCCAATGTTAAAAATGTAAACTTAATGTGATATCAATTATGAATCATCTTAGTTATTCTACTTATATTTTAAAGGAATTCCGCTTCTTTCTGAAATAGGCATGTATTGTGTCCAATTTCATGGAATAAAATTGTGCTTGGAAATTTTTTTGGGTAAAAATTAAGGTGCATTAAAATTGGAAACAGTTGTTGGGTAGATGTTTTAAATTTTTAATTAATATTAGTATTAAAATATTTAAAACCTTCCTCTTTTATAAATTATTTCATGTCTGATTTGTTCACATCAATTTAGAATTTTCATCCTCACCAATTCCAGAACATCATTGTTTTGTTTTATATTGAAATTTAGACTCTTTTTTTATTTTGAAATGGCAAAAGGCAAAGTAACACAACCTTCCCTAATACTTGCTTCTTTACAAACACATTTTATTTTTAAAATGTGAAACAATACCAAGTCTATTTTTAGGGGCAGATGAGAATGCAAAAATTTGGCAGCTTCCAAAGCCTATGACAAACTGTTTTGTTTTCATAAGAAGTGCCCATCCTAGGTAGATAATCAAATATTGGAAAGGTAGGTAAGCCCCTTCTGACTCAGCTCCCCAAGTGGTACATGTAAATAAGGGCATAGCATAAGGTTGGATGCACACAGGAAGAGGCCCAGCAACAGATGGGATGCACCAGATTCAGGGGGAATGCCAAAATCTGAAAATGTCAAAATACAACAAAAGAAAACAAACAGGAGGGAAATAACTGAGAAATAGTGTAGATAAAAACAGGCATCAAAATAAAATTTAAAATCATATAAGTGATGCTGAGGAATCACTAAAAAATTTTACAAAACTTGGATAAAGCACCAACTTCTGACTCGTGTGAAGAGAATATGTTTTCAGGTACCCTTTAAATGATCTGAGGCATATAAATTAGGAAGCTAACTATTTCATTTACAGGAGATGAATCAATATAAGAACTAACAATGTGAACAATAAAAGACATTTTAAAATTACATTACCCAAGTTTTATTTAAAAAACACTTTTTTAAATATTATAACAGATGATTTGAGGAAATATAGCTATATGTAAGTGCAGCTTCTTCTAGATGTGAGTATAAAGCAATAAGTATACCATGTATAGCATCATCATTATAAACAAAACGTTTACTGACCATATGGCTTCCTGGTGGAGGGTAATACACAAGATGCTGGGAATACAAATGATATATATATATAAAGCAATGCCAGACTTTGAGAAGCTTATACTTGTTCAGAAAACTAATAGGACATATACGTATAAAAATTGCATGATAAGTTACAAATGAGTGGTAGAGATAATGAATGTTATAGAAGAAGGGATAATAAATTGTTAAGATTCAGAGAAGTCAGAAAAGTATTCCTGGGGAAACTAGACTAAGCTGGACTTTGAAAAAATCATTAAAAATTACAAATTTATCTCATAGGTAATAGAAAATCATAGAAATTTGAGTCAGAGAGAAGTAGGATGAGATCAAAGTTTTGAGGACATTAATCTGGTTGAAAATATTTATTTGGATTGAAGGGGGAAAGGATCAGAAGTGAGAAGATGAGTTCGAAAATTATTGTAATAATCTAATAATGAAATGATGTGAGATTGAACTAAATTAATAGGGGTGGAAAACAGCTGATCTAACAGATGCTATGCAGGGAAAAAACCTCAAAAGATAGATGTTGTGGGAAGTTGGGACAAGGAAGAATAATTCAAACATGACTTCAAAGTTTCAAGTCCTAAAACTAGAAAAACATTAGTGCCATTGAGAGAAATATAGGCAATATTGGTTAGGAAATTAATTTTGTGGGGAATTAGTTTAATTTTAGATCTGTTAGCCCAGAAGAAATTTCTAGTGAGAGATGCAAGACTGAAATTCAAGAAGAGACACCAGACTGAAGATTATTTGGATTAGATATTTAAGGTAGTGATATTGAACTAGAAAGGAAATGGAGTCATTAAGTCATCCATAAGAATCACTAAGTTATATACTGACTTAAAAAAAATCATTATCTACATTCTATTGCATTTTTATTTACATCATTAAATATTTCTCAATTACATTGTTAACATTTAATTTTGATTTTTCTCAAATATAATTTTTATTATTAAAGGTTTTTGTTTTCAAAACATATGCATAGATAATTTTCAACATTCACCCTTGCAAAACCTTGTGATTAAAATTTTTCATCCTTTCCCCCAACCCCCTCCCTTATACAGCAAATTATTCAATATATGTTAAAAATATGCAATTCTTCTATACATATTTTCCAATCATCATAGTGCATAAGAAAAATAAGATCAAGGAAAAAAATGATAAAGAAAACAAAATGCATGCAAACAACAAAAAAGAAAGAAAATACTATGTTATGATCCACACTCTATCTCCTCAATCCTAGCCTCAATCATCTCATTGCTGAGAAGAACCACGTCCATCAGAATTGATCATTGTATAATTTTGCTGTTGCCATGTACAATGATCTCCTGGTTCTACTCACTTCACTTAACATCATTTCATGTAAGTCTTTCCAGGCCTCTCTGAAATCATCCTGTTGATAGTTTATATAGAACAATAATATTTCATAACATTCATATATCATAACTTATTCAACCATTCTCCAACTCATGGGCATTCACTCAGTTTCCAGTTTCTTGCAACTACAAAAAAGGCTACCATAAACATTTTTGCACCTTCTGCTTTAAGATCTCTCTGGGATACAGGCCCAGTAGAAACACTGTTAGATCAAAAAGTATGCACAGCTTGATAGCCCTTTGGCATAGTTCCAAGTTATTCTCCATCCTCAGGTCCCAAGTGCTATTATTCTTTTCAGCCGTGGGACTGTTATCCAGAACTGTCTATAAGCAATGCAACATAGCCCTGAACCCAAACCTAGAAAAGGTCCCCCTGCAATCTCCTTCTGACCAATTGTCCACCCCCTCTAACTATTCACTGACTGACAATTCCAAAGCTACTGTGACTATTACTATCTCCAAGGTCTACTCTTGGTGCTGCAAAGGTCCCAACCACAACCCTGGTGAACTATACCTTTCCTGTCTACTTCCTAAGTTGTCTTGATGTAGAAAATTAGTTCTCCTGAAAATTGCCACTGGAGAAGATGCATTATTTCAGAGTTGTTGGGAGGGAAATTTGGGAAAGCTAGGCTCGGTTCTGCCTCCTCCCAATTACATTTGATCGGGGTTTAGCACAGCCAAGAGTGTCACCTCTTCGTTTGCAGGCCATGTGTTTCACACCTCTAATCTAAAGCTTAATAAAGAAAGAGAAAAATCAAAAGATTAAGGAATCAATGTTAGGATTGACACACATTTAAAGGAATACAAAAACAAACTAGATTGGGGAAAGAATGATAGAAAAAGTAGGAGAAAAATTAAGTCAATGTAATTTTGGGGAATTTTAAAAGGAGCCTGGTAAACAGCATCTTAAACTGCATAAGGTATAAAGACTGAGATGAAAGTATGAATGATTAAGATTTTTAAGCATATTTTAACATCTTTAATTCCATAAACAAAACAAATGCTGCCAAATCAACATAGTGGTTAATCTACAAAGACTGCTTATTTATAAAGGAATATATATGCAGTGCTGGTTTTGAGTAAGACCTGAATTTCATCTCTGATACATAATGAATACAAGAGAAAATTACTTAACTACTACATCTACATCATACAACTCCTTAAGCTTTATATACAAAGTCCTAAAACAGTTACAATATTAATCAAACAAGTATTAAATACTTACTTATGTTAGATGCTAGGGATAAAAAATGAAACAGTTCCTTCTTACATTAACTTTCCATTCTAACAGGGAAGGCAAGAAAGTGTAAAACATGTTAGCATAAATATAAAGTTAATTAATACAAATATATACAGAGTAGTTAAATGTGAGGTGGTTTGGGAGGAAGGAATTTGTAATTTGAGGATCTCAAGAAAGGCATCATGCAGAAGGTAGTATTTATCTTATCTTAAAGAGAGAGATTCCATGGAGATAAAAAGGAATTGCATCCCAGTTATAAGGAATGACTGCTAGTGTAAAGATATGGTAAGAGGAAATGGGATGTTTAGTGAGAAAGAGAGAAGGCCATTATTCTGTCTAGTTTGCAGAGTGTGGGGAAGGAGTAATCACTAGTAAGACTAGTTGAAGACATGTAATGTAGAGATTTAAAAGCTTACCAAAAGAAATTTTATTTTCTTTTTAAAATAGAAAGGGGATACAGTAATAAGTGTGTTTTAAGTAATGTATATGAAATTCACATTAGTTAACTTCCACTCATTTTTTTATATTTAGAGACTTATTTCTAATAATACTAAAAACAAATTCAATCACATTTTTTCATAATGAAAGTCATTAGTCTCTTTAAAAATCTCAACAGCTTCCATTTACTTATGATGTAGAGTTTAATAATAAAACCTTATCATAAAAGTACCAACACAAAATGATTGTAACCTCCCCTGTTTTGAGTTATTTCATAAAAACCTTAAAGATTTTTATATTCAAACAAGAGTCCTTTCTCCCTCCTCTCCAAAGACTTCAGTATTCTTATTATGACCTCTTCTTTGGGTATCTATGTGGTGTGATGGAAAAAGTGTAAATCTTGAAGTCAACAAGTTTGAACCCTGCCTCAAAAACTGTGTGACCTTGGACAAGTCATTTAACCTTTTACAGGCTGTTTACTTATCAATAAAATAGAGAAAATAAGAACTCATATTTCATAAGGGTTTCATGAAGATCAAATGAGACAATTTCTGTAAAGTACTTTGTAAAATTAAAATCCCTAAATGTTATCTACTACTACTTGTATTAATGTTAAGTTTCTTCAAGGCTCTCATTCCTTTTTTAGGGGTGTGCATAAATTTAGGCATTTAAAAATTAATAAATTGAAGCCTTTTCCTTCAAAACCAAGCCATTTTTGAAGCATACTCTGACCTTTAGGCCATGAGAAAATGATTTTTGCGCTTCCATATTTCTCGTAGCATAGCTCACCTTTGCTGCTAATGTATTCTATCTTATATCATAACTGTAACTTTACAATTCTCCAATCTAATCCCATGATAATAATTTTTTGTTATATGCCTATTATATAGTACAGTATCTCACACTACAGTCTACTTTTTAAAATACTAGTTGAATTAAAAAAAGATGAGATTTTGTTTCACTGTAAAAATTGAGGTTTTCAAAAGCACTATGTAATTTTTAAAATGCAAAACAGCTTGTCTTCTTCCAAATATTGTTTGGTTCTGGACCCTACATTATCATTCATTTTTAGTGTGCATCTAAGTTATATTCATTCAACTCCAACAAGAATCATTTTTTCATTCACTTATTTTTTTTTCCTGGAGTTATTGTTATGCTCAGCTCATTTTGAATGATTACGAATCTTAAATAGCAGATTCTGGGATATCCTCGATGGAATCTGCACAACATATTCTACCAAGAGAAGTACTTAGAACAGAGGTGTAACTGGAAAATATTTAACAAAATAGATAAAAATATAATAGATCACAGATAATGAAAACATGTGTGTTTTGTTTTTTTTTAAATCAGTGTGCTCCAGTAAGGATCCTTCTATAAGGTTAAGGATATCTTTCTTTTTGAGTCTGACACCATTGATCTAGAATACCTTACTATTTATAAGTAATTTTCCTTCTATGTTTATTTTCCAACACATACTGAAACCCCAAAATTAATTCTCAAATATGTAAAAGCAAGAAATGAATTAAGTTTAGTTGAAACATATCAGAATCTAAGATATATCTTCAGTTTTGATTGGACAATTTGTTCATTTATAAATTATACATTGTTTAAAATATCAACATTATTGTTAATACTTAAGTAAATTTTTTTACTTAGAAACCAACTAACCAGCAAGAATTATGTATTGATCATCCCTTCAGTCTTCAGTCTTTTTTCTCTATAATCATTCCTAATTTTACATTATCTTTAGGACTACAATTCCTTATCTTCTACTGATGCTGTTTCCCTATGTATGTTTTTGAAACTCAGCAGCTTATGAATAGGGCATTATATTATGTCAACATGAAAGTGAAAGCAATGCTTAAATCCAACAAATTCACTGTCTATCCTCATATCACCCTGTAGTTCAATTCTTTCCATTTCATCAGAATATATTTTGTGAAAGAAGTAAATGAAGTGTGTTTACTATTACTGAATGATCACTCTGTTTCATTGCATGGAAGGAAAAGAAATTCATGCTCTTAAATTAAGGTAAGCTAATAAAAAAATTTAAGGATTGACAAAAAAAGTATACGAAATGTCTCCCAAACAAAATAAACACTTTTGTTTGGTTTTAATTTAAAAATTTATTTTGGTAAAGCTAAAACAAACCCACTGTCAAATCAAGATAATAATAATAATAATAATGTTATTTTTAAGTTCAATGAAAACAGAGGCTATCTATTTTTTTAAAAATCAAGAAAGAAAAAAGTATAAAAAGTCTTTTGCAGTCTTTTGAAAAACAGGATTAGGAATAAGAGAAAGATGTTGAAGAAAAGAAAGAAACTGATATTTGTGGTCCAGGAAATTTTCAATTTTGAGATTTACTATATCAGAAAAGCTCTTGGATTGAATAAGAGTTCTATGCCAGCCTTTCAAAATCTATAAAAAAGTCTTTCATAGGTAAGGCCAGGCATATAAAATCTTTGTTGGATAATGAGAATGAACAATTCTATGGGAGATCCAGGGTATCCAAATACATTTCTTCTCCTAGCTGTTACAGATTCCTCTATAAACATAATTGCTAGGCACTGGGCACTAAAGGGCTTTTTATTACTTTTTATCTCTTAGAAACAGTTCACTGTTCATATTATATACATCCCAAGTCAGTATTTCTTTCAGGATATACTGTGGCTATAAAATCTCTTGGCTTTGAATACTTGGAGATAGAAGTAACAGAAGTCTGCTGAATAGAGAGAGGAAAGATGTTATTTTCTAGATGAAATGAAGCAATGAAAAGATGCACATGAGAGTTACTTTTTAAAGAGTTACCAAGTCACTGCTACTCAATGAAACATAGTGGCCCTTAAAGATAGGGTTCAGGGAGACTCAAAGTGGGATGAGACTACTGTGACATTGTTATTGAACCGTTTTTGTAATCACCTGACCATTGGAAATTTTTTAATTGTACTACCATCTAAGCTAGTCAAGATAATGTTTCCTAGTTAATTATTTATAATTTAAAAGGCATTATCATGGCCCTTTACACAAAAAGAAAGTTAAATAAAAGGTATTCTGTAGAAGATATTTAAAATTCTCATCTCTACTCAAATATTGGATTGTATGGAAAGTCTTCTAGAAAGGTAATTTTAGGGGCTCGAGCATTAATTTTTATGTGTTTCTGTCTTTTAAAATACTCTGTCTTCATGGTATCCTCGCTTTGATGATAATTATAAAAGATCAAGGTGATTTACAAAAACTATCATGGAGACTAATAATAAAGCCAGCCCCCCAAAAAAATAAAATAAGCAATATTAACAATTTTGTCCTTTGTTCCCCAAAATAATTACACTATTTTGATAAAATCATGCATAAAATAATTATAGTTTTGTGAAATTTCAAGTATGAGCATTTTCATAGACCATCTAAATCAATGTCCTCATTCTGCAAATCACGAAATATAGGGCCAAATAGGCTAAATGACTTACTCATCATCATCACATAGGTAGTAGTGGGGCCTAATTTGAATCTAGATTATAAGCTACCAAAAAAATCATTTGTAAAATGTGTTTATTGAAATTTTTAGAACAAGAAAAAAGAGGTAAGGCCTCCTCCTTCAAACTTACTTGGATACTTTTTTGCTTCCACTACATACAATATTGTATTATTTTGTTGTTCAGTGATATCAGTCATGCCTGACTCTTTGTTAGCCCAATTGGGGTTTTCTTGGCAGAGATATTGGAGTGGTTTTCTATTTTTCCCTTCAGCTTATTTTATAGATGAAAAATTGAGGCAAGCAGACTTAAATGACTTACCCAGGATCACACTGCTAGTAAATGTCTGAGGTCCAATTTGAACTCATGAAGATGAGTCTTTCTGACTTCAGGCCCAATACTCTATATCTATTGCACTAGTTAATTGCTCTTTTACAATAGTTTTTGTCTATATGTATCTTATTTCTCATTAAACTCATAAGCTCTTTGAGTGACTGAATTATCTTTTTTCATATTTCTTCTAATGCCTTGCATTATCCATTTAAAACTGATCTAAAAAAACACTATGCCTTAAAACAATATAAAATACCAATCTCATTAGTTCTCGATGGTTCAATTATCAACTCTACGTACATGAATCTCAAATCATCATATCCAATTTAAATTGCTGTTCTGAGACCTAGTAGCATACCTGGATTTCCCTCCTACACACTTCAAATTCAACAAGTCCAAGATTTATATTCATTTCTTCCCCTCCTAAATCTACTTCTCTGTCAAAATCTTCTTTTTCCATTGAAGATACACCCATCCTTGCTCCTAATAACTCATTTCTCAACTTTATAATGTTTCTAGATTTTTTTTTCATGGAAAACATAGTTCAATGTTTTGTTTGTTTTGCTTTGATTTTTATTTTTAAGAGACAAAAGTTTTGTAAACTCTTCAGAATCCTCAAACCCATGAAAAATGAAAATGATTATATTTTAACAAACAGGAAATGACTTATTAGCAACTCTGCAATTCTTCCTGAATCAGTCTTTTGTCAATAGACATTAATAGGTTTCAGAGCAAAGTCAAAATCCAAAAAACCTGCAATTAAAAAATCGCAACTTAATTAAATAAGCTATTGATGATAAAAATAGGAAATTGGTAAAAAGAACCAGATTTTGGATAGACTATGATCTTTTTCCAAGATATTTATTTGTTTGTTTGTTTATTTTTTATTATAGCTTTTTATTTATAAGATATATGCATGGATAATTTTTCAGCATTGACAACTGCAAAACCTTTTGTTCCAATTTTTCTCCTCCTTCCCCCCATTTTCTCCCCCAGATGGCAGATTGAACAATACATGTTAAATATGTTGAAGTATATGTTAAATACAATATATGTATACATGTCCATATAGTTATTTTATTTTCATTTCCTAAGATATTATCATCCTCAAAATGACTATCATCATTTCCTAAGGAAGACTTTTCCCCCTAGGGTGATCTGTCACCATGAACTTATTTAAATTAATCACCACAATAACGAGATAAAAAAAAATTCTAGCAATTTCCTCAGCTAATACAATGATGTAAGGCTAATTTTCTTGTTCAAAGCCATGAACAATAACAGGACTACAAGGTTTTAAACTTTCCAACCCTAGGAAGCCCTTTGACCTTGCCCAGTCTCTATCAAGGAGAAACAGGGAAAATTCAACAAGATAGTTATAATATTTTGCTCTCCTTATTTTTCATGACTTGAACATATATCCTTAGGGCTGTGGTAACATGGCGATATTAAAAATATATTAATTTTATAAGGAGTGGGCTTCTAGCTTTAACCTGGATTCTCCATGGCAAAGAATGTAGTTAGACAACATTGTCTGGCTCAAAATATGCTTTTTCACCCAGGAAAATAATGCTAAAAATATTTTAAGAGATAGGAAATGGCTTTGACTCCATGGAACAACATGTGCTTCTTCTACCCTCAAACAGAGTAAGCTGAACATCACTTGAAATCTCATCACTATTAAGAATGGCTCAGGTTTTGATACTCTCTACTTTTTCATCTCTTCATCATTTTCCTCTCCTCTCTGATTTTGGTCTGGAGGGTGGAACACTAAACTTCTAAAAGTCTTTATAGAGTGTTTACAACCTTAGTGGCAGTTACATTTTTGTCATGAGGTACTCTGCTTGACTTTAATTCCACCATATAATATACTCCCTTGAGACTCTCTGTTGTTATAGACATATACATCCTTTTTTGGCTTCCATTTGTGTGTTGTTTTCTTCCACTGAAATCTTCCGTTAGATATAAGCAAGAATTTTTAAAAATTTTTCTTATTTAAAAATTAGCATTTAGCATAGTGTCTGGCACAGAGTAGGTATTCAGTGTTTCTTGAAGACCAATTGATTACAAGTCCTTTGCAAAGGTTTTCTTTAAGTATAGTCAGTTGTTAATCCAATAAAAATTTTAGTTTCCTTAGTTAGATGAATAACAATATTTTTAATGATTCAGTAACCAATTAATGCATGCCTTAAAGAAATGCACTTAGCTGAGTGACTGATGTAAAGAAATGTATGGTGCATACACTCTTGATTCCATGCATAAAATCATGCAAAATTCCTAAAAATTATATAACAAAAATATCTTTGTTCTATGACCCCTCAATTACAAAAATAAAATGAGCAATAAAACAAGGATGGATATGTATGTTTAGTACATTGTTTTTATATTTATTTTACAACAGGTATTTTAAAGTCATATTGTGTCTCAGTTATCATAAATATCAAGTTTCACAATATTATACATTTCCTAAGGTTTTGGTTAGTAAAAATATCTAATAACAGAGAAACACTTTTGTCTTTTTCACAAATAGTTGAGAAGCTACATAGGAAATTGTGATGCTGTGTCCCAAAAATCTAAGCACAGATTATGCAGGAATACTTAAAAATTGAACTAAATTTTTTGGAATACCTTGTATATTAGGTCATTTTCTGTTACAATGCACATAGTAAGTGTTCATAATTATGTATACTCAAGTGTATTCCTGTTATATAATTTGTATTATTAAAATGTCAATAAAGAAGCTGGTATGGTCAGGTAGTTCTAGGTTCACATATTGGCTCTGATATTTACTTATCCTGTAATCATAGTTAAGTCCTCTAATTTCTCTGAGTCTCAGTCTCCTCAAGTGTAAATGTGGGAAATAATACCTATACAAAGTTGTTGTGAATCTTAAATAAGATGATGCATTCCAATATTATGAAAATTAAAAAAAAGCATTCTATGTCATTTTGTTGGCTTATAAATGTGCCTGTATGCATCTATTTGGATATAAGGATCTTCATAGTCTTATGTTGTTTCTCCCAAGTTATATTGCCTTTCAATAACCCATTGCATCATGCTATCATTATATATATATATATATATATATATATATATATATATATATTAGAGATATAAGGGATCTTAAAGAATATCTAACTCAAGTTCCTAATTTCATAAAAGGAAAAAAAAATGTTCCTCTGGAAACCAGCATAAACAGATATAATATCTTGTCTCCTTTTAACTATATTTTTAAAAAATAAAGAATCAAATAATTTCCTGAGAATTTTAAACTATTTTTAAAGATTGCCTGTTTTCTCTACTTTTCCTTCTTTTCTTCTGAAACCATGCATTCTTTATCTTTTCTTGATATTTGAAGATGAGAATTCTTTCCATCAATGTCAAAGGATAGAATAAAAGGAAGCAAAGGGCATGTATAAATCCCTGCACAATTACAGCAAAGATTCTAACATAATTCAATTTGGGGCAGAAATTAAGCTGTATCCAGCTGAAGGTATGTTTCTCTTAGTATCCATGAACATTCTAGGTGTAATTACTCAATGCTTCCAAATGCCTTGGGAGTACAGTACCATTTCATGTTCTCACTAACAAAATGCCATTTAAAAGAAAGGAAATAAAAATAGTAAAATTTTTAAGTCTCAGAATGTAGCGTATTCAAGATAGTTTGCTCAATAGATACATAGTTGATAGATATATCCTAAATATATACTATTTGTTGTGAATTGTCATGTTGCACATAAAATTTTAAAACATCAGTAAATTATATAATAGTGCAGTTTCATTAAAATTACAATATGTTTATATGTAATATTTTTTAAGAATAGGAAAAATAAAAGACAGATTTTTTTGCTGTTAAGTCTAACGATAGAAGAACTATTAAACAAGCAGTGTTAGAAGACATCACAAAAGATGGATACTTTCAAAATGCAAAAATGTTAAAATCAATTTACAAGTAGCATATTAAGGGAAATGTTTAATTGGGGCAAATTGTTGCATCAAATACCTTTAATAAAAGTCTAACATGCAAGGAATACAAGTGAATAACCTAAATATATAGCAGCAAAAACTATTTACCAAAGGATTAATGGTCTTTATAAAGTTCTGAAATGAAGAACTGCAAAATATTAATAATCATAGGAAAATTATTTCAAATAACAAATAACATAGTATTGCTAATGTTTTATTTCAATCCTAGCAAACTGGAAAATGTGATAGAAGTCATCTGTAATAGAAGACTGGATTTATATTGAAGGGGATCATAGATCTATAGCTAGGTAGGATATTGGAGGCTAAATTATAGAATCATTTCATTTTATACATGAGGAAACTTAAAACTCAGAAAGATTAAATGACTTTGTCTAAGGTTATGAAGATTATAAGCAGCAGAGGCAAGAATTGAATCCAAATCCCTGACTCTAGAGCCAGAGTTTTATCCATTATGTTATACTACATCCATATGTTATATAACCATGAAGAGAAACAAAATTAACATTAAAAAAAAAGAAATAAAACAACAACAAAAAAAGATAACACCAAAAGTCTGTGGATTATATCAACAAATTCAAATAAGCATCACTGTTAAGTACGCTTAAGTTTACATAGTATACAACAAAGTGAATGATGTTCTCTTATTCTTGGCAAATTCCATCTTTTAAAACCTTTATTCATCATATTTTATTTTTCTCTGTTTAATTTTCAGGCAGTTCTTTGCCATCTTTAATTAATTAAGTTCTTCAAAGCCAGCTTTAAGGGTCTACTGTGTACCCTTTAGATAATGTACCTAAGTATCTCAGCTTGATTTTTCTACTCTCCTTCAGGGGGAAAAAATCCCATCCTAAGGCAAACAAAAATGCTGACATCTTTGAGGGAAGAATGAGATCTTAGGTAATTAAGGCCTCAGGTCCAGTACAGATGAAAGTACGTGCCTATTCCTTTTTCTATTTCAGGAATGAATTCAAATACAAGGGAAAAAATAGAGAAATTAAGATAAATACATCATGTTCTTTGAAATCTGTCCTCACATCCCCCACCTTTCCCCGTTCCCTTAGGCATCCTGTAAGGATAAAATACTTCTCAGATAAGAGTCTTACAGACAGAAAGCAAAACAACTGCATGTAAGCAAATTGCTGCTTACCAGCTTAATCTTTTTTCCTTCTTGACAGCTGATGATCCATAGTAAAAAGCTTCCTGAGACTAGATGTTGCTACCTCAGCAGCACTGTCAAACACAAACCATGTTGGACACTTTCACATACATTCATGATAACTTCAATGACCCATACAAGCATTTCATTTTCCAATGGTGTCAAGATGAGAATGTAATCTCTTTATCCCTATGGGTTTATTGCCATGTTCTATTTGTCTCACTAGGGTCGTGGACAAAAAAATATAATGCATTTATAATGAAAGTTAAACTAAGAGAAATAGTACAGCAAAATCTTGCCTATACAGCAGACTTAGGGAATGAATTGTTCTGAAAGACCAATTGTTCATAATAGCTAAGAATTAAGATTACAAGCTTTTCTCTTTTAAAACTATATTATCATGATCTCTCCAAATTGTGGTCTTCAGTTTTCTTTCTTTCTAAATTGATGTATTGTGATAGATCTAGATTATATATGCATATATACAGGGAAGAAACTATATATATATAGATTCTATAAATTATAACAATTCTCACTTTTGATTATTTTAGTTGTCAATTAAAAACAGATACCTTTTAAATGTCACAGCAACATCTCAGAGGTTTGAAGTCTGGTGTTAAAAGTAATTATTTGTCTCAAAAGGACAAGATTGTTATATTTTTAGTTAATATAAAAATTTCATGAATCAAACCTGTATAACTACCAGCTCTATTCATAGGTAGAAGTCATGCACCTTATACAAACTGGCTATGTGATGCAGATCAAATCTAAGACTAAATTGCAAGGTAGGTTTTAACGTTATTGCTATCAGAGTTTGCTCACTGAGGATTCACTACACAATAAACATAGTTTTAGTTACAAGGAAAAAAAAATACAAGGTATTATAATGGGCATTGATATACAAAGACAAAAAAAAAATCCTTTCAAGAAGCTTATTTTTTTTTCCTAAGGAATTATTTGTCTTCATTATTGAATTTCTTTTTTATTACTTTCTTTCCCAAACTGCAAAGACCCATACTATTGTCATATTCTCTGATAATCCCTAATCGCTGCTTCCAATCATCACACCTCTACTATCTC
Organism: Antechinus flavipes; assembly: GCF_016432865.1. Classification (NCBI taxonomy): domain Eukaryota; kingdom Metazoa; phylum Chordata; class Mammalia; order Dasyuromorphia; family Dasyuridae; genus Antechinus; species Antechinus flavipes. Next base: position 154,800,052 of record NC_067402.1, read on the forward strand.
ATTGCCTTTTATTCTTCTTTTCTGAAGTTATCTTCCTGTTTATCCTCTCTGACTCATGTTACTGCTCCCTTTAAAAAAATATATTTTCATTGTTATATTACTATTCAAATCAATCACTTCACATTGATGTATTGCATCATATGATGCATGTGATACAATCTTTAAATTGTAAAGGTTTTTTTCCCTTTATTTTTGGTTATATTATTTGTTTCATAACTTTATAATGTGCTGAATAGAAGCTGTTAAACAATATCTTAGATGATGTTTAGTGCAAAATCATTATTGATGGCTATGATTTTCAAGAGTTATTATTCATAGATAGCACTGTATTAATTACATTAGCCAAAGAATTTATTAAGACTTCTATTAAATCCAAAATATTTTTAAGAGTTTAAATATTGAAAAACAATTTGAATTTTAAAAAAGCATTGAAAACTTTTAACCAAGGTCAGCTCTGGGTATAAAGTAGGTTTATTTTGCAGTTGAACAATGAGTCAGGTGCAGAGTTAAATAGGAAGAAGATATCAGGATAATAACATTTGTGAAACTGGTCAATATTTTCAGTGATTTTGATATCCTGATCAACACACACACACACACACACACACACACACACACACACATATGTATGTATGTGTAGATATTTTCCAAAAATACTTTTAATACTCCTCTGGTGATTTTATAAGATAGTTAAAAAGATAGAAAACCATGATCTAAGAGGAATCAAAATTGCATAGCATCTAAAGGACACTGGAAACATGTTTTATATTTATACAGTAGTACCATTAATCAATAATAATTTGTTTATAAGATGTAGATGAAAAGACATCAGTGAAGGACATGCATGACTGGAAAGGGAGGCAGGTCAATCATATATGAAGAATGAGAAACAAAAGATGAATAATTAAAGGATTACAATGCTGCTGAAATTATATTTAAAATAAATATGCAAAATTTTAAAGAGTGTTGAATGGATAATGGGGGTAACTTATGGGGAAAAAAAGTAGACAAACACCACATGGAATGAAAAAAGAATGGAGCTTTTCCTATGCACAGAAGTGGAAGGTGATGAAGATAGAAACCCAGTAAGAATACTGATGCTCTAAAGAAGAATGTTTTTGTTGTTGTGTGTATAAGGGCCAAGTCTTCATAACTAAAGAGATTTTCTTCTGCTGCTCCTGTTACACACACACTCACTCACTCACTCTCTCTCTCTCTTTCTCTCTCTCTCTTTCTCTCTCTCTCTCTCTCACCACTATTACACCTTCCATCATTTAGAAAGCTAAGGACTTGTCAAGGTCAATTATTGATGGCCAATAGTTTAGCCAATAGAACTAATAACCTCACAATTAATATGTAACTTCTATCCTTTTAATATGATTAAAATGGTGTCAATAAATTAAAGCAAAAACACTGATAGTCTTGGTGCTATTCCATTGATATTCAAGGTCAAAACTAGAAGGAAAATAGAAAAATGTTTATTTTGAAAATGTATTTTCTTGTGGAAAGGTAATCAATTGATAAAGAAAAAGTAGAAAACAAAGGAACAATAAATAAATGTTGTATATTACTTATTAGTTAAACAAACATTTTGGCTAGGGAGAAAACAAAACAAACAAACAACAACAAAAAAAAAAAAAAACAGACTTCATGGATCAAATTGAAGTAGGTTGCTAAGCTGCATTAAGCCTAATGCAGCAATATTGATAGAGGTCCATCTTTCAAATGTGCATTTAAAACAGCTTTCTGCCATATAATTTTCTTTTCGGGAATAATTCCAATAGCAACCCAGACTGTAACCCCATTATCACAGCACAATATGTGATGCTGTGAGTGTTAATATATTTAGACAGTAGCCAGGTCCAAAAACTTAATAGATTCTAACCACAATAAGATTCTTTACTAGAGACTGTAAGCATGAAAAGCCCATTTTATAGATACTAGAAAGAGCACTTACATTTGTCTCTGATGCCTGGCACTAAAGAATTAGGACTCAGTACTGAATAGGAAGAGAAAAGAAAGGGAAAAAAGCGTGATTTGTTACTGATTGCATCATGGACTTTTAAAAGTAATAATGTATTTGACAACTTCTTAATAGAAGAGAAACAAACAAAAAACAAACAAACCTCATATCTTCTAGATTCAGTCTTAGTTTGATTACTGGATTTCTCCCTTGGTGACAGCTATGGATCACTTCTAAGAATGATTGTTGCCTACATTCATAACTAAAGGAAATGTTAAATTTCATTTTATGGTTAGAGAAAATAATTTAAAGTTTTTAATTATACAAGTTTATGGACTTCTTGAAATCTATTTAGGGACTATAGACCCCATGTTAAAAAAATCTTTGTTCTAGTTTCTCTCTTATTCTCTCATATTCAAAGAATTAAGTATAAACTATTTTACTGCAACTTGTGTGTTCAGAGAGATGTTGCTAAAAGCTACTAAACAATAATAAATCCATTTATTCAGTTCTTAGAAGATTAGTTTCTTTTCATTGTCAGGAGAAAAGAAGTGACCCTAAATTCCCCATTCCCAGAAATGTCCTTCCTTTGTAGTCTAACAATCGGAGATACATTAAAAGAAGTATGCTTAGTTGTTGTTGTTTTTTTTTTTTCCTGAAATTTTTTTTTCAATTGGAAAACATTTATTTTCCTCCCTTGCAGTGCCCCCACTGATCAGGAGAGGTGTTAAAATACAAACACAAAAGCATTCCAGTCAAACCTCAATCTATTAACACAATGTGAATGATTTTGGTTAGATCAATTTCTGTGGTAGTGTTAGGGGAAACAAGTTTGTAAAGGTAGTGGGGGCTACAGATTTCAAGGAATGACCAATGAAGCAAACAAATCTAAACTGTAGAGTCTGAGCTCAAGATCATTAGGAAAGTCTGGTTTGTTGTTTTGGATTTCTTATGGATGACCTGGAAGTAAATGATATGAAGAAGGGAAAAGGAAAGGAGAAAAGAGATCTATCTATAGCTATGCCAATTTGGGATGAAAATAGATTACTTAAAGTCTTATCTCTACCCTCAACTAAGAATTCTATGATTCCCATCAAGTCACTTCATCTTCATTTTTCTAACTTCTAAAGAAAGGATATTAGTTTGGATGATCTCTAAGGTTTCTTCCAAGTTGAAATCTTATGATTCTAGATAAGACTTCTATTTTTATAAGACTCTTATTCACTTCCCATTTCTGTTTAACTTGGGTTGAGTTTTAGGGATTGAGTTTTAAAGTTCTTCTCAAGATTATTGAAAGAACCCATCCTGATGATAGATGTAAGATCCTTGAATTCAAGGATAGAGAAACTAGAACAAAGATTTTTTAACATGGGGTCCATAGTCCATAAATAGATTTTAAGAAGTCCATAAACTTGTATAATTAAAAATTTTAAATTTTAATTAAGTGCCTACAGTGAAGTCAATGCAACAGATATTTGTTAAGATCCCAACATTTGCCAAGCACTTTTATCAGCTTCTAATTGTGTAGGAGAGGATTTGGGGAAAATGCAATTACATAGCATTTACTATGTACTTGGCACGGTACTAAATATTTCCTTAAAAATAAAAATATTATTTTATCATTGGTTTCTGACAAGATCCCTGATATGTGAGTGCTTTTATTATTCCCGTTTTACAGATGAAGACACTGAGGCAAATAGTGGTTGAGTAACTTACACACAGCTAATAAATATCTGGAGTTGCATTTGAACTCAGGACTTTTGTAATCACAGCTTTAGTGTTTTATCTACTAAGCCACCATTTATGAAGATTTTACAGGCAGTGTACTGGGGAAAGTTAGCTTTGGGATTAGGAAAACTTGATATACTGAAGTATGACCTTGATTATTAAGTTTTCATTAAAAAGATTTTTAAAAAATAAGTCATCTATAAAAAGGCTATTTTTTGGGAGAACCTCTGAATTCAAGGATCTTACATCCATCATCAAGGTGGGTTCTTTCAATAATCTTAATTGAGAAGAACTTTAAAACTCAATCCCTAAAATCCCAACATTATCTACATGGACAAATTTGAGTTATATGAATACTTTAGGAATATATTTAGCTATAGATAGTACAAATGTTTTTAATCCCCATTTTTTCCAGATGAAGACATTGATGCTCAGTACTGAAATGGCTTACTCAATGTTACCCATCTCCTCCTTTCTTATGTTATAAAATCTATCATCTTTTTTTTCTCTTCAGCTGAGGAAATTACTTTTCTTCTTAATGTATGTATATGAAAATTTAAAATCCCAGGATAAGAATCAAGTATGTACTATGTGCCAGGCACAGTGCTATATACTCCACAAATCTCATCTGATCCTCAGATCAACTTAACAAGATTGTCCCCATTTTATAGATAAAAAAACAGACTGATTTTATATGACTTGGCCAGGATCCCACAGCTAATAAATGTTTCAGGGCAAATTTGAACACTTACCTTCTTGAGTCCAAGCCCAACATTTTATCCATTGCACAACTAGCTACCTCTACTTTATTATAAATAAAAAAAATTGCTAATTCCATAATTTGTCATTTATAGTAAGCACCTAAGTATCAAACATTAAGAATAAGGCTTTTTCTTTAATAGGCAATTGTAATTTTAGTCTTTCCTAATTCTTATAAGACTAAGGTCATCTTTATTAAGAGCAAAGTTATTTCACTACAAAATATGTGAATTATATGGTGCTTCATTCTGTACTCTTAGTTGATGTATTCAGATGATTCAGAATTCTGCCATTCCCCAGTCGTCCTACACTAAGCAGATAAGGTTTTATTTTTAAAATTTTTATTATTAAGTTTTCATTTCTACCATATACCTAAGCCTTCTCAAATGAAACTCATTTGAAAGGGCAACTGTAAATGATTTTTAGATTTAAAAAGTGTTGTAGACAGGACTTTTAACTGTTGTGAGTCATCATATGCATTACTGCCAAATAAAATACAATGATTTTTCTGTCTTTAAAAAAAAGCAAAACAAATGATTTTATGACTAGTTAACTTAGAAATGCAATAAAGCCACACATATCAGCCTGATGTTCAATGTATCTTAAAAAAAAAAAAAAGGAAAAAGGAAAATTCTGTCCTTCAAAATATGAACAGACCTATATGGTTACAGGGCCAATATTAAATTGGATGTCAAAAAAAATGAATATCCAGAAATATTCAATCATGTGTAATGGGAAGGTTTCTAGTTACAAGGAATTGGTAAAGCCATCTGTCCTGCCACACAGAGTGCCCATTGACATAGGTTAATCTCTAAAATGAGTTTTCTAAGACATATAGATGTTCATCTATATTTGTTTTACCACAAAACTCAATTTAAATTCCCTGTCTCATTAAATTCTTCAAAAATTAGTCAAGGGAGTTTGCTTAGTATTTCATGTCAATTCTCAATCATTTCTCTAATGGAGAAAAGAAAATGTAGTATTAATGGAATATTCACATCATCCCCCAATACCAATTTCATCATTAATTTAGAACTCCTTTAGTCAGCTTTTTACAAAGACTGCTATTAGGAAGGAAATTGACTTTAATTTTACCTTTTATTCCTAGAGCATACTAACACAGCATATAGAAGTTCTATAAGAGCAGTCATGTCCTCAAATTCCAGTAAACAGAAAAATATTTCTGAAGGACATTGAGGATCCATAGCTGGTTTAGTAAATAAGATAACTCAAAAATCGAGCAAGGCAGCATTGCCTGGTAGAAAAAAAGACTAAATTTAGAGATTCAAGTCGCATGTCTGAAAAAAATAATTTGTTGTGATTCAGTTGTTTTACACACATCTAACTTTTAATGATTTCCTTTTGGGATTTCTTGGCAAAGATATTGGAGAGGTTTGCCACTTATTTCTCCAGTTTTTAAAAATAAGGAACTTAGGCAAACAGGATAGTGAATTGCCCAAGGTCATACTGCTATTAAGTATACAATGCCAGAATTGAACTGAGTTCTTCCTGACTCCAGATTCAGCTTTCTATATACTAAGCCACCTAGATGTCTATAAGAGATCTTAATCTAGATAAAGACATTGGAATTGACTATTATGACAATCACATCTATCTCATTAGTAGGAAAATTAATAGGCAGAAAATATATTGCTTTTAAACCCACAGAATTATAAATGAAGAAATATTTTTGGGGTCTATAGATATGAAACTCATATACTTTGAAGGATATTTGGCATATGATTCAAAATATATATCTTTGAACTTCTAAATATGTACTAAATAACTTTTCAAAATACATACAAAATTTAGCAGTATTGAAATGGTTAGTAATTCTAATAAAAGTGCTATTTAAAATAATTCCCCCAAACAATCAAAGGCAACGGGATTTAATTTAAATTATTATTTTTTTGCCATTTCCTTTTTTTTTTATTAAAGCTTTTTATTTACAAAACATATGCATGGGTAATTTTTCAACACTAAACCAAGCAAAACTTTCTGTTCCAATTTTTGCCTTCTTTTCCCCCCACCCTCTCCCCTAGATGGCAGGTAGTCCAATACATGTTAAATATGTTAAAAATATGTGTTATAATTTAAATTCTTAAATGAAGAAAAAAACTCTTACAAGAACAAAATTTTGTAAACTGGTATTTACAGTGAAGATGGGGGAAAATCAACATCAAATATATCAGATAAGGATCTAAAGCCTAGGATACATAAGGGAAAGACCTAATTTAGAAGATAAGAACCCTGCTCCAATAGATAAGTGCTCAAAGAAAAAAAATATCCAAATCCCACCAATTTTTAAAAGAAGAAATACAAGTGATTAACAACCATATGAAAGAATGTTCCAAAACATTAGTAATACACTAAATTAAATTAAAATAACCAAAGTTCACATAATATTTAATAAATTGACAACATTCTCTTCTGGCCTCACACTTTGTGCTTTCTATACACTGCTGGGTAGCAGTATGTCCCTTAAAGTAAAGGTAGAAAGGAATCAACCCTGGTGTCTTCCATCTGCCCCAAAGTGATTTCCTCCTGGGCTGCCATATGATCTTCAGCCTCTGACCATTTAACTTGAGCCTTGTATTTCCTGCTGGATTAAGCATGTCCCCTTAGTGAAAACAGCAAAGGACAAGACAGGGTTTCTTCTCTCTGCCTTAAAGCAATGACTTTCATTTGTACCAGCACAAGGAAACTTCTATCTCCTGCCACCTGCCTATTCTCTTCACTAGGACATAGAAAATCCGTGGTGCAAAGAGAAACAACCTTGTCTTTGACCTCAGGCCTTCCAATTCTAGCTATTCAGTTCCTTGGGAGAAAATGAAGGGGAAAGTTGGTGAGGAAAGACATTTATTTCTCTCCTGAAGGTTCAACTTTTAGCTCCTGCTGTGCCTTTTCCTGCTTAATTTCTGCCCTTTGGAGGGAGGCTCCCACTTGATCATCTTTACATGATGTACTTCCCATGTCTAGCCCAATGTCCACCTTCTTTTATTCCACTATTCTTTATGAATAGAATGGCACCCCTATTCAATGAAAGGCATTCTCACACTTGGTTTTAACCTTTCTATTATAGTGACACTAACTTGTAGATCATCATCCAAACCCATTGCTTACCTCTTCATTGACATACATCTTAAGCCCTCCTGCTCTAGTTTTATCCTAACTTCACCCACTCCTTCCACTGTGTCTGTCTTCTGGAATTTCTGCTCCATAAACAACAAATTTCCCTTCATCTTCAATCTATTCCTCTTCCATTCCTTCCTTCTAGTAGCTTTTACTAAAACCTTCCTTCTCCCACAATATGAAACAACATCCTCTTTAACTACTATTTCCAATCTTAGTAACATGTTCATTCTTTCCCCTTGGCTCACTGATTAAGATGCAGGATTTGAAATATTCCTTAACCTTCATTCAGATCACAGACCCTTAGGGTTCTGTCCTGGGTCTCTTCTCCTCTCCTTCTATACTGACTTACTTCCCGATTTTAGTGATCACCTCCCCTGGAGTTAATCATCATTTTGGTTACCAATATTTACAAATTTACCATCTTCACACACTCTTTCTATCGGCTTCCATTCTCATATTTTCAAACTGCATGTTTAGTAAAAAATTTTAACTAAACATATCTAAAATCAATTACTTTCCCCCCTAAATCACTCCTAATACTAAATCAATTACTTTCCCCCCTAAATCACTCCTCTTTTCCTTTTACGGAAAAGGCAACACTATCCCTTTGACAATTAGGCTTACAATCCCAGGGATCTTACCTCTCATACCCAGTCTGGTGCCAAGGTTTGTTGGCACCTGTCTCAAACAAGCTTCTTCTCTCCTCTACTATTATTACCAACATAGAGCAAATCCTTATTACTTTACACATTTACTTATTACTTTAAATCAGCCTACTGATGGTTCTGTCTGTCTAATGTTTTTCTCTGCTCCAACCTATCCCTCATTCAGCTAGCAAAGTGATGTGCCTAAAGTCTAACCATATCAATTCTCTAGAACTTTTCAGTCTGGTGACATGGGCATCTTTGGAGATCCACTACTGGCTCCTGTCATTTTCTCTGGTTCAGACCCTACCTGGAATATTCTTAATCCTTATTTCCTTCAAGTTCCAACTAAAATTCCATCTTCTGTGGGAAGTCTTTTCAAATATCTCTTAATTCTGATGATTTCTCTTGGTTAATTATTTCCTCAAATATAGCTTACTCTATCAATATTGGTTTGCTTTTTGTTTTCCCCATCCAACTATAAGGTCCTAGATGATAGGAACTCCTCAGCACTTAATATAGTATCTGGCATAGAAAGATGATTAATACATATTGATGATTGAAATGACAAAAGACAAAAATAGTAAATATTGGAAAGGCTGTAAGAAGACAAACACCATTAATGTAATACTGTTGAAACACTCAACTGGTTGAATTAGAAAAAAAAAAGCTGTAACTGTATTAGAAAAGATATTAAATTATCCCTAACCTTTGACTTAGCAATACCATAACCACAAGGCTAATATCCAAGTAGATAAACAACTTTCTGAAAAGAAATGTTCCATCTATAGAAGATACTTATAGAAACACTTTTAGTAAAAACAAAAAACCCAAAATAAAGCAAATGCTTATAGTTTCCAGTACTATGGACCAATTATAGTATATGAATATATTAGAAAATTAATACACCTTAAGAAATGATGGACATAAAAAATTAGGAAAAACAATCTTAAGAAGACATATTAATTGAAGCAGAGCATTGTATTGGGAGAAGAACCAGGAGAAGAATAAGACAATATAATATAATAATAATAATTACTATTTATATTACACTTATTAAATCCCAAGCATATACAATAAAGTAAACAACAGTAGAAATATTTCAGAACTGATGAGATGAGGTGAGCAATTATGATTTTAAAAGACTAATGCTACAGTAAAGAATAAAGCACAAATTTTCATATGTAGTCAATAATTTGCTTAACTTTACTTTGTTTAAAAAAAAAAAAAGTCCTAATACCCATATGGAATCCTCGTGAAATTATAGCAGTAGATACAAAATTAATAAGTCATGCATTTATCAAGGGTCTATTGTGTACCAAATACTATGCTATGCATGAACATATTCTTTAAAAGTTAATGTACAACATGAAGAAATGAAATCTATTGTTTAGGGAAAATAACATCATGAAAAATTAAAATAAGCTTGGGATTTGATTTTGAATTTAATTCAATATGAAAATAAATGAACAATTATGAAATAAAATAATTATTTTAAAGTATGAATAAAAATAGTCATCTGTAAAGTATGGGCTAGCTCCCTGGAGGGCCTCAGGATCAATCAGAGTCAGGATTAATCAAAGTTCTTGGTTTTTAGAGAGAGAGAGAGAGAAGTGAAGGAGAAAGGCAAGCTGCCATGCAGTTTGCAAAGATGTATCCTGGATTCTAGAGTTCAGAGTCTCCAGCCTCTCTCCTCCTTGTCCTGCCACCAAGTGACTCTTCTTTCCCTCAGCCCTCCAATGCTTACCTACAACTATCTCACCACCAAAACATTCAGCAAGCATCAGTGATGAGGAAAGTCATCACATCACCATCTCATCTAAACATGTATATACAGCCATTATCTCACATCAAATAGGTAATTAGCCTCAAGTGTTCTGCTGTCTGATTCAAGCATATCCTTTCAGAGTTTCAGCCCTCTACAATCATTTATCTAACCTATGTCAGTTTTTTCTTAAATAGAAAAAAAAAAGTTTTATTAGCAAGGGACAAAGGAGAAGTAAAGCATTCTTTATGTCAGGAGGTTTTAACATTTGTGTGAATCGTGGACATTTCTGGAGCTTGGAGAAGCCCTTTGACTTCTCAGAACAATGTTTTTAAATGTATTAAATGAAATATACAGGATTACCAAGGAAATAAATAGCTATCAGTCAAAAAATGAAGGTCACAGACCCCAGTTAAGAATTGCTTCTTTATGCAAAAACTTTCTGCAAAGGAAGGCCAATGTGGTCAATTAATTAAGAAATAACACACCATAATTATATTCCCTCCTTTTCCATGCTTCGTTTCAACCAGTTTCATTTACTTTTACATCTTAAATATTAAGCCTCCAGAGCTCCTGAAATCAGCTTAGGTATTTAAAATAAGACTGAAACCTGAAAGAAGACCATGGGACTTATGATGTATGAAAATGGTCACTGTGCCCAAAACTATCTGTAGGCAGCTAACTTGCAATTCACTGTGAAAGGGAAACATGGATCTGTGAAGCAGATGCTGTCTGAGGAGGCAATATGGATCCCTTTAAATGGAATACACAACACAGCCAGAACAGTGAACTTTAAATGGTTACCTGTTGTGCTTGCCTTATGTTTTTTCAACCTTTCTTGTTCTGGTAGAATGCCAGTTTTTAAAAAGAAAAATGAAAGAAAAGAAAAACAAGGACAATGCTATTGTTTCAATTTGTAAGTGAAGTAGAGGGCATTTAAAAATGAATATATTTTTATCTGTAAAAGTAATGTTTACTGGATCATAGAATACTTTTCATGGGAAATTTATATATTTTTTTTTGTTTCTGTCTTTTTCTAATTAGCTAATGCTGATATGGGCAGATGATTAGTTTACTAAGAAATTCTTAAGAATATGTAAAACTACAAAAGTCTTTTCCTGACTAAGAGACTATCTAAATAAAAATGGGTTGACCTGGAATTGTAAATAGATAGGTGGACTTCATTCGCAAAAGCTGGCTGTAAAGGTAGGGCATCAATTCTAAAATGAGGAAGGGTTTTCTGAGACAGCCTTTTTCATTTTCAATAAGTGTATGAAAAATATTTGGACATAGCTCTAGGAACAAGCTGAAGCTAGTTCTTTGATCCACAGAAACTTAGCAGATTGGAATCCTATAAGATAAAAGTATTTACTGTGTCCATTTAGGGCTGAGAAAAGCAAGGTTTAGATTATAGCTAAAGAAATTCCTGGACCAGTTTATGAAGTTCAGTTATTAATATGTTTAGGGATTGATCTCTCAGAATTGGTATAATCAATAGAAATCCAAAATCAGGGCAATTATTCACAGACACGAATATCTATAATAGGTTTTTTTTTTTTTAATTATTGGCCTAGTTCAGTGATGAGAATAGAAGACATTTAGATATTTCCCCTAGCTGAATGTAATCCTGGTTGCTAAATATGTCTTTTAACAAAACTAATGCATACATTGAGTTAGGCAGCTAAGTAATGCAGTGGATAGAGTGTCAAGCATGGAGTCAGGAAGACTCATCTTCCTGAGTTCAAATCTGAACTCAGAAACTTCTTAGCTATGTGACTCTGAGCAAGTCACTTAACTCTGTTTGTCTCAATTTCCTCATCTGTAAAATGAGCTGCAAAAGGAAGTGCCAAACCACCCAAGTATCTTTGCCAAGAAATCTCCAAATGGGAACATGAAGTCAGACAAATAAATCTATTGAACAAAGCATTGAATCATATAAGTTGTACATGAATCTGCACCATACAAAAAAAATCATCAAAGATTATATAAATTACAGCTGTATTGCTTCTTCTCTTGGCCAAACGTGTTCTAAAATAGCGATAAATAGTAACAATGACTGCACTTTGACACTATATTAATTCTTGATACAATGAACAATTGAATGAAATGGAACTTAATTCTTTGACATCAGAGTAAAATATTATAGGTAATCAAATTAAATATTTTTATCTAGTATTATTATATAGATTGTCAATATCATACAGGCATACATATTTATCTAAAATTCCCATGGGAAGGGCAACATAAAAATTTCTTTATATGTTCATTTTACTGGTTTATAAAAATTGTATCTCAGAATATTAGCTGTAATATTAAGTTCAGAAAATCCTTTTTAAATATAGGATAGATTACTACACATCCTTTGATGTCATTAAGAACTCTACAATTTACCAGTGGAAAAAAGAAATTAATAGTATTAATAGGACAATAGCATACTTAATCATTTGTAGGAAAATAGGATGCCATGACAACTTCTTGTAGGATCATTTTCCTTTAGGAGGAACTATTCTACTGTTAGTACTTAAACAGTTTCAGTCATGTCAGCAAGCATTTATTTATGAAGCATCTATCATATAACTGGCACTAAACTAAGGTAAATTATCTATTTGGAAACTATCAGAGAAAAGTTCAATCCATACTTTAAAATCCAACTCAAATAAAATTTCTTTTATGTACCCTTCTCAAATCTTTCTAATCAGTAGTAGTCTTTCTCCTCTATGAATTTCGCTACCACTCTGTGCTTCTGTAATGACACTTATCAGATACTGCACATCATTTTTAGCTTTATACATATCTACTAGCCAATAAGATCTTCATATTTATCATGCATTTTTATATCTCCCCGGAGTACCTAGTATAGCACCAGGCACTAAAATGCTATATATTGGATGTGAATACATCAATAGATCATTTTGCTCAGCACCATTAGGACTGTTTATGCCATCAACAGGGAGGCAATAACATCTTTCTGAAAAGTAGTAAATACCTTGGCTCTTTTTTTTAGAAATAAGATGACTTCTTTCAACAGCCTAATCAAATTCAATTAAATACATTTTCATTAATTCCCTGCCATATTCAAGTAACCATGATGGGAAAAGTTAAATGATTATATAAAACATTACTTTTTTTCATGAAATTTACAGTGTAGTCGACAAAATGTGGCATTAGAGTAGGTACAAATGACTAACTCAAAATGTAAGAAGAACTTTAGAGATTTGTGAAATTGCTGAAGGTGGAAAAGGGAACATCAGAATTCATTTTATTCAGGATGTGACATTTGAACTGAATATTGGAAAACAGGATTTCAAGAGGCAATGAAAGGGGGGCCTATATTAAAGAGACGAGGAAATGTATGCCCAAAGATACAGAGGGAGAAGTGTATGGGATTTGTTAATGGAGCATGTATAATAGTCCAGTTTGGCCAACAGAACATGAGATTCAAATAGAAGATTAGGAAGAAGAGACTATTTAAATAAAATATTTGTTAGTAGGGAGAGGGCATCAAAAGAATATTAGCACAGTAGGAACATGAACTCATCAAGAAGGTTAAGATTGGGAGAGGATTTGAGAAAGAAAGAGCAGATAAAAGGTTGCTGTAATTGCACAGGGCAGCAGTTCTCAGACTGATTTCAAGATTCCTTTAGATTCTTGAATATTATTGAAAACTTCAAAGACCTTTTGGTTATGTAGGTTACATCTATAGACAGTGTGTTAAAAATGAAAACCAATTTATTAAAATAATAATATAATGAATAATAAAAAACAAATTACATATTAAGAAATATAACTAGATCTCCAAGAACATTTAGTGAAAAAAATGACAATTTTACATGTTTTTTGCAAATCTCTTTAATTTCTGGTTCAATATAAGAGAGAGGGTTCTTATCTTTATTTCTTTATGCAATTTCTTGTGCTATGGTATTCTGGTTGAAATTTATGAAGAAAATCTGTCCTTATACAGATATAAACTCGAAAAAGAAGGGAGTATTTTAACAGGAAAAAAACTTCTTAGAATTAGTATGAATAGAGCTTTGACCTTTTGATGCTAGACCTTTTGAAAACTTCTCAGAGAGTCCCTAAATTCTGAGGATAACATATTGAGAAGTATTGTAATGAGCTATTCATTATAAGGGCATATAATAGCATAGGGAAAGGAAATGGAGGAAATGGATAAAAGAATCACAATCTCTTCAAGTTGGAAGGGATTTGAGGCCATGTAGTTAAACTTTAACGTAAGTAAAAATCATTTCTAAGATTGACCCCACTAGCAATTATTCAACCTTTGATTGAACATTTCCAGTAAATCCCTTCTGAGGTAATCTAGTAGGATATTAGAAATGATAGGAACTTTCTTTTTAACTACTCCCCCTTACATTAGAAAGGGATATTCTGAACACAGAATTGATAGCTGGATAATAAGTTGAGAGAAGAAGCAAAAATGACAACATTCAAATTAAAGTGACCAGATCAAAGAAATGTAGAGGGTCACAGTCAGTGGGGAAACTCTGGGTGATGTATAAGACCCTTCAGTCCAGAAGGAACCTGCTAACAATGTCTGGTTCAGTTCCCCATCTCTCTAAGGGCTCTCAGCCTTCCTGAGAAGTCAGGAGATGGTGACAACCTGTGTTGAGATTGAGGCAGAGTGATAGCAGGTGAAAGAGTGATACCAGGTAACAACGTCATACAGTAGCAAGTTATTTATGTGGTTGTACAGTGTTGTTTTTGTTATATTATAAAAAGGGGAAAATGGACTCCATTTTTCCACCATCCTCAGGAGTCCCATCTCATCACTTCTCCACTGGAAAAGCAGGATATTTTAATCACCCCAGTGTGGGGGGCTCTAGAAAATGGTACATTGTGTCAACCCTAACTTGGGGGCTCTAGAAAGCAGGACACAAACAATGAAATACTATTTTCCTACCAGAATTATACAAAGCCTTACCTCAATGGAAGAATCACTCAATACAGTAACATAAGCACTTAAAAGGAGCATTCTTATTCTTATTCTTTTTTTATTAAAACTTTTTATTTACAAAACATATGCATGGATAATTTTTCAACACTGACTCTTGCAAAAGCTTCTGTTCCAAATGTTCCCCTCCTTCCCCTAGATGACAGGTAGTATAATACATGTTAAATATACTAAAATATATGTTAAAGCCAATACATGAAAAAAAAAAAAACACCTGAGAAAGAAAACAAAATGCAAGCAAACAATAACAGAAGGAGTGAAAATATATACTGTGATCCACACTCAGTTCCCACAATACTCTCTTTGGGTGTAGATGGCTCTCTTCATCATTGAATAATTGGGACCAGTTTGAATCATTTGCATTGTTGAAGAGAGCCACGTCCATCAAAATTGATCATCTTATATTCTTGCAGTTGGTATGTATAATGATCTCCTGGTTCTGCTCATTTCACTTAGCATCAGTTCATGCAAGTCTCTCCAGGCTTCTCTGAAATCATCTTATTGGGTCATTTCTTACAAAACAATAATATTCCATCACATCCATATCTCATAATTTATTCAGCCATTCTCCAATTGATGGGCATCCATTCAGTTTCTAGTTTCTTGCCACTACAAAAAGGGCTGCCACAAACATTTCCCTCCTTTAAGCTCTCTTTGGGGTTTAAGCCCAGTAGAAACATTGCTGGGTCAAAGGATATGCATAGTTTGATAACTTTTTTGAGCATAGTTCCAAATTGCTTTCCAGAATGGTTGGATCTGTTCACAGTTCTTCCAACAATGTATCAGAGCCCCAGTTTTTCCACATCCTCTCCAACATTCATCATTATCTTTTCCTGTCATCTTAGTCAATTTTAGAAATGTATAATGGTATCTCAGAGAATTCTTAATTTGCATTTCTCTGATCAATAGTGATTTGGAGCACCTTTTCATATGACTAAAAATAGTTTCAATTTCTTACCTGAAAATTATCTGTTCATATTCTTTGACCATTTATCAATTGAAGAATAGCTTGATTTCTTATAAACGAGTCAGTTCTCTATATATTTTAGAAATGAGACCTTTATCAGAACCTTTGAATGTAAAAAAAAATATTTTCCCAGTTTATTGCATCTCTTCTAATCTTGTTTGCATTAGTTTTGTTTGTACAAAGACGTTTTAACTTAATATAATCAAAATTATCTATTTTATGATAAATAATGATCTCTAGTTCTTATTTGGTCACAAATTCTTTTTCTTCCATAAGTCTGAGAGGTAAACTATCCTATGTTCTTCTAATTTGTTTATAATATCATTCTTTATGTCTAGATTATGAACCCATTTCAACCTTATCTTGGTATAGAGTGTTATGTGTGGATCAATGCCTAGATTCCACTATACTACTTTCCAATTTTCCTTGCAGTTTTTGTCAAATAGTGAATTCTTTTTTTAAAAATATTTTATTTTATAATAACTTTATATTGACAGAATCCATGCCAGGGTAATTTTTTTTACAACATTATCCCTTGCACTTCTGTTCTGATTTTTCCCCTCCCTCCCTTCACCCCCTCCCCTAGATGGCAAGCAGTCCTATATATGTTGGATATGTTGCAGTATATCCTAGATACAATATATGTGTGCAGAACCGAACAGTTCTCCTGTTGCACAGAGAGAATTGGATTCAGAAGGTAAAAATAACCCGGGAAGAAAAACAAAAATGCAAATAGTTCACATTCATTTCCCCAGTGTTCTTTCTTTAGGTGTAGCTGCTTCTGTCCATCATTTATCAATTGAAAGTCAGTTAGGTCTCTTTGTCAAAGAGATTCACTTCCATCAGAATACATCCTCAGACAATATCGTTGTTGAGGTGTATAATGATCTGGTTCTGCTCATTTCACTTAGCCAAATAGTGAATTCTTAAAGGAGCATTCTTCTATTTATTGCTTGTTGAGATATCTACAGATTTAAAAATTTTGCATGTTGTGAGAAGTGGCCTCTTTTGCATATTTTTGTTTATTAAGGAGAGATATTAAATAGTTGGATAGCAGCAATGTCATGACAGATTTAATTAGGAAGACTACTATACAATGAGTTTTTTCTTTAAATCAGAATAGAAAGGTACTAATTCTTTAATAGGAAACTATATATATATATATGAAGAATAATTGTATATACATGCATACATATGTACATATGTGTCTCTCTCTCTCTATATATATATAGAGAGAGAGAGAGAGAGACAAGACACAATATGTATAGTGATTTCATAGAATATTTAAAATAACTCTACCAAGTGGCAACTAGATGGTGCAGTGGATAGAGTACCAGCCTGCATTCAGGAGGACCTGAGTTCAAATCTGACCTCAGACACTTAACACTACCAGCTGTGTGACCCTAGGCAAGTCACTTAACTCCAATTGTCTCAGAAAAAAAAAAAAAACTACCAACATCACATAATTAAGTGATGTATTCACAAAATCAAAGGTGTATATTACTCTTATGTTCCTTAAATGTATAATTTCCTGAAGTCAACCATAGAACCATAGAACATAATTTATGTGGTTCTTTTTATTGGTATCAAACTATGGTCAAGCAAGTATGTATTTCTTCACCTGAAATTAAAGAAAAACAACTCAAACTTGCAAGCAATATCTCATTTATGTCCGAAGCTCTAAAGAAAATACACATTTGTGTTTTGGAAAGTGTGTCTCTGTGGTTCAGAGATTCATTTCAAACTTGAAAACCTTAGAAAAATATGAGATTTCTTATGATCTGTATTGTGGTTTGCCTCATAAAGATGGAACAATAAAGAGACCATTGATGCTTTTCCCAAAAGTAAATTCTAAAAAGTAAAGAGAATCAATAACTCTAAGTAACACACTTAACCAAGTCTTATAAAGGAAACAGAAATGTCTAGTTACTGTTAAAATGCTTCAGCAGGGAGCATAAAAATCTCAGTTTTCTTACTTGATGAGCTACTAAACACATCAATAGGAATACCAAGCATAAGGAGGATGGGAACATACTTCAGATCTCTATAGAAAATATAGTAAAGCATGGAAAATAAGGTTTTAGTAGTGAAGAAAATACATGTTTATATCTTATGCAAATTCTCTCCTAAAATTATTGTTATAACATCAATTGAAAGTTATGATATACAAAGTTAATGCATAATTTTACTTAAGTAATGCTCCCTAGATTTCCAAAAGATTATAAAGGAAGTTTGCTTATTATTTATCTTACAACTTGATTTATTTTTACAAACAAAACTATAACAATAGTAAACATCAATAAATCTTTTCATTTTACAGAGTACTATAGGAATTTAAATACTATACATAAAAGGTTTTTAGAAATGATACTATAAAATGAACACCTGCAGTTATTCCTAAATAATACTGGAAGAACTGTTTTATTGATTAGGTCTTTGTTGATAGAAGTGATGCTACATTTTACCAATAAGCAATTTCCCTATATACTGGAGTCTCTAGGTACCCACTAATTGTCTTGTTCAACCATACATGGAGTTAAGAATAAAATATAAACAGTTGTACAAATTTAGCAAACTTTACTAAAAAGAGCGTCTTTGTTTTTGTCAAGGTCAATGACATAGTAACTGTACTTTAGGAAGTTCACTTTTACAGCTGAGCAGAGGATGGATTAGAATGAGGAAAGAACTGAAACAGGAAGACTAACAACCAGACAGTTTCAATAGTCTAGGAATGAGATAAGAACCTACATCATATTGGTGACTATGATTAGAAAATAGGGGACATAAGAACTGTATATGTTTAAATTATATTAGATTGCTTGCTATCTTGGTGAGAGGGCAGTGCAGAAAAAAAGGAGAAACATTTGGAACACAAAGTTTGGAAAGGTGAATGTTGAAAACTATCTTTGTATGTATTTGGAAAAATAAAATACTATTAGAATCTAAAAAGAAAGTAGAGGACATATATGAGATATCTTATAAAGACAGTAAAAAAACAAACAAACCTGGCAACAGATTGGATATGGGCAATGCTTTTGAGAAAGGAATCAGGAATGACAATGAGGTTACAAGAATGTGTGACTGGAAGGATGGGAGTACCCTTAACAATAAAAAGGAAGTTGGGAAGAGGTAAGCTTTAAGGGGGAAGATAATGAACACATCTATTACAAAAGACAAACATGTCAGTCAGACACACTCCCAATTTGTAGTCATATTTCTTACCATAAATGCTCTATATTTCATGTTCTATACATCAGAAGTTGTTCTTTAATATTCTTTAAGTTGTTCGTTCTACCTACTTAAAATGAACTCTGTACTCCATTTTACCCTTTCAAAGCTTCATATTCAAGGGTCAAGAATCAGAATAAGTCCCATACTGCTTTGGGAGTCTTTATGTTCTGCTTTCCTTTCAACTCTCTACCTTCTTCCTCTTGTCTGAACACAAAAGTTTGTATAATATATCCAAATTTAATTTAGTTATTTACATTCATATATTTAACAAATAAAAAAATTCTATCACATATTAACAATGTTTTCTTTTCTCCTGAACAAGATTATTTTACAATAACCTAATACATCTTTTTCATTCTCCACAAATACTTGTGCTAGTTACACTAGTATTTTCAGAAACTCCCTATGAACTATCAAGTTTAGGTTTTTCCCCCATCATTCAAAGCCTTGTGTAATTTCCCCCCATTCTACCTTATATTCATACTGTCTCCTATTATCTAATGTGTTTAGCCTTTTCTCTCTTTATGTATTGAATCCTCATCCAATCTTTGCCGCCAATTCTAATACAGCTATTTCAAGTAGTTCTTCCTGATTCTCTTCCTTTCCTCTCAAATTAGTACTGACACCCATTAAGAATTCATGTATCTGTTTTTTTTTTCAATTTTTCAGTACACTTATCATGTATTCTATGTAGTATTATATATTTTAGGTATCTGCATCTTATTCTTGTGCTATTTGAAGGCAATCACAGTGCTGAGTACACATACTGAACACTAAAATGACCGAGACCTTGTGTAAATTTTATGGTTTGTACAAAACAATGTTCTGTACATACTAAGTTTTTTAATATATTTGTTGAGTGTTGAATTGAATGAATTTAGAGATTTAGGGAATGCCAGAAAAAGCCAGGCCAGATCATTTCGGATTATTGCCAAAAATGATTTTAATTATCTCAGAAAGGAAACAACCTACCAGATCTTTGAATCAAAACAATACTTTGGGGATATTTGATAATACCATAACAAATGGCAAGGAGAGATTGGTCACCGGGGGAGGGAGGAACACTCAAAAAGTCTAAACTATACCTCAATCTGTATTCATAAAGCAGGTAAGTCAAGAACGAAATCAACCCAGGATTACAAGGCAATTAGATTTCTTCTTTTTCAATTACCAACTAATAGTTGTCAACTTACTGCAGGCAGTACTTCAATCATCCACAGGATATTTCAAGTGTAAAAGTCATATCCCCAACAAGAGTTCAACTGAACAGTTGACTGGCAATTAAGCCCTCAGATAATATCAGTCTTAAATGTTGAAATACTGAAGTGTATGCAGGTTTCTGTGATTTACTACAACAGTTTCAAAATGTGAAACTACAATTTCTGTTGTTTTCTAAGTTGTTGGGAGAAAAAGTATCAATCTAACTCAAATTTTACTGCTGTTTTTTTCTTTTTTAAAGTCTCAGTTGAGCACTTTTTATAGTGGCAAACAACTAGAAAAATCTTTTGGAGAATTGCTAAATAAATTTTGCTACATTGACATAATGAAATTTTGCTGCATTGTAAAAAAAAAAAATTATGAAGACTGCAAAGAAGCATGAGAAACCATAAATGGATGCAAAGTGAAGTGAGCAAAATGAAGATAAAATATATGTATGTACATATAGATTACAACAATATAGAAAGAATTTAAAAATAAAAATTGAACTCTAATAGCAATTACCAAGCTTATCCTCAAAGAGAAAAAGCATTCCATTGATCTCTTATTTCTATGTAGAGATTAGCATAGAATACTGAATAAAATTTTGGAGTTGGTTGGTATTTTGAATAATTTTGCTACATAAGTTTCTCTTTTTCTTATTTTTCAATATAAGGAGAATGTGTTAAGAAACATAGGTCTTTTATTTGTGTTTGTACATGAACTTGTACCTGACATAAGTAATTGTTACACAATATGAAAGGTGGTGAAACCTACTTGTTTATGGAAAAATTTAGAACTCATTCACTAGTCATGATTAACTGTTTTTCCAAATGAAAATGATGAGACTTCTTCTACTGCAGCCAAGCTAACAGTTTTCTGCTTGGTGCCCACTCTTCTAATTTCTCATGCAGCAGACAAATCTATATTAAAAAAAAAAAAAAAAAAAAAAACAGGAAAAAAAATGACAGTGACTGAATGTTCAGTCATGATCTTTCATACCAATGGAGCCCAGAAGAGATAGCATGACAGATAATTCCCTCTGTTTTGTGAAGGATAAATAATATTGCTCACATTAGAGAATTATTTAGTCATACTTCCTAGTGTGATAATATGATTCAATAAAGTTACATAAAATTATTCCCATAAAATAAGATTAAATTTGTTTCTTAGTTTAGATCCATTAGTAATAAACATATGGGAAAAAGAAAAAAAACTGCATAAGCTATTTTCTTTAGTACAAATCAAAGGAGGAAAATACAATTGTCTCATCATGCAATTGTTACTTTTAAAAAAATTCTATAGAGAATAGATTGGTGAAGCTGATAAGAGGACAAATTAAATGCCTATTCTAATAGTCCAGGATAGCTGACAATGATTTTAATTAAGGAAATAGCCATATGAGTGGAGGGAAAGGGAGATAACAGAGTAAAAATTCACAAGTAAATGGATAGAAGAGTAAAGGAGAAAGAACCTAGTCTTTAATTACTTAGAGGTTGAGAACTAAGTATAAGAAGGATTTGTTGTTGAGTAGTTTCAATCATATACATTTCTTTGGGGTTCTCTTGGCAAAGATAGTGGAGTAGTTTGCCATCTCTATCTTCATATCATTTTACAAATGCGAAAACAGAGGCAAACAAGGTATAGTGATTTGCTCAAGGGCACATAATGTCTGAAGATAGATTTAAATTCAGGAAAATAGTCTTCTTGATTCCAGATCTGGAGCTCTTGGCTAACTGCTGAGGAGGGATATACAGTGTTCATAAAGAAGGAGATTCTGATGAAATCTAATCTTCTCATGATTCCTAAGTCTATAAATCTAATTCTATTACTTATCCTTAACTCTTTCTACAATGCCAACTGCCTGACAGACACAACTGAATTGGCCCACTATCATTACAAGACCAATGTGTCACTCATTATCTTTTCCCTTAAATATACCACACTTCCATTTTTTTTTCTATTTTCTTTTGCTGTTGTTTTTAAGAGCCCTATATTCTTTCTATAATCAAGGTTTGTAACTTCAAGGTCATTTTGAGTCTTTTTTTGCTTCCACTTTTTTCATTTGTATAGATTGTGACTATTTCCTATGTTATTTTAACAAAAGATCTATTTTTTTTTTTTTAAGGAAGAACATTATGGCTTAGAACTGGGTTCCTAAGTGGATTTTCAAATGATTTATAATAGAAGGCCAGGATCTTAGTAGTTTTGACAATCAAAAAAAGGAGAACCATATACACAATGATGTGGTTTTAGTATCAAGTTAAAAATATATCCTATTTAATCGATTCTACCTACTTCTATCGTTTCCCTGCTATTCATTAATATCAATACCATCTTATGTGAGAGTCATATCAAATCTTATTTGGTCTATAATAATAGTCTCAATGATTTTAGCTTCTTACTTTTCAAATATAATTTCTCTATGAGAAATTAGAAGAGTGGGCCCCAGGCAGCAATCCAGTCTTCTATATACTTAACAAATAGTATTCCTAAAATACAAGTCTGTCATATATCTGTAAAAGAATTTTCAGTAGTTATTTGCTATCTCAGGAAAAAAAAAATAAAAACTCTTTAATGTGATCTTTAAAACTCCACACAGACTCCTAACTTTCCAGACCTTTCACATTGTTCTTTTCTATGAGTTCATTTTCTCTCCCATCTTATTGAACTTTATTTAGATTTTCTCTACCAA
This sequence comes from Antechinus flavipes, assembly GCF_016432865.1. Classification (NCBI taxonomy): domain Eukaryota; kingdom Metazoa; phylum Chordata; class Mammalia; order Dasyuromorphia; family Dasyuridae; genus Antechinus; species Antechinus flavipes. The sequence goes on from NC_067402.1 coordinate 154,823,108, forward strand.
TAACATACTTTCTCTTCAGGATTTATCATAATTTCAAGTATTCTTGAAGAAGAATTATCACTTTCTAACTAAAAAACTTTTTTAACCCTCCACTTATGAATGCTTTCTCCCTCTTTAAGTTATCTTGCAATTTCTAATATATGTATGGTATATAGAAGTTCTTTAAGCACATGAGCTGTTTGACTATTGCATTTCTATCCCCAAAGTGCAGCACAGTAATCCAACACATGCCACCTTGTTAGTATTATATAATGGGCCCATTTATGTATCAACTCAGGGAAAATAGCTCACTTTATTTTTTCATTTTGTTTAGAGGTAGCCTCAAAATAAGGCAAAAATAATAGTGACCTCATCGGGTTTATATGCCTGCTGCATTCCTATCACAAAGTTCAACTGCTTTACCTTTCTATTTGTGGTAATATAATAGGTTTGTGTTTTTTTTTTTTTGACAAAGGAATATAGTATCAACATTTGTATGGTGCTTTGCAAGCTACAAAAAGTTTTTGAAGGCTATCTTATTTGATCTTTACAGTAAACCTAATTATAAATAGTAATGGAGTTAGAACTCAAATTCACAACATTATTTAAACTATGCCATGACATCTTTTTTTCTTTTTTTTCTCAATAATATTTAATTTTACCAAATACAACATCCATTTTCATAAGATTTTATATTTCATTTTTTTCATTATATATACACCTTTTCTCCCCTCTCTCTAATATAGCAAACAATTTGATATAAGTACAATGTATTAAAACATATTTCCATATTTGTCATGTTAGACAACAAAAATCAGACCAAAAAGGGGGAAAGCATGAGAAAGAAAAAGAAAACAAAATAAACAAACAAACAAAAAAAAAGAATGACAATACTATGCTTTGATCCACAATTAGTTTCCATTATTCTCTGTCTGAATATGGATGACATTTTCCATTTAAAGTCTACTGAAATTGTCTTGCATCACCAAATTACTAAGAACAACGAAGTCTATCAGATCATATAATCTTGGTATCATATACAATGTTCTCCTGGTTCTGCTCACTTCATTCAGAATCAGTTTATGTAAGTCTTTCCAGTTTTTTTTTTCTAAAATCAGCCTTTTCATCATTTCTTATAGAACAAAATAATATTTGATTCCATTCATTTACCATAACTTATTCAGTCTTTCCCCAATTGATATATTCAATTTCCAATTCCTTGCCACTAAAAAAAAACAAAACAAAACAAAACAAAAAAAACCCTACTATATAAACATTTTTGCATATGTAGGTCATTTTCCCTCTTTTATGAGCTCTTTGGGATACAGACCCAAAGAGTCTGTATTCTAGCAGTGACACTGCTGGATCAAAAGGTAGGCAGAGTTTGACTTTCCAAATTGCTCTCTGAAATGGATGGATCATTTCACAATGCCATCAACAAGGAATTATTGTTCCAGTTTCCCCATATTCTTCTACCATGCATCATTATATTTTCCTGTGCTGTGACATCTAAGTACATAAAGAATACTCTAGATCTACAAAAATCAAAGATGAGATAATTCTTTTTTGATTAGTCACTAAAAACTCTATGAACAATAAGGAAAAAAAATACCTCACTTCCCTTCCTTTACCATTTTTCATAAAGCTGCCCAATTAGCAAGACTGTTCACTGTCAGTCAAGTATTTATCAAATGATTACTATGTATCAGTAACTCTATTAGATGCTGGGATGTGAATTTTTAAAAATCCTCAAGGAGCTTATGCTCTGTTGAAATTGTTGAAAGATCTGTGGTTAATTCATGAAACTTCATTGCTACACATGGAAAAATGTAAAAAGAAATATTAGTTTATAAAAAAATAAAAGACATATGATATTCCATTATTTCAATAGATCTATTTTTTCCAAGTAGAAATTTTCTGTTTTTTTCCCAAGAATTACAGCTTATCTCTGCCTGGTCATCCAGTGTGGTTCTTTTTCTGATAACTGTCATTAAAAATTCTTGACTTCATGAGCATAACCATGAAGCTAACCATCATTACCACTCATTTTCACCATGTGACCAACCAATCTTCTTTTTTTCAAAATATATTTTTATGACATTCTTATACCACTTCTCTTTTGTATTCCCACTCACAAACACCACATGGTTCTTTAACTTTGGATGCTCCTTAAATTCTTCCTAGTCCTTAGTGTTTTATGACTTGCAATGATATATTAACAGAAAAATATTTCTATCAAAAAGATAGATTTTTGTTTCTGGAAAAGCTTGAAGGTCACCAAAAGCACTTTGCAATTTCTACAAAGCAACTGTTTCCAACATCCTTCTCCTATACAATTTTTGACAAAGCTCATTCTTACCTTTCAAGATTCACCTGTATGCCATCTTCTAGACTACTGTTTCTTTTCCAATTGTGACTCTTTTTGCCTGAGAAATTTTTATGTGATTCTGGGAATAAAGGTATATAAAATTGACATACAAGATAAACATTTGCTGATAATAAATCATCATTTCATAACTCCCACATTCAATTAAGAAGCTTTATTCTAAACAATAGACATGCTTTATTTACTTAGCTTGTTCAATTTGGAAAGTTAGGTATTTTTGAGAAATCATAAATATAAATTCTGAAATAAATATAAAGAATAACATCTGGAACATCCATGATCAATAAATAATCTTTTTGATTGGGACTCTATGCTGAATCTATTCCAAGAGAGTGTTAAACAATCTACCTAGTATATATCCAGCTACTTTATGCAATTTACATATATATGCAATGCAGATACCTTGTTGGAGGAAAGCTTTGAGGAAATACTTTATTCTAATAAATCAAACATTTATTTTTAGTCAGTAAACTATACAGTGAGATTTTATTTTCTTTCAGTAAATCTTACAATGACAAAGGTATGGTCTACTGCAGAATATCATTTATTAAAGCCTGCCTCTTTCTTTCTAGCATTTCCAATTAATGTTGTCTTCAATGTATAAGTGGATAATTCTCAGAAAGAAGGGAAAAGTCAATAGTTATCATTATTTTCTTGAACACTTTTTTTGATACCAAAGTCCAAGACTTTTGTTTCAATATCTCTTTAACTTATTTTATTTCTTTTGAATATTTTGAATTTACCCTTGCTCATATTTTCATTTTTATTTTTTTGAGTGTTATTTCCATGAAGAATACCTAGGAATGAGGTATGTGAGTCTGAATGTGGATGTTCAATTGTCATGGATGATTAGAATTTATCATATAAAACAAGAACTCAACACTTCGTAGAATTTTTTCCCCATGTCTTGTCTATATCCAGCACCATTGTAGATGTCTTTGAAATGCTTGGAGATAATTTTGCTTAGTTGAAAATGTGCATTACTGTTATATATTATCATTTAGCTATGAATAATATTATAACTATATATGTATTATCATATACGATGAGCTATATAATGAGTCTCATTATATGGAGTGAGACTGTCTTAGAATATATTTTTAACCCAACATCTATTGCTTCCTCCTTTTTAATATTATGGGATTGTTATGAATAGTTACTTTTTAAAGTATAGAATATTATTACTTAAAGAGATCTTTTACGAAATATAGCCAGCCTTTCAAAAATGGTTAAAAGCTGTAATTCTCACCTTAATATTTCTGATTCAATTTAAGTCACAAGAAAGGAAGTTTCTTGAGAGCAGATGTTATTTTTCATTTGTTTATAAAACTACATACTTAAAATTATTCCTTTTGAATAACAAAAATTTAATAAAAGCTTGCTTAATAGAATTGAAATATCAAGTTTTATTGGATAATAGGCTGTTGAATTACTTTTATAAATTTCTCCCTCAATATATTTCATTAAAATTTATTTTTCATTATATTTATTATTTATTTCATTTAAAATTATACTGAAAATTTCAGTAATATTTACTTAATATGTTAATATTTTATATTAACATATAGATTATTTCAAAGACATCAGAAAAGCTATGTAGGAAAGATTTAATTTTGTTGGGTTTTATTTTTTTTTCTGGTAACAAGAACAAAAAGGCATGCATTGTTGAAAAGAGAAATTAGGCATTAAAGCCAGAAATATGGAGATATTAAAAGGTAGCAGAGAGATTCCCCATCAGGGCTGATATAACTTGTCAAGGTCAGGATTTGCATAATAGCTCATCAGCATTAAATCAGGAAGGCCAACTAGCTAACTACAGAACACAATTTCACTGCAAATAACTGGCAGCATAAGTGTGTACTACTGCAATAGCAATGCCAATATGGAGCAATTTCCTTCTTGGGAACTTAATTTTCTTGATTCAGTTGACCAACTTCGCAGATAGGACCAAATGAAATTCAAATATCCTCATTGTTGTAATGTATAGTAACTAAATTGGAACATTTCCAGATCATAATATATTTTTTCCTTTCTTCATATTGATAAGAAAATTGGTTTTATATTTTTAAGAAAATAAGATATAATTTTAATTTGATACTAAAACAATTAATTGTGTTTCCCACAGGAAATGTTATATTCTTTCTTCCTCCTTCTTTTCCTTCATTCTCCCCTCTTTCCCTTGCTCCTTCCTTCCTTTTTCTTCTCGTAACAATTGAAATTACTAGACTCTTCACCATATGTTATGAATTATTTGAAAATTCAACATAAAACCTGTTTCTAAGACATCATTCTGGTCCTTAAAAATAGATCTTTTGTGGGGAAAAAAAAGCAGAGGAAATAGGCACAAACTATTTTGTGATTTAAAATAAACACTAGATTTAAGCCAGGTAGGGAGATAAAAATATAGAATGAAAAAAAATAGGACACCTTTCTTCCCCATTGGGCAATAAGTGAATTGCAAAAAGAAAGAGCCTAGAGAAGAATTTTAGAATGAGATCAGTAATGACCTGTGACATTCTGTCACAATGAGTTATTTGTTTTATTTGAAGAGATTCACCACTGGCTTTGGGAAAATGTGATGCTGTTTTACTATTCTGGGAACCTAACTGGCCTTAAGAAGAATCCATTTAAACTTTAATATTTCAACATAGTTATTTATGGGGCCCATTATATCTACTGCTTCTTTTCCTATCACTTAAAGTAAGCACGTGAGGAGTAATGTAGCTTCTCTGGTCCCTATATTTCTAGCTAAAAAACACAAAACAAGAACCCAGGGATACTTAAGCTTTTATAATAATAATAATAATAATTATTATTATTATTATTATTGTTATTATTGCTGAAGCAATTGGAGTTAAGTAACTTGCCCAGGTCACACAACTGGGAAGTGTTAAGTGTCTGAGAACAGATTTGAACTCAGGTCCTCCTGACTTCAGGGTTGGTGCTCTATCCACTGCACCACCTAGCTGTCCCTATTATTATTATTTTTTTTATTTTAGCATGGACACTTGAGACAGTCTAAAATATATAGACCCTCTTCTTAGGATACAGTTTTGAAATATATAAAATAAAATACAAAGGATTACAAATAAAACCAATTATACTTAAATAATTATCAAAATATTTTAAAAATAGGTTTGAACACTCCAAAATTAAGATCCTTGTAATAAAGCAAATTAGAAATATGTTTTAATATTTCCCCCATTAGAATGTGAGCTCTTTATAAACAAATCCTGTATTTCTTTTCTAGCTATATCTCTAACACCTACCACAGTTATTTGCACATAGTAAGTATTTATCAAATGATTGTTTTATTAATTTAAGTTTAGAGATAAATGCAATGCTTCTAGTAAATTCAAATTCTAACCAAATTTACAGAAATGACCTTTATTAAAGGAAACAGTTGTAAAACAAGTGCAACAATATTTTTTCATAGAAGTATTATACTGAATTCTCTCTGCTATGAAATATTAAAATAGACTATTCAGTAACAAATTTGTATCTATGATACAAGGTATATTTATTTGTATTATCTAGTGGCTTAAAATAAATTAAGTGTAACCCTAAAAGATATCACTCATTGTGAAATGGAAATAAAGATTTTTTTTTCTTTTAGTCTTAGATGAAAATAACAATTCATTTATTTGTTTAGAGACAGTAAACACAATAGTTTTCTTTTGAATTTAGAAGACAAATCATACATTAGAATGAATTAAAAATATAGTCAATAAGACACAATGGATATTAGAAGACATGAAATAGAATTAAAACTTTGCCACTTGCTACTAGTGTGATGTTGGCCAAGCCACTTCACTTTTAAGGCCTCAGATGCATTATCTAGTAAAAGTATAGTTTAGATTCCATCTGTAAGGTTCCTTTCAGCTTGAAATTCAAATAGGTAACTAATGTGTTAAATTCAACTTTAATAATATCTATAGGATTACAAAATAATTATTTAAATAAGCTCTCTGGGAGGTCAAGCCAATCCTTTGCTGTTCCTTAGAACTGGAAAAATATTAAATGCTCTTGGATAGGGCAAGCAAATATAATAAAGATGACAATACTATCTAAACTAATCTATTTATTTAGTGCTATATCAATCAGATTCCCAAAAAACTATTTTCATGACCTAGAAAATAACAACAAAGTTCATTTGGAAAAACAAAAAATCAAGAATTTCAAGGGAATTAATGAAAAAAAAAAATCAAATGAAGGTGGACTACCTTACCAGATCTAAAATTATATTATAAAGCAGCAATTAACAAAACCATTTGGTATTGACTAAGAAATAGACTAGTTGATCAGTGGAATACATTAGGTTCAAAGGACAAAACAGTCAATAACTTTAATAATGTATTGTTTGACAAACCCAAAAATCCCAGCTTTTGAGATAAGAACTCACTGTTTGACAAAAATTGCTGGGAAAATTGGAAATTAATATGGCAGAAACTAAGCATTGACCGGCACTTAACACTGTATACCAAGATAAGGTCAAAATGGATTCATAACCTAAGCATAAAGAATGAGATTATAAATAAATTAAAAGAACACAGAATAGTTTATCTCTCAGACCTATGGAAGAGGAAGGAATTTATGATGAAGAGGAACTAGAGATCATTATTGATCACAAAATAGAACATTTTGATCATATCAAATTGAAAAGTTTTTGTACAAACAAAATTAATGCAGACAAGATTAAAAGGGAAGCAATAAACGGGGAAAACATTTTTACATTGAAAGGTTCTGATAGAGGCCTCATTTCCAAAATATAGAGTGAATTGACTCTAATTTATAAGAACTCAAGCCATTCTCCAATTGATAAATGGTCAAAGGATATGAACAGACAATTCTCAGATGAAGAAATTGAAACTATTTCTAGCAATATGAAAAGATGCTCCAAGTCATTGTTAATCAGAGAAATGCAAATTAAGACAACTCTGAGATACCATTATATATCTGTCAGATTGGCTAGAATGACAGGGAAAGATAATGTGGAATGTTGGAGGGGATGTGGGAAAACTGAGACACTGGTACCTTGTTGGTGGAATTGTGAATACATTCAGCCATTCTGGAGAATGATTTGGAACTATGCTCAAAAAGTTATCAAAAATGTGCATATCCTTTGATCCAGCAGTGTTACTATTGGGCTTACAGCCCAAAGAGATTTTAAAGAAGGGAAAAGGATCTGTATGTGCAAGAATGTTTGTGGCAGCCCTGTTTGTAGTGACCAGAAACTAGAAACTGAGTGGATGCCCATCAATTGGAGAATGGTTGAATAAATTGTGGTATATGAATATTATGGAATGAACTGATGCTGAGTGAAATGAGCAGGACCAGGAGATCATTATATACTTCAACAACAATACTGTATGATGATCAATTCTGATGAACATGGCCCTCTTCAACAATGAGATGAACCAAATCAATTTCAATAGAACAGTAATGAATTGAACCAGCTACATTTAGTGAAAGAACTCTGGGAGATGACTATGAATCACTACATAGGATTCCCAATCCCTCTATTTTTGTCTGCCTGCATTTTTTATTTCCTTCACAGGCTAATTGTACATTATTTCAAAGTCTGATTCTTTTTGTACAGCAATATAGACATGTATACATATATTGTATTTAATTTATACTTTAACATATTTAACATGTATTGATCAACCTGCCATCTGGGGGAAGGGGTGAGGGGAAGGAAGGGAAAAGTTGGAACAAAAGGTCTTGCAATTATCAATGCTGAAAAATTACCCATGCATATATCTTGTAAATAAAAAGCTATAATAAAAAAAGAAGAAAAACAAAACAAAACAAACAAACAAAAAAAGACAGTATTATGGAAGGCACCATTCTCCCAGTAGTACAGGGTCTACTGTCCAAGGCGCCATTCTCTCCATAATATAGAATCTGAACATATTTGGATTTTTAGCTCCCTAAAGGAAAGTCTTATTAGTCAATTGGCTTATATCATCATATCTGCTACTATCTGCATAAATAATTACCATCTGTATCCTCTTAAGCTAAATGAGAAACTTCCAAAATTTCTTTGTCTTAAGCCAAAATTCAGAAATCTAAGTCTAGTTTTGAGATAGTATTTTCTTAATGAGATATTTATATTTTCCTTTTCTTTCAAAAAGTTTTATTTTGTAAATCTATTACACAAGCTGGATTTCTTAAGTATTATGAATTTTCAAAATAATGCTTTTCGATTTAAGAAGTATATACCTTATAAAGAATATTATCTCAAAACTAAACTTAAATTTCCAAACCATATCTTAAGACATAGAAATCATGAATTTTTCCATAGCAAGAAAATGGATTTTAAATGGCTGATAAACATTTTATTTTTAGTAGTCTTTTGAATAAGAACAATTTTTAAAAGTTCTTCTCATAATTTAGTAATAAATTTATCCTTAAGATGAAGAAGCAATGATAGAAATGAAGATTTTAGTCTTGATTCACCTAATCAAAGAGAAATTGGCTAATGAAGAACAAGTGATGGGAAGCTTGGAGAAGAAGTTAATATTTATTTCATCTTGGAATCTGAGAAAAAAAAATAATAGGAAAACCTAGCCTAAGTTATCACATATCCTGGATTTTTTAGAGTATAAACATAAAAAAGATATTTGGTTTTTAAAGTCCTTTATAGATTGGTTCCTTCCTGACTTTCAAGTGTTCTTTTTAGGCTCCTAGACTTCTCACCAACAGTCCTTTATCTCTGGAATTGCCTCTTTCCTTAACTTTACCTCTATGGCTACCCTGGCTTCCTTTAAGTCTCTGCAAAAGTTCCAGTTACATAATTGTTTATTTGTATCCTACTAGGTTGTGAGCTCCCAGAAAGTAGGAACTGTATATTTATCCATTCATTTATTTATTCATATTTATTTTTTTGTGGAGAAGTGGAGGAAAAGAGGGATCCTCAATACTTAGCACAGTGCTTAAAACAAAGCTTGGTGCTTCATACATGCTTTTTGACAGGTAAATATCTTAAAGGCTTGTTAATAGGACCTGTTAACCAAGAAAGCTAGGTGTAAAAGAAATTCTTTAGAATGAAATTCTGAAAACAAAAAGAGAAATACATCTACTAAGGGATTTTTATTTAATGTAGAAAATAACAAGCAAACAAGTTTATATAAAACAAGATACATACAGGATAAATAGGAAATAATTAAAAGAAGGAAAGAACTGGATTTAAGCAGAGTTAGGAAAGGGTTCTCACAGATGGTGAGATTTTAGTTGTAACTTAAAAGGAAGCTAGGGAGATCAGCAGTCTGAGTGGAGGAGGAAGAGCCTTGCCAATGTGGGGGGATCACCAGAGGGAATGCCTGGAATCAAGAGTGGGAGTATCTTGTACATGAAACAGCCAGGAAGTCTATCACTGAAAGGAAGATTAGGGGTCAGTAAACAAGTGTATGGAACTTAGAAAAGCAAGAAGAGGATAGTTTTGAAATTCTTGGAAAGGCAAGAGGGTGCTGAGATATGGAGTGCTTTAAATGCCAAACAGAGCATTTTGTATTTTTTTTTCCTGGAAGCAGCAGCATGTTTGGACAATGCAATGGAATAACATAATTAGAAAGTAACATAAAGACTCATCAGTTTTGGATTCAAGATTGTTAGATACAAGTCCAATTTCTGAAACATACTATCTATATTATCAATGTTTTAAACAATTCTTTAAATACATAATTTACTGATGATTTGGTGATTTGCATCAATGAATGAACTATTTACATAGGTAATTCCTTCCAAAAGAAAAAAAAAAGGAGTAAAAGAATAACTTTTGTCTCCTTTCTTGTGCAATATTTTCTAATACTTCATAGAAATGTTAAATATCTATAAGAAAAATGATGTAAAATATAAACTTTACAAATGTCAAAAATATAAAGATTTTAGCTGTTATAGTTAAATTCTTTCATTTTACAGATGAGGAGAATAAAGTCTATTCTAATTCTTGCAGAGAATTCTTGTAGTAGAGCCAGGTTAGAATTGGGTCATTTCACAACTCCACCAACAATGTATTAGTGTCCCAGTTTTCCCACATCCCCTTCAACATTTGTCATTATCTTTTCCTATCATCTTAGCCAATATGAGAGGTGTATAGTGGTATCTCAAAGTTGTCTTAGTTTCCTTTTCAATTTCTTCATCTGAAAATTGTCTGTTCATATTCTTTGACCATATATTAAGTGGGGAATGGCTTGAATTCTTATAAATTTGAGTCAATTTTCTATATATTTTAGAAATGAGGCTTTTATCAGAACCCTTGAATACAAAAATGTTTTTTTGTTTATTGAAGGAAGTTAAGGTTTTACAAAATCAAACTCACAATGACTCAGGGCTCTAACTTTCACTCAACTAGCTAGGAAGGAATTCTAACACATAACAACAGGCTCTAACACAAAATAATGAACACATATATAGTTTTTTTAGGGTTAAAAACAAAAAAGTACATGAATTATCTAATTTGATACATTAGCCCTGTAAAGTAGCTACTATTGTTATCTTACTCATTTTTACAGACAAGGAAACTGAGCCTGAATGAGATAAAGTAATTTGCCCCAGGGTCACACAGCTGGTTGTGTGCCTGGATTATGAAGCAATATCATGACATAAGGAAATTTCAAATCACTGGATTTGAAATTAGAAGACATAATAATAAAATCCCTTTTCCCTTTTATGGTATGCTATGATGTGAGATAACTTACTTCTCTCTCTCAAACTGACTTTTTTGAAGATAAATGAAAATAATACATGTACTATTTCATATTGTTATGTGATGGGAAAAGTGCTTTAATATCAGAATTATTATTAGAACCCAAGTCTTATGATTCTCAAACCACTGCTCTTCCTATACCACCACATTCGGTTATAAAATGCAGCTAACTCTCTATTCATTCAGATATATACCATCAATTATTTTCCTCTGGACCTAGATCCAGATATATTGGTCTTTTGCTATAGCCTTATGAGATCAGCTAAAGAGTTTAGTCAAAGGGTTTCTATATCACTGAGAATCACTCACCAAGAAAGCAATCTACTTGTGATTAATCCAAACTAAAACTACTGGGCTAACCTTCTTAAAGATTATATCTTATCTTAAATGAGTTTTTATTGTAAAAGCAGGGAAATTTTTAATTTAATTCAAACTCAATGAACTTTTTTCAATAAATCAAAGTAAATTTATTCATTGAGCTTTATATTTTAAAATTACTACAATAGATTTTTTATTTTCCCCCAAAAGTATGAAAACTATATAAAACAATTAATACAAAAGATCTCATAAGAGAACTTAAATATGAGCAATTATACTCTTTATTAATAAGAAAAATATTCTAAGTCCAAGTTTAATCACCTAAGAAAATAAAATTTCCTAATAACTGTCAGAATCTGAATAATTAGAATGAACAACTTCTTATTATTATGATTTAGAGCTGTAAAGAATCTTAGAGTTCACCTAGTTCAATTTTGTTACTTTGCAAATGAGGCACCTGAGAGTCAATGAGGTTAAATGACTTATCAAAAATCAAACAAGGAACTTAGTAGTCAGACAACAAAATTAGATCATCCATTTTAAAATTCAATAATATGAAAGAATTAAAGAATCAACAAATTTTATATCTATATATCAATCTATATATGTAATGTGCTTATTTTCTATAATAAAATAGGAATACAGTCCCAAGTCTTAAGGAATTCACTGTATAATAATGGGGGAGACAACAAATATAGGCCATTTCATCTAAGTGAGATAAAAAAAGATTCCATGATCCTTCTGATGCAGTATCAAAGCATATAGTCATATATTTTCTTTAATGTCATTTCCACTGATAAAAATATTTTCATTTACGATGTTCAATCATTTGATAATGCTAGGGAATTTGGAGAAGAGAGTTTTCTTTTCTATGTCTTTAGTATATGTAGTTGCTAAAAATGTGGGGGATTCAGCATCTGTGAATACTAGATTTGCATCTTTCCACAATACCATGCTGCTTCTATGGCTATTTTTTAAATATGTCCTACTGAGTGACTGATTACTCCTTTGTATATTTTATTGATTTTCTCTCCCCATGCTCCATAGATTCAGGTCTCCCTAAGTTTCTGATCTTGGCAGCCTACTCTATTTACATGAACTCCCTTGGAGATCATCTTTTGTAGAGTTCAACTATGAATTCATAGTTGATGGATATGTGGATAACTTCTATTTTTTGATCTCTAACCCTGATCTTTCCCCCAATTTTAGTTTCAAAAAGGGATGAATAAACAATGAATAAAAAGGAATACAAATATAAAATAAGACAGTTGCTGTCAAGAAGCTCATATTCTAACAAGTGGAAATAATACATATAGGAAGTTTCGAATGTCAGATAGAAAATCCCAGTGTTCTAATTCTTAGTAAATTATATCCACCTATATATCTGCTGACTCATCTAACTCAAATGATTTTCAATCCAACTCACTGTTGTGCAAATATGGAAATCTTTAGCTCCTTGGAGGAAAGGAATACTATACTTCAACCCACCTTTCTCTCACCACTCCATCCAAGTTTCAAACTGAGTCACCTTTGATTCTTCAATATCAATCACTAACTTCAATCAATAGATTCGAATTATTATTTTTATTTCCTAGTAATAAATTGCAAACTATTAGAATGAAATTTAATATCTCCAAAATATATTTACAATTCACTTTTTCAATATTATTACTGACTGCATGTCAAATGTCTGATCATTTATCCTAACCCAAAATATTTTGCAGCTTCAAAATATGTTGAATAAATTTTACAATCTTCATTATGTAATTTGAGGTTAATAATAATTGCTTCTAATAAAGTTTTATTTCATATTAATCTTTTTTTGTGGATCCCATGTTTCATAAAAGCTGGACAAATTTCTATCTCCATTTATTCCCACCCTTTCTCATTTCCATTTCTTTGGTATTACCATTCTTTATACCTCAATCCCATCTCTATATTCCACATATCACTCAAAGACCAATACATCCCTTCCCTTCTTAACAAACCTTTCTCAAACCCTTCTACCTGGCAGTCATTTCTGCTCCATATTTTTCAATGGATTTTGTCTTTACTCCCTCTTTTATACTTATCACATTCCTTTTTCACAATTATAGTTATTTTAATATATTTCTCTTCTCATTATACTAGATAAGATTCTTAACAGCAAAAACTATGCCATCTCTATCATAATGAGGCAGGAAGGTACAGATTTGAATCTAGCTTCAGTCACTGTGTAATCCTAGACAAATTGCTTAACATCTTTTTCCTCATTTTCCTTATCTGTGGGTTGGAATTGATGGTCTCTAAGCACTCTTCTAGCACTAAAATTATGTACTTATTGCCTTTGTTAGATCAATGAATAGAGAATGCTCCTAAATTAACAACTGTCAAGCTCTTACTTTTCTGTTTTATCTACAATATTGTAAAAATGAATTTCTCATTGAAGCCTTGATTTAGTGAAATAAAATCAAGAAATAAACTAAAATTAATTTACTCTAATAATTATGAACTTCATGAGAGTTGGGTTGTACCTTACCACATCTTTTTTTTAATCTTGGTAACCCTTCTGATCCCTAATACTGTACTATGAAAATGAGAGATGTATAGCAAATATTTGTTTAACTGAACTGAATTATTACAAATTTGTTGTACTGTAATGAAATTAAAATAAATGAGATAAAAGGGAAAGGTACATGAAAAAGACATTAAAACACAAATGCTATAGAAAAATCTCTTTAAGATAAGCTGCAAATAAAATTGAACAATATATAAGCCTTGATAAAAATGACCTAAATGCCTTTTAGTGTGAGTTCAGATTTTAATTTTGATTTGTATTGACTTGGCATGTTCTTGCTTACTTAATGGTTGTTTTATCTAATTTCTTTATCACATTTATTTTCTACCAAAATGGAGACATGATATCTCATTATGATCCACAAGTGGCCCTGAATTCCCAAGACTGTGACTTGTCCAGAGCAGAAGCTGACAAAGTCTACCAAAGGAAAGCCACTGAGCTGGAGCCTAGCAAATAACAGTATAATTTAATTTGGAAAATACCATCACCAGAGCTTAGTCTATAAGTGAGCAATTTTAATTGGCCAAAGTAACATAAAATTATCATTGTTTAAGCTATTTTTAAAAAGGGGTTAGAATTTGTCTGTATGGTAGAAATGTACTTCCCTGGTGAAATCACAGCTTTCTTGAGAAAATATTACAGCTGTCCATTTTACAACAGCTATTTTTAAGATTCTCTTACTTTGTATGCCTTACCTTGCTTTAAAATCTGCTAACTAAACAAACCAAAACTTCCCAGCACAATACCATCAATTCAATTCAACTGAAGAAGCATGTATTATAAATTCATCATTTGCAAGAAATTACAGGGGTGCTTAAAAACAGGACCTTTGGTTCACTTGTAGAGAGAGCTCCCAGGGAGATACTTCATCTACCAATTCAGGTTGAACACATTTTCCACAATTTACAATCTTAGAGACTTGCCTAGAGCATTGAGATGTTAAGTAACCTCTCCAGAATCACACAATTAGTTATATCAGAATCATGACATACCCAGTTTTTCCCAGATTCAAAGTCAGCTCTCCATCTACTAAAGTAAGGAGAGATCCAAACAAGTTGTTAGAGAAAAAATCTGCAGAGAAGAGCACTACATTTGTGATCTGTGCTCACAAATCCATATCAATTATAAACGACCCTACAAAACTAATTGGAATCATAAAATCAAATGAATTTTAGTATTTAGTGACTTTTATCTCGAGCTATTAATTGAAATACTTTTGTACTTGAACAAGAAGAAATAACCATTGATAGTAATCTACTAAAGATGTAAGAGTCAAAGGACAAAGGTCACGCTCAGTGCATGCAGGAAGTAAACAAGAGGAAATGCTTGAGAGCCCTGGAAGTAACTTCTGTGTGCAAAAAGAGACTATATCGTGGGCGTAAACTCTAGTCATATTGAAGTAGCTCCTTTTTTTTTTTTTTTTTTTTTTAAATAATGATAACTTTTTATTGACAGAACCCATGCCAGGGTAATTTTTTTACAACATTATCCCTTGCACTCACTTCTGTTCTGACTTTTCCCCTCCCTCCTTTAAATGGCAGGCAGTCCTATATATGTTAAATATGTCACAGTACATCCTAGATACAATATATGTGTGCAGAACCGAACAGTTCTCTTGTTGCACAGGGAGAATTGGATTCAGAAGGTATAAATAACCTGGGAAGAAAAACAAAAATGCAAGCAGTTTATATTCATTTCCCAGTGTTCTTTCTTTGGGTGTAGCTGCTTCTGTCCATCCTTGATCAATTGAAACTGAGTTAGATCTTCTCTTTGTCAAAGAAATCCATGTAGCTTCTTAATGGGAGTGTCTCCTCTGCCTGGCTGTGCGTGTGACCTCATAGACCCTATCTAAGCTGTAAGGAGGAGGAGCTTGCTCTCTTTTTACCTGGAACTCTGCTGGGAGTAGGAAGTAAGAGCATGCAGGAGGTCTAAGGGTAGGATGTAGTGAACATTCCAACTGCTGTCCATGTGAGATGGCAGGAAGACCTCACAAGGAGGTAAGCTGTATAGACAGTACCAGAGATTTCTCTGAAGCCCTGGGAATTAGGAGAGACTGGCAATAGCAAATGCAGAGAGAAATATTTGCATAAAAGATAGTAACCAATCGCCTAAGATGACCTAAATGAATTGGACCTCTTCAAGCCCAAGACAGTTAAACGGCATTTTAGAATTTTGTATTTTTAAAATCTGTCAACAACATTAATCTTTGACAATAGTGTTTTTACTCTGAGAAATTGTATAGATCTCAAGAAATAGCATTTTCCTTTCTATTGAAGTATTATATGAGAAAAAATGATTTAAGTAAAATTAGATGGGTTTACCAGCTTTAGGGCAGTAAATAACAAAACCCTTGTCAAAGGGGATGTGTAAAGCACAGGGAAGGAGAAATGTTTGTCAGATCCAGGATAATCTGATTAAACAATTATTTGAAGAATGCTCCAATTTACTTAGCTACCATTAACAACACTTCCTTTTTAAATAGCTGTGTCCTGCTAGAAGGGAAAATGTGACAAAATATTCCCATGGAATATTATGACTCAATGGCTAATAATGATTACATGGATAAAAGTTTATGATTCATGTTCCTATGAAGTCTAACAACCTCTTTTTCTGAATGTCATTCACTCTTGCAGTATATTTAAAAACACTGAGAATCATCAATCCAAGTCCTGTTTTTTTTTTTCCAAGTCCTGTTTTTAACTCATTCCAGCTATGTGATCTATCACTTAACCTCTCAGTGTTTAATGAAACTCTCTGAAACCATAATATATAGAAAAAAATGGCAATATTCATTGGTTTATATGAAGTGGCTAGATGGCATAGTGGATAAGAGTGCAAAGCCTGAAGTTGGGAATATTCATTTTCCTGAGTTCACATCTAGCCTCAGATACTAGCTGTGTGGATTCTGGGCAAGTCACTTACCTAATCCTATTTGCCTCAATTTCTTCATTTGTTTAAAAAAAAAAAACTATAGAAGAAAATGGCAAATGGGGTCAAAAAATGTCAGACACAACTAAAAACAACAGAATAATGACCAAATGTGTTGGTGGAAGATGTTTCCTAATCTGATAGTTCTCTATTTTAATTATAACATAGATCCAGTACTTAGAGATAATAATAAATCACATTTATTTAATATTTTAACCTATAGTGATACCTGGTTAACATACTGTGATTTTGTTTTTAATCAGATTTTTTTTTATCAGATTAAGTACTTTAACTGAATTGAAAATAAATATACACCATAAGTAATACAATACAACATTTAGACAATTTTAAATTATGTAAGCATAGACATAAGTATATTTAAGTTCCCTTATCAAATTATGGGCCCTATGGATCCCAGAATCTGAACATTGGAAATCATTTCAGAAGTAACCCAAACTGAAAGGCACATAATCTACAATGCTCTGAAAAACAGCAACCTAGACTGTATTTGATGAATCCTGATATGAAATCCACTATTTCCTGCACAGAATGTTCTATTTTTGATCAATCTTATTAAAAGTTTTAGACTCTATAAAACTTCTACCAATTTTCCTTAATCTGCCCCTCTGAGACAAAGTACAACAAACTTAAATTTTTTTTAAATGATTGGATCCCTATTCTATCCAATAAGTATTAATGAGTGTTTTTTAAAGAGTAGCAATTGGGGGAGAGGGTGAAGGGAGGGAGGGGAAAAATCGGAACAGAAGCAAGTGCAAGGGATAATGTTGTAAAAAAAAAAATTACCCTGGCATGGGTTCTGTCAATAAAAAGTTATTATAAAAGAAAAAAAAAAATGAAAACCTAAATAAATAAATAAATTCAATCGATATTATTTTTTTAAAAAAGAGTAGTAATTGTTACAATTATTAATGTGCTATAGCTGTCAATATACATATAATCAACTAATCAGAAATCATTAAATAAGAAATCTTATTTATACAAGACCACCAAACTCTTATAAAAAGCTTGAATTTTTTAAATGAAAGACCCCAAACTGTATGTTGCATAATCAGAAGGTCACTTACTAAAAAGTTTTCTTGTTTAATCATTTGAAACTAACTAGAAGACCTCTATTTTTTCTTCCTGCTAAACAGAGGTCCAATCCCAGCATGACAGAGGTGACTCATTTATATAGGAAATTTCCCAAATCTCTAACCTTTATTATCCCCTTATTGCCCAACATGGGGAGATGGCAATAAGCTTTTGACCAATTAGTGACCTTGGTTGCCAGCCTGCAGTTTGCTTCTGGACAAGCCCGATGATCCATGTAGATATTTTGATGTTCATTTATTATCCCTACTCATGAGAGAGAGCATAAACATTGATAGAATTTTGTGAAAAATCAAGATCAGTCTGTTAAGGTCTGCCTTATGTATGCCTTCTCCTAGAAGGTAAAGGGCAAAGTCACTGGATAAAAAAAGCATTAAGCACAAAAATGGAAATGACAGACTAAATAAAAGGAAAAAATAGAAAAAATAACTAGAAAAATAATGAATAGAAATATAAAATCTGTGAAACATCACAAAAAAACTATCAGTAGAACTAAAATTTGAGAACTGTGAAACATCTTATTTTATATATTAAAAAAATTTGAAGGACAAAGACATTAAGTTGTCCTGAATCACATAGCAGGAAACTAATAGAGGTAGTATCAAAAACTAGATTTTGATACGACTCAGTATTTTCAGTCTTCTCTACCTGTATTTTCTGGGTATTAATCATATAAAACTAAGTCCCTGAAGAAGAGGGAACCTTAGATCATGAGGAAGATCTGAGGTCCTACTTATTAAAATGGGCCAGAATCTTTTAATTGGCTTGGAAATCTACCTCAGTGTTTTTTCTTGCATATAGGATATTTTATTGGCCAAATTTCTTGAGCTGGCACAAGAAAAGCAAACTACAAATTAAGTAGTGTTTCTTTTTTGAGCTAGCTCCTTCCAACAGACATTACAAAGACAAGTAACTCAACCATGAATGGAAGGACTGTGAAGTTTAAAGTGATTAAAAAAAGCCAAGGTGAGTCTGCATATGAATTTAAAGAAAGAGATGGATGGAAAGAGGGAGGAAAGGAGGGAAGGAGGAAAAGAAATTCTCAGCTTCTGGTGAACCAACACTGACATTACTTTTTTCAGGTAATTTAATATTACAAATACAAAGAGAAGAATTAAAGTAATAATGATGAATAATATGTTAACTACAAATATAAAGAATGACATTATTTTCTGAAATTCCCATTACATACACTAAATCTGAGAGACCATTTACCGATTTTAGGGGTTATGTAGTTTGAAAGATCCTCTTTGAGAAAAAGTGTCTTCAAGGTCATGATTGTAAGTAGGCTCAGAGAAGAATTCTAAAACTAAGTCTTTGTAAGTCCTAATTCAGCACTTTTTCCACCACACCTAACTGTATTCCATAAATATGTACATCCATGGCTATTCTATGTATATATAAATATTAAAGAAACATGAGTAGAAAATATTAGATTACCAGCTCAACAATAAACCTTAGTTGTAAGATGTATTTTAAGAATCTTTACATTTAGCTATTTAATTTTATAAAGAAATACATTCCATATGCATTTTGGCAAATAAATCTTAGATAATTAAATCAACATAAACATTTTAAAGCAATTAAGCTCTTTAGTTGTCATTTGACAGCATTTGAAGTATGCATATTCCACATTAGTGTGGAACAAATTTAAGATTAGAATCTTTCAAATTAGAAAAAATTCTGCTTATGAGCACATGTCTCTCCATCATTTATAGGAACTTTTGGAATTCAGGCATTCTAGGTCAGAAGATACTGATATAATTGTATTTAGGTTATATTCTATGAAGATAAAATTACAGTCTACCTTGATTATTTTTTTTTTTACTTTTTAGACCTCTAAAGTTTCTTACAAATAAAGTACAAATCATGTACTTTATTTAAAAATTATTCCATGTATATGTATCTTATAAATTTTAGAAAGTATATATTAATTTATATATGCATATATAATATAAATATATAAATGAAATAATATCCTCTTGTGTTCCTATTGATATTTGAGGTTCATCCATTTTTTTAAATGACTTTCAATCATTAAAAGAACAATTAAATAAATAAGATTCATTATCTTCTAATGAAATCTATTTATCACTTCATTGAATGATTTATGTCTTTTAAATAAATTTTTATCATTATATAACTGCCTTTCTAAGGACTTTATAGGCTGCTCATTTGACAGGGAGAAAAGTGTGGGTTTATTGTAAATTAAAATCTAAGTTCCTGCAATTGTTCAAGTTATTTAATGTTTATGTGCTTTAGTTTTTGAGATTCCTCCCAGTTCTGAAATTCTAGTACTGCTGATAGTTTCTTTGTAATATTTCACAGATTTTATTATTTCTATTTATATATTTATGTAGAATACATTCTTATCTAGTTTTTACATTCATTATATGTGAGATCTTTAATATAAAAGAATACCACTTCAAAACATATTACTTGATAAAGTAATATCATAAAACACAAGTTCTGCTTTATTAAGCCATTAAGAGAAATAAATTTAGGACTGAATTATGATATATATATATATATATATGCTATACACACATATGTATGTGTGAGCACCATAAGTTAACCAACCTATTAGCTGATGTACTACCTAACAGGTGACTAGAAAAAAAAATCCAATCAGAAATGAATCACAAGAGATATAAAATTTTTGAAGTTTAGTCAGAGACTAAAGTGTTCCTTCATATTTACTAACTGAGCAATTAGTCTCATCATTTATTCATCTGCAGACCAGAGGCAAGGAGATGAGAAGTCATAGAAGTCATACATAGGCATAAGAAACAAAAGATACTAAAGATTTTGGAAGTCATAAGAATTAAAAGAAGAAATAAAACAATGGGAAAAAAACATAAATTAAAGAAATAAAGAGTAGACATGTAGGGAGATAAAGTCTTACACAAAGAATAGTCAAGTTGTGGGAAGATCAGGTGTGAGAAATCTATAACCAGAGAGGTAAAATCGTGACATTTTTGGATGGAAAAGGATGGAAGGAAAAAATAAAGGAAGAAAAAAAGAGAAAGAAAGCAAAACAAACAAATCTTGGTGTTTCTCTCTATGTATATTAAAACACATATATACCTATACACACACACACGTGTGTGTGTGTGTGTGTGTGTGTGTGTGTGTGTATTCCAATTCCTTTTGCAGGTGAAAACAAATGAAGCCCAGAAAGGCAAATAATTTGTCTCAATCCAAATCAATTGTTGGTGACAGAACCCAGAACACAATCTGCATCAGCCGAGTCCCAGCACAATTCTTTCTTTTCATTTTAGGATAAAATTTCACAGATATTTAGAAATAAAAGGAATATTTGATCCACCTTAAAACTATATCTAAACTATAAAATTGATGAAGTAGGATGTGTGTATGGGCAAACACACACAACTCTACAAGTATATTAGAGTAGGAAATGCTACATGGTTAGTATAAAAATTTTACTTATTGTAAACATAATCATGTATCACATGGAATTTTTTTTATCATATAAACTCCTTTAAACTGAAAATGGTGAGCTATACAATTGCTGCTATTTTAAAAAAGCTCATAGGAAGATAAATAGATAATAAAATTTATCATATAAATGTTCAAATGTTGAACTAGTAAGAAATTCTAAAAACCAAACTAGTTTAAGTTACCTTTGTTAAGATAAGGCTATTAACATGACTGGGTGGATAGATAGATGGATAGAGAGGGAAGAGGGAAGGATGGAGGAGAGGGAAAGGAGAGAAGGAAAGGGAAGAAGGAGAGAAAGGGAGGGAAGAAGGAAGGAAGGGTGGGAAGGAAGGAGGGAGAGAAGAAGAGAGGAAGGGAAGGAGACTTCAGTTCCATCTTCTACTAAAAAAAAAAAAGTAAAATGGATTAGGTGATTGCAAAGATTTGTTCCAACTCTCTATGATTCTATTTTCCTAAGCTCGCTTCCTTAAAAACCCTCCCCCAAGGGATATGGAAAATTAAGTCCATTAAATCACTGTTTGTGGACCTGTGAATTACTTCAGTTATTTTTGAAAATTATTTGGAACTATATCCAAAGAACTTAAAAATTCTGCATATCTTTTAACCTAGCAATATGAATATTAGATTTACACCCCTTGGAACTCAAAGACAGAGGAAAAGAAACCATTGGTATAAAAATATTTATAATGAGTCTTCTCTTCTTATGGTGGCAAAAAAATTGGAAATGAAAGATATGCTCATTAGCTGAAGAATTCTTGAACAAGGTACAGTATACGAAGGTGATGGGACACTATAGTGTTCTAAGAAATTATGATGGGAATAGTTTCAGAAAAACCTGGGAAGACTTACATGAACTGATGACGTGAAGAAAATCTTCAAAAAATCTATGCCACAGTAGCAATATTGTAAATATTATCAGTTGTGGAAGAGTGAGGAATTTTATTCAGTGCAATGATCAGCCACTCCAAAAGAATGTATGTATGCATTTATTTAAAATGTTAACCACCTCCAGATAAAGAATTGATGTTCTCAGAATACAGATTGAAACATTTTTCCACCTTTGCTTTTCTGACTTCTTCCTGGAACATGGCTAATGTGAAGATATGTTTTATATGATTTCATATGTATAATGATATCTCTTGCCTTCTCAGTGAGTGGAGGAAAGGGCAGAGGGAGGAAGAGAATTTGGAACTGAAAATAAAAAATGCAAATTTAAATTACAAAAAGCCCTCCCATCCTTGCTTTATGTGCTCCCACTAATTCACAGCATAATTCTCCCCCCATAAAATAAGCCTTCCAAATCATTGTTATTCTAATGTCTATATTTTCCATTTGCTTCTCATATGTTGATATTCCTTTCAAAACTCCTTTCCTAAAGATAATAGGGATTCCAATTAAGTCTACTACCAAAAAGAAATCTGAATATCTATTTCATTGTACTTCATAATTTATTCCTATGCAGCAACTGATTTATCTCAATAATGGTTCAAAAGGTCTATATCTAAAATACATTTCTGTTGAGCTTATTTATGTAAAATTTTCTCTTTGTCACAGTACTATGCATATATTCACAAAAAATATGCACTAAAAGTCATATCCAGTCTTCCAGTCGATCTCTTTCACAGATAAAAGAATGTTCCCCAAAGAATATTTTCCTTATAACTTATGGCAAGGAAGTTACTCAATAACGAGTAAGTCTATAGGCATTTTGTTACTATTAATGATATTCAACTCCTATTTTAATGCCAAGTCATAAATGCCAAGGCAAATCTAAAATACTTAACCTCTTAAAATTATATTACAATGTTGAGAAATATTAATATTTGATACATTTTAAATAAAATGTTTACAAATAGAACAATAAGTATATCATAAAATCTAGACAAAAAGCACATTTTTGTTCTAATTACAATTACATATACTATATTTTAAATATATATACATATACACATACACTCCTGAGTTTCAATTTCTTTACATATAAGTTGAATGGAACTATGAGTTTTAAGATCCATTCTAGGTAACTGTTGGATTAATGTTCTTCAGGACAAAACAGCAAGAGGAAATCTACAATAATCCAGAGCTTCAGAGCAGCCCTTGGAACAACTCAGGCACCCTGGCTAATCAAAGTTTTGCACTTTTATGAATGAAGCCTCACTAAAGAGACCCTGATTAATTTCCCCTGCCTAAAATGCTAACTAGAAAACTAGCAGTGTGATATAAGGCTTAGAGTTAAAAGTTAAAAGCTCTGCTTTCAAATCATCTCTCTCAATACTACCTGTGCCAACTTGGACACAATCATATAACTTCCCTGTGCTTTAGTTTCCCTTTCTCTAAAATGGGAAATTGCACTAGATAACCTCTAAAGTCCCTTTCAGCTCTCAATCCATGATCCTAGGGAAGAGGTCTAACCTGAAATTATCTAAGTGTAGAAGTAGCCTTATATGTTTTTTTTTTTTCAGTAACAGGGGCAGAATGGGGAGTAACATTGCACTACTCTAAATTTTGTGAAAAGAAAGGTTGTTGGATTCATAGGATCATATTCAATACCATTTCTTCGCAAAATCTGAAAAGAGAAATCAATATATTAGCAATGAAGCAAAATAGAAGAATGGGCCATATAAATCATGGAGAAATGGAGTGAGGGAAGAAATGAAAAGGAGGAAATATAGCAGAAATTGCAATTCCAATGTCCAATCAAAGGAACACAAGTCCACGATAGCAGTTAGATCATAGAAGCAAGACTATGTTGGGGTATGGGCTCTTGCATCTTCAGGCACCTAAAGATAGAGATCAAACATTCCTATTTCTCTAATATCATCAGATATATGTGACTCAAACTTGTCACCTTAGTTCCTATGAAAAGGATCTATGCATTATTAAAACATAGACATGGTAAATTTTTAGCTATAGACAAAAAGCATTCAAGCTCTATTTTCAAGGTGAGTGATATCAATAGTTGCTCCAAATAGATTCATACATGAACAGTTTCTACTTGTTTATTATTTATTCCATATATACCAGCATAAAGTATATCTAATTAACTCAGTAGAAAACTATGAAGATGTATAGAAATAGCTTACATTATAATTCATTAATATCATACTGGACCAAATTATATATGGTTCAAAAAGTGTTCCATATTTCATTGACACGAATCATGGGTACAAGCCATTTTGCCAAAAAAAAAAAAAAAAAAAAAGACACATTAACAGCTGGCACTAAATGGCAAAATAAAAGCACAGAATCCTGAAGATACAGCCTACTTAAGGCAAATGGATGTTATTCAAATAATACATTCAAAATTCCTTGGAGAAAGCATATGAGAGGAAGCTGTTCTAATTAGAGTTCTCAAGATCCAAGCCAAACAACAAAGCCTAGGGGATTTCACAAAAAGGGCACTAAAGTGGATAGATGCAAGTAACATCATTATTGAACATTAATGGTTGAAAATCTTGTACTGTCTCCTAAGAAAATGGATAATCTCTTAGGGAATAAGATACATTGATGATGAATTTTACACCCTGCAAGGCACATACATTAAAAGGATAACATCTCCATTTTAAAATAGTTCTCTCACATGACACTTTTTTCTTTAAAAAAGCCTATTAAATTGCTTGCTTAAATTGTTAATCAGTCCAGTTTTCTCAAATTCATCTGAGAAAACAAAATGGGTTACAGATAATGTTATTCCTAATGTCTTCATAGTCATTTATATTTTATTTTCATTGTTATTAAGATTCAAAGACTAATTTAGGGAAAGAAAATTTGCATTTATTAAACCCCTACTATGTGTCAGAGACTGTGTTTTATAAATAGTTTCTCATTTGATCCTTGAAATAATCCCAGCAGATAGATGTTGTTATGGTTCCCATTTTACATTTGAGGAAACTCAAACGTTTGTGGTGAAGTTAGAGGTTAAGTGACATGTCCAGATCACAATCCAGTAAATGTCTAAGGCTGAATTTGAAACCAGGATTTCAGTACTTTACCCACTGCAGCCCACTATGTAGGCATTTTAGGGGAGGGATTCCTGAAGACATAGTAAAAGAGTGATATAATTAGGAAGGACCCTTAATGTTGTAGGTGAAATGTTTTATGTCTTAGATTATTTTGGTTTTCCTCTTCCTTCCTTGTCCTGAAGATCATTATCCTGGGGTTTGTTGGTTATATATCTATGACTGGTAATTTAGAAATTAAGTTAGGAAACGTATACATTCACTTCTATACTTGGCAAATCATTTGCCTGTTCTAAACCTCAGATTCTTTAACTGGAAAATAGGATGATAATACATTTCTCAATAATCATTTACTTGTGGTATGATCTTGACAAATCATTGACCTCTAAGAATTTCAATTTCTTAATTTTCAGAAGGGGAGGGGGAGGGGCAATGATACAAATGTTATCTGTTTCATAGAAGTACTGCACTGGTCAAGTCAGCTATGGAATATAATGTGTTATATGAATGGTGAAATACCATATTAAATGTTAGTATTAATAATAAGGAGACACTGGCTTAATTGGGCTCTTCTTGAACCACATTAAGGCAAAATGTCTCTATAAAATCACCGAGATCAGGAAATTGTACTTTCATTGGAAGTCCCACTTACTATCATCTTTGAGGTCTATTCACTTAGGTCTCACTAAGTAAATACAAAAACTTTATACCTGTAACACCTATGTACAAATAGCTCTAAATTTTGCATAAATCTTGGAGGGTGACTTCCTAAAGTAAGGTTGTGGTAATCCCGGTTTATCCTTTGGTTAAAGCACAGAAGCTTGCAGAATATTTGAATGTTCTTCATAATATTCTTAATGAAATATTTAATTAAAAAAATAGGAGGGAAATAGAATCTAAATTCTTTCCTTCAAATTATTTTACATGCCACTAAAGTATAACTACAAAAAAACATAGATAAGTTTAACCATCTATTCAAATCATCCAAAGAGGGCCTAATAGACAAGAAATAATTTGTTTAAAGATGAATTCAACCATTCTTTAATGTTTCATTTCCTTGGGAATCCCAATATATGACCTTTTGAGCATGCTTTTTAGATAGATTTTAGGCATAAGGAAAACAACAGAAGTCTGGCTCTGTCAAAAGAAGGAAAAATAACATTGCTTTACATATTCAGCATGAATTCTGTGAATAAAAATAATTTGTAGGACTGTGGACTTTCCACAAAAATTTACATAAGTCTCATGATGTATTTTCAATTATTTTTAAAGATATACATTGTAATTAGTCATATGGTCTATGATAGATAATTATTCATACTTAGAAACTCTGGAAAAAAGTCAATTCAGTTTACCTACGTGGCAGTTCAGAAATTATGAAACATTATTAGATGTTACTGAATTATCTTTTCTTCACTATACCAAAGTTGAATTCATTTTAACTTGACAAAAGCATCTAATTCGAATCCACTGTTGTTTCCTTACCCTTAAATTGAAAAAAAAAATATATATATATATGATTTCCCACTATGGTAATAAACAACAGCAAAAAACCATTTGTGGTTTTGGAAGTGTAGACATATGGTTTAATCAATGTGGGGACAAAGCTTAAGCCCAACAAACTCAAATTATTAGGATAAAATGCAAAAAATGCAAGAAAAAAAACATCTAATCCATAATGCTAAATGCCTCAAGATATATAAACATCCAGATGATCTTTTTTTTTTTCATTTTTATAACACTTAATATTACATAGACCTAGTCTCATTTTTTAAACAAATAAAAATTTCCCCAAATATCCTTATTTTAATTAAAAAGATATCATATTATCATAAACTTTTTAGAGTTTAAAGGTGCCTCTGAAAAATTATCTTATGAAATCATACATTTCTCTAAAGAGGAAATTTTGTGATCCCTATGACCTGAATACCTTTGGGCAAGGAACTTAATTTTAATGGGCCAAAATATCCTCATCTATAAACTGAAAGAATTGGACTAGATGGCCCAAGGACCCTTCATATTCTAAGATCTCTAAATTCAGCTTTAAGCAAATAGTAGTTGACATTTACTTTATGCTTTATTGTTTTCAAATCACTTTATAATAAATTGCTTCTTTTAAGCTCACAGTGTGAGTTGGCATTGCCTTCTTGATTTTACAGATGGTCAGAGGACTGAAGTTGATTATATGATCAAACAATTAGTAAGTGGTACTAATAAATGCCTCTTAAGCAACTATTTTATTCATATAGATTATTGGAAACAAACTTCATTATTTATTTGCATTTGTTCTATCATATAGCATATTACATACTAGAAAGTAGTAAACACTCTCTGATTAATTGATTTGTCCCCAGTAAATTATTTTACAAGAGTCCCACATTACTAGTAAAATTGATTACTACCATTAAAAAGAAGTTGGAAGAGCAGATTGGGAGTTATAGTATCTCGAGATTTTTTTAAATGATCTAGACATTCTGTTTAGTCTGATAACCATGGTTTAATGCTTTGTATACAGTAAGTGTTTAATAAAGGCTTGATGAATTGAATTGGATAGTTTATAAATATTTCATTTATGTGCCCCTAGGTTAGCTATAGATAAGAAATCTCTCCGTATCTCCCTTGATAAATAACTTAAAACAACTGAATTCTAAAATTTAGCCCATCTGCTCTGTATTAAGAAGTAGATGGTCTTAAAAAGTAATTACATTTGCTAAATCTGGAAAACTCTCCTCCCCTCACACTATTAATTATATAGATGATCACATTATGTATTGGGAGAATTAAAGTCATTTCATTAGCTATGAATTATAGATCCACCAAGAAGGTCCCTATATCTAAAACATCGTTGACATGTATTTTTATATGCATAAACTGTTACCATTAGAGAGCATTATGTTGGCAGGGTTTCTGATGTATAGCGCCAATGATATCATTGGTGATTTCTTGACTTTGGGATAAATTGGATTTAAATGAGGCAGAACTGCACACATTTGTCAGCCTCTCTTCTAAAGTCTTTGAAGCCAAAGACAAAAGAAAGTGACTGGCAACAAACCTGGATGCATTGGATGGCCTTGGTGTCTTAGGTGTTTGGCCAAGCTCTAAAGGCTCCACAGCATCTGATTAAGTTACTTCATGGCTTTTAGAATAAACTGTTCCAACATCTTTCCATTTCACTGGGGGTAAGTTATCACATTCTTAGGATAGATACCTTCCTAACTCACCTTTCAATTATCCTCAAACTAGGTTAGCCTAGATGGTTTACCAGAGAATGGTGACTGTGCATGCTTCTTGAAGTCACAAGGGAGAAATGGGCAAAAGAGTGATATTAAAGATGGATAAGCAGCCTTGAAAAGAGTTTGACACATTCCCAAGAGAGGCGTTAGTCCTCCTGGAAGACTAGAAAGGGTGAAGAAGTATTTTGGAAAAAGACACAGGGAGTAGATGAAAACCTTGTCCAATTTTATAATTTTGCATAAACATACATAAATCTTCCAGGGAACAAGAATAAAGATATGAAGTACCTTTTTATTCTGTAACATTTCCCATTGAAATGGGAGTCAACAATTTGTTGAATTTTGTGAGATTTGGCTGCATAATTAAGAATTTGGGAAAATAACTTCTTAAAGGGTATGAAAAAATGTTCACAGAGGAGAACCTGAATTTAGAAGAGCTAATCTCTCTCTATAAATATAGATACATACATACATACATATATATATATATATATATATATATAAAGAGAGAGAGAGAGAGAGAAAGAAAGAGAAAGAGAAAGAGAGAGATGGACTGACAGAAAGAGAAAGACAGCCTAAGAAAGACAGAGACTCTTTGAACCAAAGAGTCACCAAAAAAAATTTCACTGATACTCAGTTATTAAAGGAGGAGAAGAGAAAGAGAAAGAGGGGGAGGGGGAGGAGAGAGAGAAGGGAAGGAAAAAAAGGGAGGGAAGGGGTGAGGGAGGGAGAGAGGAAGAGGAGAGAGAGCACACTCAGGGGAGCAAGCACTTCTATTTAAGACTTCAAATATCAACTGATCTGATTGTAAAATTTGGCATGACATTCAAATTGAAATGAAAATTTCCCAATATCTATGCATCATGTTTAATTTAAATAGGCATTCCTGTATGCTTTCTGTATATATTATGGCTTTGCATTTTCAGTATTTAATCAACATTACATAATTATTAAAGACGAGGGTTTTATAATTGGCCAAGTATTTTAAGCAGCCCAGGGGTCTCATTAAAACAAAGTACTATAAAATTGTTAACTATGTTACAAAATATCTCAATGAAAACTTACTGAATGTAGGTAACAATATTAGGTCGCCTCTTTTTTTTTTTTTTTTTACTGTTGTTTTCAGGAGAGATACATAAAAAATATTTTGAAAAATAGGTCGTGATATTAAGAGTTTTATATTCAGATATTCCTGTGCTCATCTCTCTTGCCCCTTCCAGCTTTAAATCCTATGATCAAAGCTGTACTGACTCATCAACCCACTAGTACATTTTAAATTAACTGCAGTTTCAATGCCCTGGATAATTTTAAACCTTGAAGTGCAATTTTACTTGTGCTGGCAACATATCGAGGTAAATGATCAAATTTACACTTGCACTAACAGAGCATACTAAAAAGAGGGCTGAGAGACTACAGCAGACGGTCTTATTTGAATATGATTCACTGGAATTTCTTTATAATATATATGCATGCCAAAATTATTTCTAGACTTCTTAGCCAAACTTATTCCAAGAGACCAACAAAATAGGAATCCATCTTCCCAGATTTGAACCAAAGAGTCACCAAAAAAAAAAAAAAAAAAACCTACACTAGGGAAGAACTTCTCAGATCAGATTGAGAAGTTAATATATTCTTCAATTTATTTCATGAACTAAGCAACAATCTACATGATCTGTTCCACAATCCTAGAAGGCAAACACAGAGTTATAAGATACTAGAAGATATATATTTTTTCAGTAAAAGATAGGTTTAGTAGTGGGTATTAGATAAATGACCATGACAAGTAGGTTTTTTAATTCTCTTTTTCACCTTTCATTTTAATGGCTATATGTCTACATGGTTTTTCTTTTTTTCACTGATACCTACTAAAATTTCACTGATACTCAATTATTAAAGAGCAGAATCACTGCACAATAAATATATGTTCAACTTTAGCATTTTAAGATTTAATTTTAGAACCAAATTTCTGTCAAAGATATATCAGAAAAATTTTCCCCTACTTTTTTCATTTTTAATAGAGCCCCTCCCTACCTGTCAGAAAAATGAAAATTAAAGCAAAGATCAGTAATGACTACTGAAACTGAAATGGCTTATCATTGCTTTATCATAAATGTAATTCCTTTTTAGTAAGAATGTGAAGTACAATTCAAGATTTCTGATAAATTATTGTTAGCATCTCATCTAATTTTAACTTGGGTTTATTTTCCATTATCTTCTAATGGATATAATAAATATATAAATAACAGTATAAAGACTGCTCTGATGCATCTTCTGGATAGCATAGCAATCTCAACAAAAATTTCAATCAAATGGCATTAATACACATAATAAATCTTGTTATGAATAATGACAACTATTTTGGAGGCTGAAAAGCTCTTTTGAAAGATATAGTCTTTAGAAGAGAAAGCAACATGATATTAAATAAATTATAAAATAATTTAATGTCAAGATACAATAATTTTGACAATCAGTGCAATAATCCCAACAATGCCTGCTAAGTGGGGGAGGAGGGGAAGATAAGGAGAAATGTCTGTTTATTATTATACCAACAAGCATGTTGGCATCAAGTGGACCTAGCAGAAGGATAAGACATAACCATAACTTTTTGAAAGAAGGCATCATTAACATCTCAAATATTCTGACACAATGACAGAGGTTCCTATTAGGTTCCTGGAACAGAAATGTGCCCTGGCTTTCAGAAGAACTAACTCTCTATCATCAATCAAATAGGGGGTAGAGATTCTATTCCTGAATTCCTGATAGATGAAGATATGGATTAAGAAAAGAAAAAAAAAGTGTATATTATACAAAGATAGTTTCAAATTATTTGGGAGTATTCATAAACATTCACTTTAGAATGTTCTATATGTAGAAAATTTACCTGAAATTGGAATTTCAGAGTTTTTTCTTTTCCAAATATTTTCACAAATATGCAAATCCCATTGTCAACTGAGGGACTTATTTAATATTTTATTTTGTGGACTAATCCAAGCTGAGTAAAGAAATAAATATATATCTATATCTTTGAGTAGAGGGCAGAAACTCTTGAGTTTATGCACTGAGGTCCAGATAACTGAGCACTTAAGGCTAATTACTTTTTGGACAATATTCTATAAGCATATACTTGAAAAATGGCCCTTCACACTCTCCTGTGCTGCTCGATAATTGGTGTATACAAAGAATTGTAGGAGGGAGTAAAGGGTGGAGTAAGATTAGTCAGGGTCACTTTGGTGATAGACGAGGAAGAAGAAGGTCATGGAGATTCTGCATCCATCCAATTCAATCCTACTTCTAAAGACTAAGAATAAAGACCAAGGACTTTTGCTTATCCTGACTCCAGCTGATTCTAAGGGATCCAGGGTGCTAATGTGGTCATCACATCTATGTATATTTACATATATAAACACAAACATATAACACACATAAATGCATGGGAATATATATATAAGTACATAAGCACATACATATGCATACATATAAAATTGATGGGATCAATTCAGTGATCATTCAGAGATTATGAAAGAGATCTTACCTTCCTTATCAATGCTTATAATAATGTATCTCCCCTGTTTATCCAATTCATTTGGACAAATGTTTATTAATACTTGCTATATATAACGTTAGAGTTATGATGATTCAAATATGGGCACAATCCCTGATTATGAACAGTTTAAAAACCTATTATAAGATATGTATGCAATTCAATAAAACACAAAAGAATGTGATTAGTACATAGAACAAGTACAAAATATTATATTTCATACACAAGAAAAAAGGATTTATTTGATTTGGATCTTGATGGATGACAAGGATTTTAAGATAAGGATGAGGGAGGAAAGACATTTCATGTGGGGATAAAAGCACAAAAAGGAATGTCAGTGGTAGTTGGTATAGGGCATGTTCCAAGAATAGCAAAGTCTGGCAAATCCAGGATGGGTGAAAGAATATAGAGGTAAATATGCCTGCAACCGTAAGTTGGAGCCAGATTGTAAAGGATTTTGAATGTCATGCTAAAATTTTGAATTGTAATTAGTAAGAAATGAAAAGTCTAGAAAAAAATCTAACACTTTAATAAAGATAAATGCTTAAGAAGGGCTGAACACAAAGGAAAACAAGACCAAGTGAATAAGAAGAGCATTTAGGAAGCTAACTTTCTCCTAGCCTATGCCAATCAAGGATTGCATTAGAAATGCAACCTTATAGAACCTTATACAACTTATACAACTACAAACAGAAAGAAGAAAGCAAACTCAGAAGTTATTGCCTACTTATGATTGAGAGAATGTCAATTGATTAGATTGTGTGGTGAGTTGTAGATAGAGAAAAGTGAATTATTACCTAAATTTTGGGCCTGGGTAACTAAGAAAATGTATTAATAAATATAAGGAAACCAGGAGGAGAATTCTATAGGTCATTTAAAAATATATTTGGGGAGTAGAATATAGACAATAGGAATGATGAGTGAGGATTAGAGACACAAGACAATTCAGATAAAAATGTTTAGTAAATGACTGGGGGGAGGGGACGGGAAGGAGGGATGGGAATGGTGCTTCGATCCAAGGTTGAAAATAGAAATTAAAATTTAGAAAGTTTCTACATAGAATATTTCAAGCCAAAGGAATAGATGAAACCAAGGGATAGAGTATCAAGAAAGAGGGTATTAGGTATAAAGCCTTAAGGAATTTAAAAAGGTAGAACATATTTGAGCCAGAAACATCCAGAGAAGGAATGTTCAAAGGCAGAAGAACAAAGATTACCTAAACAAATGGAGAAGAAAAAATTTTAATGAGCTTAATCATCCAACACTACAAAAAATCAAAGTTGATAATATCAACTATCAAAATTGTCATTTCATACATCTGCTTCTTATGTAACAGAATTATAGATAGATAGCTAAAAGTGACCTTAAAGGCCTCTTATTGTACAGATCAAAAAACTGAGGCTCAATAAGGGTAATTTTCCCAAAGATTCAGAAGTACCAAGTGTGTAAAGTAAGCTTTAAACTGAGTTCCTCTGATTTTAGGCAGGTAGGCAGCTCAATGGGTAGAGCACTGGACCAGGAGTGTTGAAAGACCAGAGTTCAAATTTGGCCTCAGACATTAGCTGTGTAAGACTGGACAATCACTTAACCTTGTTTGCCTTCATCCATTGAGGAAGAAAATATTTGGTAAATTACTCCAATATTTTGCCAAGAAGAACCAGATAAGTTTGAATGCATGAACAGCCTGTGATTAGAGAGTATTTCTCTGTACCATCTTAGGAATTTCATTTATCCCTTCTCTCTGGGGATGTTTCTTCATTTATTATTCTTCATTTATAAAATAAGACAAAATAAAAAAAAATTGTATGTGTCTCTTTTCCTTCTAACTCTAAAAAGTCAATGTCTATATCTAAAGTAACATGATTTGGACTTTTAGTTGTAATTCTGAACAGTTTTAGATTAAAAAGTAGTAATGAAAGGGTTGATTAATGTCTCAAGGAAATTAAGGACACAGGAAAGGAAGAGGAAAAGATATATGGAGTCAGTACTCAAGAAGTATAGTTTTACTAATATGAAAAACTTATTTTACAAGAAGAGAAATAATCTAGTAGAGAAGAAACACCTAAAATATAAGAAATTAATCAATATTGAAGTTTCTACTGTGTATTAGCATTGTTCTAGGTGATGGCTACAAGGACAGATATTTCCAGAAAGTAAGCAAGGACCAAAAAAAAAAAAAAAAAATGAAAAAAAGATTAAAAAGAATGTGCTTTGGAAAAGAAAAAAATAGGAAATTTCTTTTTATTATTCAAAGGTAAAGAAGAGCAAATGGAGGAAAACACATGAATATTATATTCTTGGAAAATTGTATGAAAAATTATATTCTGTAAGTGAGGGAGAGGAGTGAAATCAAGAGCATAAAACTGTGAAATGGCTGGGATTATTGATATGGACTATATAAAAAATGAACAAAAGGATTTATAAGCATTATTAGGAATCTACATAAGGTTAGAAAGAAGGAATGTAGCAGATTGATTCAAAAGTTACATTACTTTCTCCAAAATGGTTTAAAGCTCAAGAGAAAATAGAAAGTGGGGATAATAAGTTGAGTTTAGCCGAGATCAAGTTAACATAAGATCGAGAATTTGAGAGAATTTAAGGGCGCCATTGAGAATCTACTCGAGAAAAAAAATTATAGACATGAAATCCAATCTGGGAGCATAAAAATGTAGTTAAAGCAGAGAAATAGGGAAAGATCAACACATTACAGATTATCATGAAGACAAATAATAAATTCCACATTATTGGAGTGAGAATGCTCTAAGAAGGATATGGTAAAGAAGATAACTTCAGAAACTCCCCCAAAAGCACAGGAGGGCCTTTCTTTTAAGGGATTTTTGTTTAAATAATTATTGGTATATTCTTATCCTACAAAACAGTTTATCTCTTATAAAATCAACTATCTCCAAAACAGAAGGAAAGAATAGGTGGTGAAGAAAGTGTGCAAAGATGAAGACAATGGATTTGTATTCTAAAATCTTATTTAAGAGAATACATCCCTGTCATCACCACCAAACTTACATTACAAAGCAGTTCCTATTATATCCCAATGAGCCATAATCTGACTCAAAGCTTTTTTCATTAATTCAGTGTGTCATACAACCTTCGCCTTTTACATTCTACTCGTCATCCTAGTCCCAGCACTAGAAGACTGATAATAAAGGACCTAGAGATATATTGGTGATGAAAGCAGAAGAACTGGACAATCATCGACATCAAAATTTCTATTTTGCTGACTCATGAATGGGACTAGAAAAGATAGGATAGGCAAATAATAATTGATCATCTTTCTCTAGAGGCAGGTCCCTCAATTCTTATTTTCCTTCTATCATGGCTTATACCACAGTAACTTCGCTTCTCTCTTGCCTACTTACCTCATCCACTTTAAGCTCTCTCATGTTTTTACTGTTATCTTCCTAAAGTTACATATAAACAGTAGATCAAGAAATTTCCTACATGTAAATTCATGAGAATTCAGAATTCTTGGAATTTGAAATCCTTCATCCAACCTATGTGAATAAAAAGACTATAATTAAAGGTAACATTTATGACACTAATTTGTGAAACTTTTCAAAATGAACTCTTCAGGAACAATATGAATCATCAGTCACAGTGAAGGGATTTAGAACGCTGGTGCAAAAAATATAGCAAAGAAACAGAAATAAAATGACATTTAGGATTTGTATGCCTCTGAGAAATGCAGAGGTTAATGCCCATCATTTTCCTTAAAAAAAAAAAAAAAAAAAGGATTTGTTCAAAGTATGGGCATATCAAACCCTTCACGTCTCAAATTTCTATAGAAATGCATGGGTATCATCATCATTTATAATAAGTTTGCCTCCTTCCCTTTACAAAATGAGTTCAAAAAATATTCAGGAGCTGGATTCTCTCCACCATAAAAGATGTCAAATGTAGTTTTTCACTTTAACAGTTAAAACTTGCAGCTATCTAAAAACTAGAAAATAATATGCTCACTGAATATTAATGTAACCACCATTATTCACATAAAACTAAATCAAAGAACAGATGAAATAAGCGTTATTCAGGGCAAAGAGATCTTTATTCTCTCTAGACAACTGGGGAAAAAAAAGGATATTTTCATTATCTTTTGTTCCTTCTATAATCATTGGCATTTTTAGAATGACTTAAAAAAGAATGGTATAATTTCATAAGTAAAGACTGAAATGATTACTGCAGCAAAAATCTTTGATCATTGCAAAATTATAAGCATTTTTGTTAAAGACATTTGTGATAGAATCTATAGTGAGTGTTACCTTCTTTTACTTATTTTTGCTGAATTCATTTTGTTTTTACCAAATATAACCACAGCTTAAGAAATAGATTTCTGATAATTTCAGGGTTATTCTTATAGCTCCACTAATTACATATTCATTTGTATTGCCATGTCCTTAAATGAAATAATCTGCCC